>NC_089580.1:17950599-18310599 GCF_019320115.1 Miscanthus floridulus
TAGCAGTCTGTAGTCCTTATATTAACAGATCAATTAGTAGTTATAGATATTTAACAATTTAATCTATGAATGTTTAGCTCATGGGAAAAAATATAAATGTCTTTAAAAATCTCAATTAATTGTAGAGATTGAGAAGGGGTTCAGTGTACCACTAATCTTAGGCTAACACATTCAATTGGTTGTAGAGATAATTTGCAACATGAGTATCTGGATTGATTGCCCTCAACTTAAATAGCTTCGGGCTAAAACTGATTAATATTCTTTCCTTTAGTACTTTGCACCTTTGCATCTAATTTTGAAATATGGAAAGATTATTCAAGTATGCATATTTAGAATAATTTTGCAAAGATTTTTTGTTGGTTTCAATGTTCAGAGCATTTGGAACTCTGAATATCCGATGTGTAATGAATATACGATGTTGCGTTGAAGTGGCCATTTCATAATAATTGAGTCATTTGTTTTATTGCAACTTACAGTTAGAGGTGACTATTTACCGAAGTTCAGACTGTATTTATTTTTTTGCTTTGGATATTCAGAAATTCACAGAGATTCAGTACTTCAGTTCGTGTGCTCTATCAGAGGTTGTAGGCTGTAGTTCTAGATATTACATCACGACAACCATATAGCAACAGAGATCCGAATTGCAATAGTCAAGTGGTATAAATATGCATGTGTTGGATTAAATGTTATCCATCAATCAGATGAATCTCTCTGAACACACTTGACTCCTTGATACTATCTCACTGAATTGTTTATAATCTTTGAATCTTATCGGTGTCCTTGTGGGATCAATTGTATTTTAATCTCTTATTAAATCATTGGGCTGATAGAAAGCCATGATCAGATTTGAAATTGTCACACATATTGATTTGAAGAATATTAAACATGTTAGCATCAAGAATCTTTAAAATTTATTTTTTTTCTTGAATTTTCCGTCGGCAGTTCATGTATGTACTCTGAACATTTCAAAAGTTTCATTGAGCAGTGCCATCCTGTAAATTTCATTGAGCACTAACATGTAAATTTGAACTTATTCTCATCGTTCATGTTTTAAGGATCCTCGTGTAATATTGATAATTGACTCCAAACCAAATATTGGAAACATCATGCTTGAAGTATAGTTTTTTTGGATAATGGTACAACATGTGCTAATATTTATATTATCGTGGTATTATTATTTTTTCGTTGTAACACATGAACATATACTTACCTATGTACAGGATGGTATGGAGATATCGTGAAACTTATTCGTGGATTTATTGGCGCACGAAATAAATGGATATTGGAGATTTCTTCTCTAACGATATAAAACTATTATCTTAGCCGTATCACGGAAAAGGTCTATATGGTAGAGTTTGTGAGCCTGCCGACGCCACGCTCTCCGGTAGTATGTTAATGTCACGAACTTTGTTTTTTTAGATTAAATGTCACTTTAACGTCGCTATTTAATTTTACAGTATTATTATCTTATCGTGTGATCAGTATATTTTTAATATAAAAGTTTAGCTATCTCGTAACAACGCAACCTAGGAACCATTAGAATTACAAACACTTCGATTATCTAAACCGTAGATTATTCATATACTGCGCCTTACCAGAAAATCCCGATTAATCAGATTATAATCGTTTCCCACACAAACGGTTCCAACGGGGCCGACTGGCCGAGGATCGAATCGCTTCGTGCTGTGGGTCGTGGGAGGCTAGGAATCGCCTCCTAGCAGCGTCGGGAGAAGAAGTTCCGTACCCTTCACTCCATCACCTATTCCGGTCAACCTTCTCCCCTTCCCTCCACCTCCGCTCGCCGCCATGCCGCCAGCCAGTAGCCTCGCCGCCGACCAGCTCAGCTTCTTCGAGGCCAATGGTGAGCGCACCGGCCGCTTGTCCACCCTCAGGCCTATTCCTTCGCCCTCGCGCTCCTGGTATCCCGATAACCGGCGGCGAATGTCGCTGCTCGTATAGTCGTATCGAGCTGAAACCCTAACTCGTTATCGCGTTGGTTGGTTCCAGGGTACGTCGTGATGGACTCGTTCTCGAGCGCGGTGGAGGTGCGGGAGATGCGGGACCGCATGGCCGAGCTTGTCGCTGGGTTCGATGGCGCCAGCTCCGCCGTCTTCTCCACCAAGGATCATGTACGCCATCGGCTTCGATTGGGCCAGTCTCGGTTCCTGCCTTTGTTGCGCTCCTTTCCGGGCGATTTGCGAAAACGGGATTCGAAAGATCGGTCGATTGCGTCACTGGACCCACATTCATATACAACCACTTGTCATCCACCCGAGTGTCATCGTAAAGGAGTCAATCTTTCGAGTGTCAGTTTTTGCAATTTTTTCCTCTTTTCCTTCTCCATATACACACCCTGATGCCGGAGCACCTACATCTCTATCTTTTGAAAATTCTATTGCTGGGTTTGAATTACACATATGTTTGGTTTACATTGCGCTATTTTTTGTTGTTTCAATTGGTTATGTTTGTAGCCTGTTGCCGTTTATAAATAGCATATTGTGCATACTCAGATTTAGCATAATTGGTATGTTGTTTTCCATTGCAGCGGCAGTTGAAGGATGATTACTTCTTTAAGAGTGCAGAGAATATCTCATTCTTCTTTGAGGGTACGTGATTTGTTCCCCTCAGACTAGTAGGAATATGTCACAATTCTATTAAATCTATTTTACGAACTAGGAATTGGTACTGCCTTGGACTATGTGAAAATAGCTGTACCTCGCTCTACCGACTTAGTTTATTGTTTCTGTACCTTTACCTATGTGAAAAATTTTAATTGATAGTTGATACTGAGATTTCCTATCCCCCCCTTTTTTTGCTCAACTGGTTGACAACATTTTGACAGCTTGAGGGCCTCATGTCTTTTTTTTTTCTTTGACACTATTTCACTCACAGAAAAGGCGTATGGAGATGATGGATGCTTGAAACAGCCAAAAGAACTTTCAATTAATAAAGTTGGGCATGGTAAGTATGGGCATGGTGCTGTCACATTCAGCTAGAAAGCATTTATACCTAGTTTTCTTTCATATGGTGGGCTCAATCATTTTTTTCAATATCGTGCCCCCCTCCCCCTTCCCCTCCCCTCCCCCTTATGTGCATACTTTAATTTGGCCAGTAAATAGGAAATAGTGGTGGAAACACCCTGTTTCACTAAATATAAGAAAATCATCATCACCTTCTGTTATTGTAGTATTGTACTAACAGTATGTTATTATACTTCTGTGGCTCTACCCAAAGATGATAAGCTATAACTTCTAAAGAGATTCCACTTTTAAACGACTTTCAGAGTTTCTTCTGGTGGTAATAATCTTAAAAATAACAAATTTTGTTGCATTTAATTCAATTATGTATGTGCATTCTAAATGCACCACTGTAGACTTATCTTTGTTATAGATGTTTGTAGTTCGTGTAATCTAGCTATCTTAAATATTTATGTGCTTCAGTTTGTTTTGTAAAGTGGTGTTATGTTATAACTCCCATCATTTTTGGATAAACCTCCCCTATTGTCTTCAATGTTGTGAATGTATTATACAAGGCATTCAAGAAAAAATGGTATCCAGTCTGGCCTGAAGTCCTGAAGAACAGGGCTTGAGATATCTTACCTTCGCCATCTTTCCTGATATGCAGCATTACATGAACTTGATCCTGTGTTCAAAAAGTTTTCTTTCTCGGAGAGTGTTGCAAGCTTGTTCTCTTCTTTAGGCTACAAGAGGCCTGCAGTCATTCAATCTATGTACATCTTTAAGGTAGATTTTTTAGATTCTACTTTTTGCTGACACTGTATGCTATTTCTTAATTTCTTATTGTTTTTTTTTCTTTTCGATAGCAACCAGGTATTGGTGGTGAGGTGGTGCCACACCAGGATAATACATTCCTTTACACGGAACCTCGAACATGCACAGGGTTGTGGCTTGCACTTGAAGACGCAACGATCAACAATGGTTGCCTGTGGGCAATTCCAGGATCACACAAAAGTATTTCTTTCACACAAATACTTTATGGCAAAGAACGTCTTGAAAGGCAGGACTGTCTAAGTTTTCTTTTAACTTTTGTGTTTTGTATTAGAGGGCTTGGTGAGGCGTATGGTCAGAGATGAAAATGGTACCCATTTTGATCGCCCCTCCCCAGCCTATGATCAGAAAGAATTTGTACCGCTGGAAGTAAAATCTGGTGCTTTGGTGGTTATACATGGAGATCTGATACATCAGAGGTGGAATTCTCCTTTATATTACTAATGCTTCCTACTTGTGTTGTACTGTTTCAAGTTAATAGTGTTTTGGCCTTTTGTGTACAGTTTTGAGAACCTTTCTCCAGCGTCAAGACATGCATTGAGCTTACATGTAGTTGATACTGAAGGATGTGAATGGTCCAAAGACAACTGGTTAGTTCATAATGGCACTATTGAAGAATTATTCTTTTACTATACTGTTTTGATTTTCCTTTACGTCTAAAAGGTCTTGGCATAATTGACTAGAAATGCTTATAAATTATGTCTTCAATCTTGGATGGGATGTGGCTAGCACTGTTTCCCTTCTGAAATCAAGCTTGTGACAACTGCATAATTATCTCATTGGTAGGTTTCATATGATAGTTTGCACTTTTCACTAAACCAAAACATATTAGTGCTTGGTAACTCCATTGACAAACAAAATAACACATTTTGTGCATAAAGTTGCCGTTTGCTTATTAGGTTTGCTCTGCAACTTATTAAGGTGTTGATCTAGACACTTATGATAGGATGATGTTTCAGTTGACAATGTTGCTCTTCAGTGAGTTGATAATAGTGGTAACAGTAAAACATGGGAGAACTAGGTTAATAAAGGGCGTATCCAGTGCAGAGAGCTCCCGCTCTGTGCGGGGTCTGGGGAAGGGTGTTAGTGGCAAGCCTTACCCTCGCCTGTGCAATACGAGGAGACTGCGACTCGAACCCGGGACCTTCCGATCACAGGCGGTAAGACTCTACCGCTTGCACCAGGCCCGCCCTTCTTTGATTATGAAACGAGGTTAATGTTTCAGCAATATAGATACACCCATCTTTGATTATGAAACGAGGCAACTACTAGTTTGTATGCATTGCTGAACATGTACGCCTCATGCCCACGGTAATGATGAACATAAGGGGGCTCAAGATTATATAAATAGTGATTGTGATTAAAATTCCAGTATTCCACTATATATGTCCATTGTAAATGGGGACCCATAAGTCTATGGACCCATCCTTATAGACAAGTCTATGAACCCATAAGGCAAGTGCACCTCCGTCCAATCTGCTCTAGCTTCGCCACTGATGCATATTGAGTGTTGACATTGGTTTTTTCCTTTGTTTTTCTAACAATTTCTTTTGTTTTATCAGGATACAGAGGAAAACGGCCCCTGAACCTCTTTATGTGTCCTAGCAAAACCAGTTACCAGTAGTGCAGTAAAACAACAGAGATTCCCAGCAAGTGATTTGTGGATCGCTTCTTTGCACAATAAAATAAAATGGGGGAATCAAGCTGGGCCATGCTGTTTCCGTTTCACCTGTAAACATGTAAATTGTAAATACTCTTGCTACTGTATTGCCGTCATTGACATATTATGTTTTGTTTTATGCATCCAATAAATCTCCAGTTATTGGTACTACACAAGCTTACTTTCCATTCGATCATGGAACGCTGCCCTGCTCTTTGGTGCAGGCATGCAGCCGCTGCACGCTCTGCTCTTCATTTTGTTCTTTGGCATTGCATCACATTTGTAGTTTTGGTCATTCCTGACTGCTGTCTGCTGAGCTTATGAGGGTATGACCGTATGACGGACGCTACGCGCTACTAGTTCCAATGTTTGTATTTGTATGCATCCGAAGGATGGACTTGACAGCAATGTGTGGACTATGGACAACGAGATAGCATCACTGGAGCGTCGATGCCAGACGATCAGTGGGCGCAGATTCCCTCCGAGTCTCAGGAACAAACAGATCGCGCGATCACGAAATCGTTCCGGCAGCAGCACGTACAAGATCCTAAATCAAGGTTCATCCATCACATGATGATCCTGCTGAGTACACACACTGTATTATTCGTCATTTGCAACAACGCAAGCTACACACGTGTGTAGAGTGTAGACTGTCCAAGAAACCAAAACCAGCATGAGGAAACTTTCTTTATACTTATACGGTAGGTAATACAGTGTGATAGGGACACGAGATGCTCAAAACCAAACAAGCTTTCTTTAGTAATCTACATACATACAGCCTGTTCGTTTGCTCGTATACGATCGTGAATTATAAGCTGAAACAGTATTTTTCTCTCACACCAAACCAGTCAGTAATAAATAATCCACGATCGTTTACGACGAAACGAACGGGCTGATATATCTTGTCGTCAGTTTAGGCCGGGCTGACAGCCTGTGGGAGCTAGCCAGCTAGTAGTAGCACTAGCACACAAACCGCCATGTGAGCCGACGACGCAGCCCCGGGCCCCGGCCAGCCGTCCAGGACGCCACCACCCCTAAACCAAGCACGAAAAAGATGTATCATCCACCAACCGCAGGGCGCAGGCTGCTGTTTACGCGCGCGCCCACCACGGCCGCCGCGTGCGGCTACGGCTTGTGCAGCACCCTGCCGGCGACGACGGCGGCCTCTATGACGACCGAGATCACGTCGATGACCTCGTCGATCATGCACTTGTTCCCGTCGAACGTGGACGTGCCCTCCCGCAGCCTCGCCAGGCAGTCCAGCAGCGCCTCGTTGCAAGACGTGCTCAGGTAGTCCACTGCATACATGGTACGTATACAACAACGCGCGCAGCCGCCGGCATCAGCCCACGTTCGTGCTAGCAATTGAAGATGGATGATGATTGGAGCTTGTGTATATAACGTAACGTACTCTTTGCCTGGACGCAGTTGTCGTGGTGCATGCAGCAGGCGTCCAGCGCGTCGCACGGCCGCTCGCCGGGGCAGCCGCTGTACAGGATGCCGCAGTACTTGCCGTACCGCAGGAACGGCGCCGCTGTTGAGTGGCAGAAGATCATGTCGGGCGCTTAATAAGTGAGCGATCGATGCAATTACGAGGAAATAAACGGTGGAAGAGACGGGTTAATTGTACGTACTCGTGCAGTGGTCCGACTCGCACGTGCGGCTGCACGCCTGCTGCTTGCTCTGCGCGCGAATCAAAGAGCACAGTTAACAGGGGTGTGGAGCTAGATTAGTGGGCAACGACGTGCTGCGTACGTGTGCGTATGATGAGCGTGATGAAAGGCTGAAAGCTACTCCAAGCATATATAATTTAGCCTGTGTACGTACCGCGCCGTCGCCGGCCGACTGGATGCCGATGTTGAGCGCGGCGGCGGGCGGCGAGAAGAGGGCCGTGCAGACAAGGATGGTGCCGACCACGGTGAGCCGCCTGCAGGAACTGTCGCGCTCCATCCTCAGGGGAGCTCGATCTAGAACGAAATCTCTCCGATCCCACCGCGCGCGCGCACTCTCTCTCGGTCTCTCCTTGACGACCCGGCCCGGCGGTTGGCGAGGAGTCTCGTGACGGCACGGCCTGCCGTCCCTGGCGAGACGAGATTATCTAGGGGAGGGGCGGCGAACTGGTCTCAACTGCAGTCGCGGTGCGGGCTTGTGGCTGGCTGGCGCTGATTTACAGGGGATGTGGACAAAAGCGGGGGGAGGTGAGTGAAGATGGGGGCGTGGCGGGCGCGCGTTTGGTCGTATTCGTCCCGTGAGCGGACGGGGCCTTGTTCACGGGCGTGCCAGTGCCAGTTTGACAGCACACGGCCGCCATGGACAAGGGACGCCGCGCTCCCTGCTGTGACTGTGCCCTGTGCTGCTGTGCATGCACCAGTAGCTCAGCCAGCGCAGCATGCACAGAACCAGTGCGATGGGCCGGGCCGATGCCGTCTTTGGGGGTTCCTTTCGGCGGAGAATAAACGTTTTGTTGTGCTCACGGGCTCCGAGCTTATTTTAGGGTTTTTGTTTCTCAGCAGTCAGACGGACGTACGCTCTGTCGATCTATTTATCTAAAAATGCTATGTAGATCCGCCATTGCAGTCACGCTGCGTGGCAAATGCGACTGCCACGTAAGAGAGCAAGGAGGAAATAGTGACTAGTGTAATGCCCGTAGGGCTTAATACTTAAGATCTGGATCAATATTACTACGTTCAAAGATCAAAGAGCATATTGAACTCTCTCTCAACACTAGTACTACTATATTGATGTACGTGCGTGTAGAGAGAGAACACCTTATATTATGGACATAGATAAAAAGTGGTTGTGCCTTATATATTTGGACGGAAAGAGTATTTTTTATGCATTTGCCACGACACAGCTTACTTTGGTCATTCAGAATTTTGCCCGGTGACATTGGTTGTAGTTACCATCTTCATCACTATTGTAATAAGGCGACGAGCTAAAAACATGGTTTTGCTGGTTTTGACGAGCTAAAATGCTTGTTTAGATCAGCTAAGGCTAGTTGTTTCTTTGTTTTTTGTTTTTTTTTATAGTTAAGGCTAGTTGTTAGTTATGACTAAAAAATTGCTTAGAATAGCTAGGGCAGGTCAGCCAGTTGGTTAACAATTAAACTTGGCTAAAAATTTAGTACATTTATTAACCCTTGTTAAGAGCATCTCTAAGAGTACCCAAAACCCATTCTAAGATTTTTGGTAAGATTAGGAAAAAACCATCTCCAACAATTCTCAATCTCACCTCTCAATCTTTTAGCACTTAGAAAAAATTACCTGCACGCGCGTAAAGATCCTGGTCCTGCGCGCGAGTTTCCCCTGGCGATCTGCTAGCTCGCGCCAAAGAGTAGGCACTGTCATCAACAGCAGCACTTCGGAGACGGATTTTCTGAGAATTATGCTCACCATCTGGTATATCTAGAAAGCGAGAAATGACACTCGCTTCCAAAGGAAGAAATGGTACTAGTAATCTGGGCTAGTAAACCCGAACCCTCTCCTTTCCCCCGAGCGCTCCCCAAGGGCGACTCGGGGGCGACCACCTCGGCGCCCCTAGGGCCTCCCCCTCCCGGTCTTCCCTCCGGTCGCCGTCGCTGCCCTCCGGTGTGTGGCGGCGGCGGCCTAAAAAATGGTGCCCGCCGCAGCCATTTCCTCTCCCCCCTTTCCAACTCCTCCACCTCCATACCCTTTCCCGGTGGTTCTCCGATGAGCTCACCGGCCGGTGGGTTAGATCCAGGCTCCTCGGGGCTAGATCTGGCCATCTCTCCCCTAGATCTGCGCCAGCGCGTGCTTGGCTCATTGGGGTCCGGGCGGTGGACGCCGGATGCTGCTGCTTCTCCACTGCCGCTACGGCATGAGACGGGCGATCTTGTGGCCTGGCTTCCTGCGTCGCGGCGGACGGCGGCCAGCTGTCTGTCCGAGGCTTATGGCGGCCAGATCGGCCCAGCCACGTGAAAGCTCTAGTTTGGTTTTGGTGAATTGATGAAACCCTAAGTGCTAACCTAGTTTATCAAGTGATCATGAGATAGGTAGCACATTCCAAGTGGTGAAGCAAATGAAGATCATGACATGATGATGGTGATGCCATGATGATGATCAAGTGCTTGGACTTAAAAGAAGAAAGAGAAAAACAAAAGGCTCAAGACAAAGGTATAAATGGTAGGAGCTATTTTATTTTGGTGATCAAGACACTTAGAGAGTGTGATCATATTTAGGTTCGATAGCCGTACTATTAAGAGGGGTGAAACTCATATCGAAATGCGGTTATCAAAGTGCCACTAGATGCTCTAACTCATTGCATATGCATTTAGGATTTAGTGGAGTGCTAACACCCTTGAAAATGTTTATAAAAATATGCTAACACATGTGCACAAGGTGATACACTTGGTGGTTGGAACATTTGAGCAAGGGTTAGAAACTTCACCGGTGGAGTGACAGTCTAACGGTGCCATCGGCGCCCTGGACAGAAAAGACGGAGGTCACTGTAAGTAACCGGACGCTGGTCTTGGTTGGACCGGCATGTCTGGTCAGTGGCAGCAAAGGGCGCGCGACGTCGGTCTCTATGGGGGTATTAATCCCTATATCCTTACGGCTAGGCTTGGGCTGGCCCAGACCAGGGGGTCTGGCCCACTAGAAGACGACGCGCGGCCCGGCCAATCTGCTCGGAGTCCCGCGTAAGGAATCAAGGCAGATTTGGAGATCAAGCAAGATCCTGGTCGGTTAGAATAGGAATCCTTATCCGGCCACCTATGGCAATTGTAACTGGTTAGGATTAGTTTCTAGATCTGTAACCATGCCCCCCCAGACTATATAAGGCGGGCAGGGGACCCCTCTAAAAAACATCTCTCATTGACATACATCAATACAATCAGACGTAGGACATAGGTATTACATCTTCATGGTGGCCGAACCTGGATAAAACCTCGTGTCTGTCTTGCATCACCATCTTGTTT
This sequence comes from Miscanthus floridulus, assembly GCF_019320115.1. Taxonomy (NCBI): domain Eukaryota; kingdom Viridiplantae; phylum Streptophyta; class Magnoliopsida; order Poales; family Poaceae; genus Miscanthus; species Miscanthus floridulus. The sequence continues at coordinate 17,960,984 of NC_089580.1, forward strand.
GTAGCTTGCGCATCTGTCTGCCGATAATCTACTACCTTGGGCATACCCCTAGGTAGACTGTCGACCATATTTCATCGATAGTGGCACGCCAGGTAGGGGGTGTGCGTACTGCCCTCCAGACGAACAAGATGGTCATCATCCTCAGTTCTATGGCTACACCGAATGACCTCACGTTCACCATCGGCCAGATCACCTGGACCACTGGCTCCGACGACTTCATTGCCATGACCACGGAGGAGGCATGGATTCAATCTGTGTCGACCACTGCTTCACCTGCATCGGCTATGGCTCCGACCACGATGGATCTGGCTCCGGCCATGCCAGCATCGTCTTCAGCCACGCTGACAACCCATCGTCCGCTTCCTCGCTACAAAGGGAGGCAGATCGACAACACCGACTTACTTGACTCCATCGATCGGGTCAGCACCAAACTTGCTGAAACCCTAGCTCTGGTAAGTTTGATTCAAAGTCAACCTAATGAGCAGGTAACCACTACCCATAACAGATCTACCCGACCAGTTTGGGCCAGTCGTCCTACATGACTCGGTACGGATCTCGTGGTCACATCTACTCCTAAAGGGCGCTCCGTTCGTCGCCGACCAGCCCCCGCAATGGGTCTCTGGCTCTTCGAGTGCGAAGCCTCGATGGAGAACTACCAGGCTCAACGCTATGGCCTACGCAACTTCGTCAACATGGTCCGGATTGAGGAGTATCAAGAAGGATCGGTCCACACAGTTCAAGAGGGTGGCTCAAGCTCCCCGTCCAGCATCACATCTAATGGCTTCATCCACACTGAGCTCCAGCATCATGACAATTAAGACATTGAATACGATCTGGATATCCCAGACCACGCCCTGGGGTTCCCACGATTCCCATCCTTCCTACCAAGGCGAGGAGTTTGATCAATGTTGTCAGTAATGACGAACCACTGGTAGTTGGTGAAATAGAACAAGAAAGGCTAGCACGCGAAGCACATAATATTGACCGGTTTAATCACTGACAAGTCGAAGCTGAGGTAGAAGAGGAGGCACGACGCATAAGGGTCCAGCCACGCGACCTTAATAATACCTTTGATAGGGTGGGGGACAAGCAGGTCTTTAGGACTCCAAGCGCCAACATAGTTATTGCTATGGTGACAATGCAATGACTACCCAATACCCTGAAAATTTAGGTAGTTCGAGATGATATACAAGCTTACCTGACGGTTGCTATGGCCCAGACCGCAGAGATTGTAAATCAAGCCTAGGCTCCATCCGTCTCAGTCGAATCAAGCCACAGCCGCCAGTACTCAAGTCGCTCACAGCCACCCAACCAACGTGGCTCGCGCAACAATGACCCATCAGACAACCGTTAAGGCGGAAGCGGTGGTCATGATGGTGGTCGGGACGACAACCACTGCGACTACCAGGACAACAACCGCCGCAACTACCGGGACGATAACCACCGAGACAACCGTGACAATCACCATGATAACTGTGGTCGTAGGGTTAACCAGGGTGGCAATCAGGATCACCGTGATGGCAATAACGATCCCCGCCATTCCCTCGAAGAACACAATCGCATCAACCAAAGAGCCAACGATCGTGCATCCCACAAAAGCTATCGCCGTATGGAATGTGATACTACCCACGGCCCTCCGAGTTTGAAGCAGTTTACTCCACACCTTCGCCAAGTCATATGGCCCAAGAACTTTAAGCTCGAAAAACTTCAGAAGTACGATGGCAAGGAGAACCCCAAATTATTGGTCATGCTCTACAAAACTACGTGCAGATCAGCCATGGCTGACGAGCACGTCATGTCTAATTACTTCCTAGTCACCGTCAGCCATGCAGGCCACCAATGGCTGGTCAGCTTGCCGGTGAACTACTTTGGTTCTTATCAAGAGCTCAAGCAAGCATTCATCAACAACTTCATTGCTACTTGCGAGCAACCCGGCAACAAATATGATCTGCAGTGGATTTGAGATCACAAAGATGAGCCACTGCGCGAGTATGTCCGACGCTTCTCAGAGATGCACATCAAGGTCTCGTCAATCTCTGATAATGAGGCAATCGAGGCTTTCATCATTGGTCTCCGCTTCCACGATGCCCTAAGGGACAAGCTCCTCCGCAAGAGACCTGAATCAATCACAGTGCTCCTAGCCACTGCTAAAAAATATACGGATGCCGATGATGCTAAAAAGATAATCATCGAAGAAGCAGCAAGGGTTCCATGCTCCGACCACCCCCCACACCACGACAACTACCGCGACAACCGTGGTCGGAATGACAATTTTGATCGCCGCAACCAGCGCAACGATTCCCGCGACCACCGCGACCAGCGTAATCAGCGGTGTAATTGCCGTGACGATTATAGGGGCAAGCGTGCTCGGGAAGACGACGGCGAGGTCAACACCATTAAAAAGGTGGTGGACGTCGCAACTACAAAGAAGACTACGCCAAAGCATTGAAAGGACCCTACCAGCTCCATCCCAAGTCAAACCATACCATGGAGAATTACCGTGTTCTCAAATCTATCTACACGCGCCAATAGGCTCTGGATACATCCGACAAGCCTAACGATGTAGGGGAGCAGTGTAACGAGGACAACGATGATGAAGACGTAGATCCCTGTCACAAGTACGTGAAGCCAACCGATCATGTCAACACCATCATTAGGGGCAAAGTGTCCATCGAGACCAAACGAGAACGCAAGCTGCTTGCCCACGCTTGCTTGAACGTGGCCAACGTCGACAACCTCATCGCTGATCCGTGGCTCCCTCCTTGGTCTCACCGTGAGATCTCCTTTAGCAGAAAGGACCAATGGGCTGCAATACCTGAGCCAGGATATTTTCCTCTAGTTCTCGATCCTTGTATCAACAAGGTTCAGTTCGATAGAGTGCTGATTGATGGCGGTAGTTCCATCGATATACTATTCAAGAATAGTTTGCCAGCCCTAAAGATAACCTAGGCTGATCTCAAGCCATACGAGGCATAGTTCTAGGGTGTTCTCCCTGGACAGAGCTCCACACATCTCGAGCAGATCACGCTACCTATGCAATTTGGTACCCCAGATCACTTCCGCACCGACTACGTCAACTTCATGGTCACTGACTTTGAAGGCATCTACCATGCTATCCTTGGTCGACCAACGCTCACCAAGTTCATGGCCATACCTCACTACAGGTATTTGGTGCTCAAGATGCCTACCGAGAAAGGGGTTCTAACTCTTAGGGGCAACGTATATGCAGTTTATACCTGCGAGGATGACAGCTTCAAAATAGCAGAGGCTCATGACCTCTCTATTCGCATGGCTAAGACCACGCTCGATGCCAAGAAGACCCCAACCAACCACCTAGAGATCCTAGAGCTTGAGGCCCCACGCAAGAACATCAAGTCCAAAGAGCACAAAGCGATCCAGCTGGTCGACGGTGATCCCAGCAAAATGGCCCTTATTGGGGCCAACCTGGATCCTAAATAGGAAGACACGCTCGTCAGGTTTGAAAGCATCTAGGCCCCTAGTTGGGTTTCGGTGATTAATGACAATACAAGATTACTATGACTAACATGTGTTTTGCAGAGGCAATTAAGTTAAGTAATGGTAATGGAGATCTATTGGGCAATCAAAGTTGTCATGCCCCTATGATGGAAATCATTTCGGTTTTCAAAGGATGGACGACAAGGTTATGGATGACTAGTTCTAAATGTCGATTGGAGTTGGAGTGACACTTAGAGTAGTTTAGGACTTTGTTTTTCCTTTGGCCATACTATTAAGGGAGGTATGGACGGGTAGCTTGACCTAGTTAAGTCTAGTGAGTTAGGTGTGGTGCACACTTGTTAAAACTAGCTCTAGGAAGCTCCTATGAATGCCTAAGATCCTTTAGAGCGAACTTCATTCACATATGGTCAAGAGTTAGAAGTGAATGGAGGGTCAAATGCTGACCGGACGCCGGCCCCGGTGTGACCGGACACTGGCCGTAGCCCATAGGGTCCAGTCAGTTCATTTGATCAGCTGACTGTGTTCGGTGCGATCGGACGCTGAAGGGGTCATGTGATCGGACACTGAAAGGCAGCGTCTGGTCGACTCCAGTAAGGTTCTAGAGAAGGGAATCTATGACCGAACGCGTCCGGTCAGTACTGACCGGACCCTGAGGGTTCAGCGTCCGATCGAGTCTAGTAAGGTTCTAGTAAGGGTTTCATACGACCGGACATGTCCGGTCAGTGCTGACCGGACCCTGCCAGCGTCCGATTAACTCATTTTTACTGGTTCACGGGTTGAACTGACCGGAGCATCCAGTCAACATGACTGGAGCGTCTGGTCACCCCGCAGAAGCTCATAACAGTTCGTTTTTTAGGCTGCCTTATAAATAGAAGCTCCACTTGTGTGTGGAGTTACTTTTGCTCATTCCAACAGCTGAGAAACATGTTTGTGAGTGCCAAAAAGAGCAAGGTCCTAGTGAGGTGATTGAGATTTGAGAATTCAAGAGAGTAGCCTTATTAGTGAATCAAGAGTAGCCAAGTGTACATCCATCTTCTCATTAGGCTTCGCGTGGTCAAGTGAGAGTTCGTGCTTGTTACTCTTGGTGATCGCCATCACCTAGATGGCTTGGTGGTGGTTGGGAGCTTGGTGATCACCCGGTGGAGCTTCTGGGTGACCCAACTCAAGTTGTGAGTGGCTTTGGGTGATTCGCCATGACGGAGTGTTGAAGAATCAACCCATAGAGAGCACTTGATCCTTGCACCGATCAAGGGAGAGCTACACCCTTGCGCAGGTGCTCCAATGAGGACTAGTGGGGAGTGGCGACTCTCCGATACCTCAGCAAAACATCACCGCATTCCTCTCTCTTTACTTTGAGCATTTACTTTGAGTATTTACTTTGTAAAATTCAATACTTGTTGTTACATTCATAGAATTGCTATGCTAGAGTAAGTTTGGAACATAGGTTGTAAGTCCTTTGTGCGTTAGTTTGATAGAAACACTTTTCTAGGCACAAGGGGTTAGTTGGGCTATCCGTAGGATTTGATTATTGCAAGAAAATTTAGAATTAGCCCAATTCACCCCCCCCCCTCTTGGGCATCTTAATCCTTTAAGGTTCTTGAGGAGCAACATGAGTGTGTTCATATGGAAACCTACTGACATGCCCAGTGTACCTCGGAACTTGATCGAGCACTCCTTAAATGTCGATTGTAACACCCCGGTGTTATGCCAGCATTTAGGCACTGCAAATCATGCATATTATGCATCATCAAGCATCCTAATCATACATGCCTAATCATGTAAATAATAACTGAAACCCTGCTTCGAAACATATGAAACAGGCTCGCGAAACATGAATGTTGCATACACTTGTTTAGAGTTGTTTTTGCCCAAATTATGCTTGCTAGGTTAGTAAAACATATTTGGCTATGATTGTAAATCATCTAGAATTATTTAGCACAATTTTTGGAGCAAAGTTTGTATTTAAATTATTGCCAAATTTTGCTTTAAAAATAATTCTTCAAAATTAGGGTTTTGAATTAATATTGAGTTTAATTTGGTAATCAAAATCTAATTGGAATTTGACTTTGGTCATAAAAGCAAAGTTGTAGATATTGAAAAATGGAACAAATTTCATTTTTACACCAATTTGTGAAAATGCTTTTAAATGGCTCAAAATGGGATTTGAATTCTGTTTATTTGAGAAATAAAAAGAAAATTATTTCATTTTCGCTTAACAGGCCACCGCCCTGTTTCTCGACCCACGGCCGAAGCTGGCTCGGCCTGCCACCGCGCCCACCGCTCGCCTGCCCCACGTCCAGCCCAGCCCACCTCACGCGCACGACCTGCCTCTGTGCTGCGCCGCGCCGTTCCCGCGCGTCGTGTCCCGACTAGCGCCAGAGCACGACCGTCGTGTGGTGGCCATGCGCCGGCGACGCCCGCCGCACGGCAGCCACGGCCTGCCTCTGCTTCCACGCACTTGCCTTCATCTGCTGAAGCCACTGCGCTCTCCACTTCGCCCTCCCGCTCTCTCAGACGTAGCGCCAGCAGCAGCAGCGCGCCCGCTCTCGCCACCGAACGCCGCCGCCACCCCCACCGGCGACATACCCCCTCCCATGCCTCCATTCTTCGATTCCCACCACCAGCAGCTCCGCCTAGCCTCCCTGCCTCACCTGTGCTCGCTCGCGGCCGTCGTCGTCGAGGTAAGGGCCGAGCTTGGCGCCTCCTTCCTCTCCGGCGGGTGCGCTGCCGTGGCCGTGTGGTCTGTCATGTCGACGGGCCAATGCCACCCTCCTAGCTGGTGCGGCTCGGTGTGGTGTGCACGCTGGCACCACCTGCGCCACCAGAAGGGCTCGCCGCCGGTGAGCACCGGTCGGCGGAGCTCCTCCCCTGCTCTCTGGTCGCTGACCCGTGGGGCCGCAGTGGCTGGTGAAGGCTCCGGGTGACTGGCCAGTGGGGTCGGTTAACCCTCTGGGTCCTGCCTGGCAGCCCCTCTGGGTGCACTGCACCGGGTGCACCCAGCCTTTTTTGTCGGCTGGTTTTTAAAAGGAATTAAGAAATGAATTTTTAGATTTCTGTTAAATGCTTTGGAAAATGTTTGTGTACTCATTTTGGCTCTAAATTTGTTGAAACAAATTTTGCTAGGTTCCTTGTCACCAGATCTACACGATAAAAATACTGCATGTCATTTTTTAGATACTTTTCTGTAGAGCTTTAATTAATTCTTGATATTGCTGATATCTTGTAAAATGTGTAGTAAATCCTATATGTATCAGAAAAATATGATTCCAAGTTTGTTACTCTTCTTGTGTAATGTAATTCCTTGGAAAAATATGTGTCATGCATGTACTATAGAAAAATTATGAGGTGTAGTTCAGGTGCCTTTAATGGCTGATTTCTGCTATTTTTGCTAGAGAGCAAAATTTGTATAAAACATGCATGTGATAAATTTTGTACAGTGATTATTTGTTGTATAGAACATAGAAAAAATATTTCCTCTATTGTTTGACACTTTTCATAATACAAAGTATTTTCATGTTCATAATCATGCCATAGCTTGTTATTTTTGTGTAGGCTAATCCACTCATCCAAATACCATAAAAATCTTATGGTAGACTACTTAGGGTAGTACTATGCTATGGTAATTTTCTAAGATTTTTCTAAGTAATAAAAGTAGATGTTGCTATTCAAACCTATTATTAATTAGGGTTTAATCAAGTGTTGCTTTATGTGTGATTAAGAAATTAGTGAAGCTTTGGTGTATCTTTGAAGCATTTAATGTGATGTGTTGACTTAGCATATTAGTAGTAGAAGAGAATGCAGTAGATGACATGTGCTTGTAGTATATGTTTTTGGATGATGTTGACTACCTTGCATTCAAGCATATCCATTGTATTCATTTCATCCAATGCACTTTTTGCATAAGCACTTACGCACATGCATCATACAGGATCACAAACCGAGAACCCAGTCGTCATACCCGAGGAGCCTAAGGAGCAGCTTGAGGTACAGCCGCAGGAAGTGACCGAAGCCGATGAGGAGGACGTTGAGGAACTTCCGGAGTGCCCTGATCACCGCCCGAGCTTCTTCGAGAGAGGCAAGCCCCAGAGCATTTTCTCCCCGGTTTGCAATTGTTAATTAAATACTTTACTTTAATTGATGCATTATGTTTAGGAGTTGTTTGCAACCGTTGCTGCATTATACCTTGTCTACCTTTGTTATACTATATCCTTGTTACCCTAGTATCTGGAGTCGAGTCAATGCTTAGCTGGCTTAGACTGGTAGAAGTCGGGTGATTTCCTGTCACCTACGAGCTATAGGTGGTTACCTGGATCTACTTGGATAACTATGTAGTTATGGTATAACTAAGTGTTAAATGAAGTTGAGACTGGATGGAGACTTACAGAGTTTTGGACTATAGTGCTTTCCGTCTGTATCGATTAAGGACCGACCGTTGTTGGGCCTCGAGTCATGTTGAATGCATGCCTTACATTTAGCTGGCCGAATAAAGTACCTTTCGACCGCGAAGCTGGGAGATTATTCGGGCCGAGTAGATTGCTCGCAGCGCACTATGCCAGAGTAGGTGTGGTAGGACACGAGGGCGAGATGATAAGACCAAAGTGCAGTCGGTCGGCCCCCGGGTACATGTGGTTCTTGACAAACTCGAGACTCCTGGATAGTTGACTCGGTGATCGATACCTCACTTTAGCGGGTGAGTGAGGTTTGTGTAAGGAATAAATCACCAGCTGGTTAGAAATCGATTCGAATCACCATCGCTCCTGGATAGTGAGCACTTGACTTGAGTTACTTCATCGTAGTAATGTTGATGGAACACTTGGATAGTTATAATGAATATGACAATAGGGAAGTTGTTAATGATCATTGGTTATGATTATCTGCTTAATCTCATGTTTGCTCTAGTATAGGTGCAAATCTAGTCGACAGATTAATAATAATTAACTTGACAATAATGCTTTTGGAAAGGTTCTTGAAATGCTAAAATGCTTCTTTTTGCAAATGAGTCAGCTACACTACTATAAAGCCCTTCATAATCCTTGGTGTCACTTATTTTCGGTTATGTCGGGTAAGTCTAGCTGAGTACCTTCTCGTACTTAGGGTTTTATTCCCACTTGTTGCAGATGGGCAGATGTATTATGGCTATTGTATCAACTGCCTTTATCCTGCGATGGGTGATGCTTAGGACCATGGGCATGGTCATTCCTTACATCTCGTCTGATGCTTTTGTTGGAGATGATCATTAGCTGGCACTATATTTGAACTCCGTGTGAGTGTGTGTGGTTTTGAACAAATGGCTTCTTCTACTTCTATTTAAACTCGTTTTGTAATAACTATGTTTAAACTCTGATGTATCTGCAATGCGAACTTTTATGTAATATGTGATGGTTTCCGCTAAACTTATTACGATCTTGGATGGTATGTGAGTTGGTTTGAAATCCTTCGAGATTTCACAGACTACCGGGTTATACGGGCTTAAGTTTGTTAAATCGTCTGCTCTAGCGGATGATTTTCTTACTTAATTTCATATAATTGGTCGGTTCTGTTACAGCTGGCATCAAAGCATGGTTTAGCATGTTACTGTTCACAAGTGTATTTAAAACAAAAAGGCATTTGAAAAACATGATTTTCAAACTAAAAAGTATGCCAGTGGTCATATCCTTTATGCTTAGTTAAGGACTCTAGGTGGCTTAATTAAGTACTGACTTGGGGTTCTTGCATCATATTTCTCTTTCGTCGCTCATATGGCATGCTATTGTATGAGTGCCACTTGTTTGAGTGGTAATGTATGGATCATTTGCCTCTATGCCTCGATAAGTGTGAGCTGTGAGGTCATGATCGGATACACCGCCGATCTAGGGTGAATGCTTATATGATGCTGGAGTAATTACATGTTCTACGTATATTTTACAAAGGTATCTCATGTGTAGGTCTTCTATCTGTTGAGGCGATGCCATCAATAGGACGATGGTTTGGGTAGTTACTACCGTTGTACACATATCTAGGGATTCGTGTAGAGCATGTAGATAAAATTTACTGCTTTTATGCATTTAGTGGGAATTGGGCTAAAATGAATCTTCTGCAGGTACATAACAACGCTATCGTGTAGAAAGTATTACCCACGTATTTGAGAGATTGTTTGTATGCCACCGAATTCGTCGCTAGAAATTATTTATTTCATAAGTTTGTGAGAACGTACGTCACGTACATACATCATATTACTTGTGCATTTCATTCATGTCATGCATTCCTCCCCTTATAAATTGATTATCTCATTTTGATAAAAGTTGTATCACCAAAATTTGTTTCCATAGGGTAATAAAAGAACTTTTGCTATAGATGACCCGCACAAAGCAGACCACCCGTAAGTCCACCAAAGGAAGAGCACCTCGACGTCCGTTGGCCCTGAGGGAGCACCACACCATGGACACCTTCTTGAGCGAGTTTGGCATGCCAACCTTGCTTTGGAGAGTGCTCCATGATGTGGGGTACCCAGAGGGTCAAGAGCTGGTGTACTCTTGGAATAAGAGCCAGTTAGTAGAGGATGGACTTGTAGTGGTAGAGATCATGGTTCCTGCTCTCGGTGATGCTCCAGATTGGGATGGTTGGCACTTGGAGTTTGAGGGTCGCACTCCTACTAAGGGTGCAGAGGGAGCAGCTTTCTGTGTCATCAGGGACATCATGAGCAGATTTCCCAGTTGAAAGGTCCTTGTTTGGTTTTGGTAATTGAGTGACAACCTAGGTGGATTAATTGTGTTTATGTGAGATACATAGGTGATTAGTCCACAGGTACATGTGTGTGAGCAACATATGCCATGAAGGTAAAAATGGCTTGGAAATGTTGCAAAGCTCACACATGTGATGATGAAGGAGCTTATTGCACATGAGACATGACATTGAGTCATGTGATCAAGGTGGAGAAGATCAAAACAAGACTTGGCTTGATGGACCGGTTGCAAGCGTGAAGGGCAAGTCGAAGGCTTTGGAGTGATGGACTGCGTGGCGGTGAAGCTTGAACAAGACTTGGCGCCGATGGATGATGGCAATGGTGAAGAGCAAGTAGAGTCAAGATCGATGAACCAATATGATCATGTGATGATATGAAGTGGATCATATCATTGTTGATTGTGTTGATGCATGTGTTGCATCGATATTGGAGGAGATGGAATAGAATGCGCAAGGCAAAGGTATAACCTAGGGCATTTCATTTCACCGGTCATAGGTGTGTAGAGAAGTTTATGATCGGATTTAGGATAGATGGCCATACTATCAAGAGGGGCAAACTTATTTGCATATCGGTCATCTAGTGCCACTCGAGTGATCTAACTTTGCATCGTCGCTAGAATCGAGTGGCGTGGCAAGTTGAGTGGCTAACATCCTTTGGGAAATGATTGTGAAAAGTTAACACACATACACATGGTGGTGTACACTTGGTGGTGTTAGCACATTTACAAAGGAGGTGGTGTTTGCATGGATAAGATGAATTTGGGTCCCTATTTTCTATTGCGCCGGATGCAAGTTCTTGTGGTTGGCACATTGGAGCAAGGGTGAAGAAGTTAGAAGTAAAAACGAGTTGATCACGAAGATGCTGGCGTCGGTCAACTGACCGGACACTGGATTTGAAAGCACCAAACACTGGCAGGGTGCGTCCGGTCAGGCTGACATACGATGACATAGAAGCTGGAGTGTGACCGAACGCTAGGCTGCGTCCGATCAAGAGTGACCGGACGTGTCCGGTCGAGGTCGGTACCTTACTAGAAACGACCGGACGCTGGGGGTTCAGCGTCCGGTCAGTTAAAGCTGCTGCGTTCGGTCAGGTCAAGTGACCGTTGGAATCGAGACATGTGGCTGTCTGTAGGCGACCGGACGCTGAGGTCCAGCGTCCGGTCAACACGACCGGAGCGTCTGGTCGGCCCGATTTTTGCCCAGTGAAGGGGTAACGGCTAGTTTAGCCCTTAAGGCTATAAATAGAAGTGGCCTTCGGCCATGGCTGGCAGAGAGCACCTTGGGGGACTTTGTGTCCATGCTTGAGAGTGCTTAGGAGCCCTCCATCTCACACATACTTGATAGCGATCATCTGATTGTGTGAGTGAGCGATTCTAGTACGACTGCATCGTGAGGTTGCATCGAGTGGCACTAGGTGATCGAGTTGCAAGCTAGTGGTGCTTGTTACTCTTAGAGGTTGCCACCTCCTAGATGGCTTGGTGGTGGTCTCCATCGAAGCGTGCAAGAAGCTTGTGTGGTGCTCCAGAGAAGTGCTTGTGAGGGGCATTGTGCTCACCCTGCGGGAGCCACGAAGAGCAACTCTAGTAAAGTGTGTCATTGAGCTACCCTCACTCAAGGGGTAGGTTCTTGCGACGCCTGACGTGCGGGCTTAGCGGGTGATGCTAATTAGCCGCCGAACCACCAAGTGAGCGGTCAACACAACATGGACTAGCGTGTTGGCAAACACGTGAACCTCAGGAGAAAAATCATCGTGTGAACCTTATTCTTCCCGTTGGTTTGCATCCCCGTTACACAAGCTTGCAATTACTTTTATACATATTAAGCTTGTGTAGTTGCTCTTGTAATTAGATAGCTTGTGTAGCTTGCTAATTACCTTCTTGCTTGTGTAGCATAGAAGTAGCTCCCTTGCGTGGCTAATTTAGTTTTAGTAACCTTGTTAGTCACATTGTTTAGTTTGTGTAGCTAAGTATTTGCGTTCTCTAATTTGGCATTGGTTGCCTTGTTATTAAGCATTGCTAGTGAGCTTAGTTGGCTTTGTGCTTTTGCTTACTAGCATGTGTAGGAGCTCCCTTGTTGCTTAAAGTACTAGAGGCATAGGTTTGTGTGACCTTGCTCCTAGCATTGGTTAGGTGAGCTCTAGCTAGCCTGGCACCTTTGTTGCTTGATTAGTATCTTTGGAAGATGCTAGAGAACATAGATAGAGGGGTGTAGTCTTGGCTAGACCGATAGTTATAATTCCGCACTTGTTTCGGTTAGCCGACGCGATTATTTTTAGAAAAGACTATTCACCTCCCTCTAGTCCACCATCTCGACCCTTCACCAGTGAGCTTGCAGCAGCTTTAGCTGGCACCTTTCCTAGGGATGATCCTCATGATGCTTTTTGAGTTCAGCCTCAGGGAAGTGCCTTGGTCGGAGGTCCAGCTAAGGGATAGGCTAGCGACAATCATGCTATGAGTGCTATGTTCACCGCCATCAGAGCGTATGAGGGTCTTGAGAGTACCTACTGGACTTTGACTGGCTTATGTGGTCAGGATAAGCTCAAGGGGAGAAAGCAGAAGAAGAGACAGGCACGTGCTATAGCTAGTTTGCAGGAGCAGTTGGCTGATATGAACTTACAGCGAAACTAGGCGGTTGAGAGAGGTGATAGAGCTATGCAGCGGGTGCATATGTTGACTCAAGCCAACAACAATGCAGACCGCATGATTGGACAGTTGGTTCAGGAGAGGAATGAAGCCTAGGACGAGAGGGACCTTCTGCTGTAGAGGGTCGATGAGCTAGAGGAGTACAACATCAACCTGCATGAGGAGTTTCACGCGCTCTACAATGGGGTTGGCCCATATGCTCCTCCAGACGCCGCTGGCATGGACATCGACGATGACAATGAGGACGAGCCTATAGTTTCACCTGGGGGTGATGGTGACGTCTCTGATCCTGACGATGGCCCCGAGGAGTAGGCTAGTTGCCTTGCGCTAGTATCTAGGTCCTATCATGATGACCTTTCTTTTGTTGGCATGTAACCTAATGTACCTTGCTTCGAACCTATGAGATTTGGCATGTGCTTGGAACTTGGCTAGTAATGCGATATCTAAACGCATAAAAGTCCAATGTATGTATGCTGGCAATTTGGTTGTATGGATGCGATGTTTGCTGTTGAAGTAATTTGATTAGTGATGTTGTTTTAATTGGGATGTGATTATTGTGCCTCTATTTTATTGTATGAATTTATTCTCTCTAGTAAATTCAGTATGGCATAATTTTTCCTTCACTCACAATTATTACAGCTTTACTCAATCATTACTTGTTGCTGAAATATGCAGATGACAAACACTCACCGTACCATGTATGAGGCTATTGAGACCGATGCTAACGGTGCGGGGACCAGTGGTGGCGGTGGAAACTACGGCAACAACAATGAGCCTCCCCATGAACTGCATTTGCCACCTCCTCCCCCGTTTACCCCAAAGATGTTCCTTGCACAGTTGCTCAGGAGTCAGTGCAACACAGAACAATTCTAGAAGAATATAGAGGATTTTCTACGTACCATCGCCAATAATGTTCAGCGCGGTAACAATCAGGGTGATGGCATTGGGGTGAACTAATATAGTAGCTTCAAAGATTTTATGGACACCAGGCCACCAATATTCAAGGAAGCAATAGAACCACTTGATGCTGAAGAATGGATCAACACTATGGAAGATAAATTCCATGTGTTGAGGATGACTGAGGTATTGAAAACTAAGTATGCTGCACATCAGTTGCAAGGACCAACAGGAATATGGTGGAAGCACCATCACACAACCTTCCCTCCAAATGCTTAGATCACGTGGAGAGAGTTTGCTGAGGCCTTTCGTGGAGTTTATATTCCACCCGAGCTGACCGAGATGAAGTTGGGAGAGTTCTTGGCATTGAATCAGGGCACCAAGACCGTGATGCAATATTTGCATGCTTTCAATAACTTGTGTCGTTATGCTCCCGACATGGTTGACACTGATGCTAAGAGAATCACCAGTTTCAAGAGAGAACTCAATCCAAAGATGATGAAGCATGTGGGTACCAACAACCGTGCCAGATTCAATGACTTCATCAACGATTGTCTGAAGTAGGAAAAGAACAACAACGCCAGCACCGCAGCCAAGACTCGCAAGAGAGCCCTAAAAGGTGGTCCTTCCCAAGCACGAGCACCTACGGGAGGTCGTCCTCCCTATCATCCATCTACACCTAGCGCTAGGTTCAGGCCACCTCAGCAGAGAAGTCAAAATTTCCGTGGACCCTAGAAGCCTTACAAGATGGCAGTATAGCCCAACAAGGCAGCCACAACTGCGGTGCAGGGCAGTTCCAAGGGAGCTGTGGGATCTGCTGGTATAGTGAGGGGACCCTGCTACAATTGTAACCAACCCAGCCACTTCTCAAGGTTTTGTCCTTATCCGCCCAAGAAGAAGCAGCAGACTTATAATGCTAGGGTGCATAGTACGAATGTGGATGAAATTCCTGAGGGAGAGCCCGTAACCACTGGTAAGTTTCCTATCAACGAAAACCCTATAGTTATTCTATTTAATTCTGGATAATTGTATTCTTTTATGAGTCAAGCATTTGCACAGAAATATGAACAACTATGCACAGAATTAGGATATGGTTACCGTATAAGTTCAGCAGGGGTTGATGTTTTGACCAACCGGATGGTTCGAGGGGCAACCCTTGAATTAGGTAGCAGGAAGTTTCGAGTGAACTTGATAGTTATGCCTGGACTAGTTTTGGATGTCATTATAGGGATGAATTGGATGAAGGATTGGGGAGCAGTCATAGATACCGGAAGTCGGGTACTTACCCTTAAGGATCCCCTGGGTGAGGGTACTTTCCAAGTACCATTGCCTCGGAGAACAGACCTTATAAGTGCTACATGTGCTACTAAAGTCATTCCTATTCATCAGATTCTGGTAGTGTGTGAGTTTCTAGATGTATTCCCGGATGAGCTACCTGGCCTTCCGCCAGATAGGGATATTGAGTTTGGAATTGAGTTACTCCCCGGAACAGCTCCAATTTTAAGGTGACCCTATCGGATGCCTCCGGATGAATTAGTCGAGCTGAAGAAGCAACTAGAAGAGTTATCAAAAAGGGGTTTATCTGGCCAAGCAAGTCAGAATGGGGATATCCCGCCTTATTTGTGAAGAAAAAGAAAGAGGGCACTTTGAGAATATGCATAGATTATAGGCCACTCAATGCTGTAACCATCAAGAATAAGTATCCCTTGCCTTATATTGATGTTCTATTTGACCAGTTAGCCAAGGCTAAGGTGTTCTCAAAGATAGATTTGAGATCTGGTTATCATCAGATCAAGATTAGGCCACAAGATATACCGAAAACTGCATTTTCCACCAGATATGGGTTGTATGAGTATCTTGTCATGTCCTTTGGCTTAACAAATGCTCCTGCATACTTTATGTTTTTGATGAATACAGTTTTCATGCTAGAATTGGATAAGTTCGTGGTTGTGTTCATCGATGACATTCTGGTGTACTCCGAGAACGAGAAGGATCATGAAGAGCATCTAAGAATTGTCTTGACCAGACTTAGAGATCATAAGCTATATGCTAAGTTTAGCAAATGTGAATTCTGGTTGAAGAAAGTTCCTTTCCTTGGTCATATTCTGTCAGAAAATGGAGTTTCAGTCGATCCAAGTAAGGTGCAAGAGGTTATGGATTGGAAGGCACCGACCATAGTTCCTGAGATTAGAAGTTTCTTAGGACTAGCCGATTACTATCGTCATTTCATACTAGACTTCTCGAAGATTGCCAAGCCTATGACAAGTCTACTACAGAAGGATCACAAGTTTGTGTGGACAGAGGAGTGTGAAGCAGCTTTCCACACTTTGCAGAAACTGTTGACCACTGCTCCTGTTCTAGCACAACCAGATATCGAGAAACCATTTGATGTGTTTTGCGATGCATCGAAAACTAGATTGGGCTATGTTCTTATGCAAGAAAGGAGAGTCATTGCTTATGCCTCACGTCAATTGAGAAAACATGAGGTCAACTATCCAACACATGATCTTGAACTTGCTGTAGTTGTGTATGCCCTAAAAATTTGGAGACATTATCTACTTAGTAATATGTGCAATATTTTCATAGATCACAAGAGTCTCAAGTACATCTTTACCCAACCTGAGCTGAACATGAGACAGCGCAGATGGTTGGAATTGATCAAAGATTACAACTTGAATGTGCAATATCATCCTAGAAAAGCTAATGTAGTGGCAGATGCTTTGAGCAAAAAGTCACATTACTTGAATGTGCAGCCATTACTTGAAGATGGGTTCAATCTGATGCATTCTGCTATGTTACATAGTATTCAGATTAGTTGCTCTTTGGAGAGTAAGATAATAGAAGGCCAGAAAACCAACAAGGGAATATTCCACATCAAAGAGAAAATAAAAGAAAAGTCATCTCAACACTTTAAAGTGGATGAACAGGGCGTGTTGTGGTTTGACGACCGTCTTGTGGTTCCCAAGGATCGAGAGCTTAGGAATAAACTCATGGATGAAGCTCACCTTCCTAAGCAATCTATCTATCCAGGAAGTAGTAAGATGTATCAAGAACTAAGACCTCGTTATTGGTGGACCAAAATGAAGAAAGAAGTTACAACATATGTTGCCAGATGTGACACGTGTTGTCGAGTGAAAGCCATTCATATGAAACCTGTTGGTTTGTTGCAACCTTTGTCCATACCTAGTTGGAAGTGGGATGATATAAGTATGGATTTTATCTCGGGTTTGCCCACTACTCAAAAGGGACATGATTCGATTTGGGTGATTGTGGACCATCTTACTAAGACCGCTCATTTCTTGCCTGTCAAAACAGAATATCGACCACCTCAATATGCCGGGAAGTATATCGTAGAAATTGTGAGGTTGCATGGTATACCAAAGACTATAGTATCTGATAGAGGGCCACAGTTCATGGCTCACTTTTAGGAAAATTTACACAAAGGCTTAGGAACTAGTTTGATTCGTAGTACCGCTTATCATCCTTAGACAGATGGTCAGACTAAATGAGTGAATGCTGTTTTAGAGGATATGTTAAGAGCCTGTGTGTTGTCTTCTAAGGGATCATGGGAGTCATGGTTACCATTAGCTGAGTTTGCTTACAATAATAGTTATCAAAAAAGCATCTAGATGGCTCCATTCGAAGCTTTGTATGGCAGAAAATGTAGAACACCATTGAATTGGGTCAAGCCTAGAGATAGAAGGTATTATGGCATTGACTTTGTAGAAGAAGCCAAGAAGAAAGTTCATATTATTCAGCAAAATATGAAGGTGGCCCAATCGTGTTAGAAAAGTTATGCAGACAGAAGGAGACCTCTTGTGTTTGAAGTTAGTGACTATGTTTATCTGAAGGTCACGCCAATGAAGAAGAAACAGTTTGGAGTCTAGAGAAAACTTGCCACTAGATTCATAGGACCATACAAGATCTTGGAAAGAAGAGGTCTAGTAGCTTATAAGTTAGAGTTACCTGAGAACATGAGTACCGTCTTCCCAGTTTTCCATGTATCACATCTCAAGAAGTGTTTGCGTGTTTCAAAGGAAAGAATAGAACCTCGAGGCATCCAACTCAAATCAGATTTGGTGTATCATGAGCAACCGGTCCGTGTGTTAGACATTAAAGAACATGCTACTCGGAATAGTGTGGTGAAAACCTACAAGATACAGTGGAATCATCATGATGAGGGAGATGCAACTTGAGAAACGGGAGAATATCTAAAAAAAAGCTTATGAAGATTTTTATAACAAATGGTTCGTAACCTAAATCTTAGGACGAGATTTTTATAAGGGGGGAGGGTTGTAACACCCTGGTGTTATGCTAGCATTTAGGCACTGCAAATCATGCATATTATGCATCATCAAGCATCCTAATCACACATGCCTAATCATGTAAATAATAACTGAAACCCTGCTTCGAAACATATGAAATAGGCTCGCGAAACATGAATGTTGCATACACTTGTTTAGAGTTGTTTTTGCCCAAATTATGCTTGCTAGGTTAGTAAAACATGTTTGGCTATGATTGTAAATCATCTAGAATTATTTAGCACAATTTTTGGAGCAAAGTTTGTATTTAAATTATTGCCAAATTTTGCTTTAAAAATAATTTTTCAAAATTAGGGTTTTGAATTAATATTGAGTTTAATTTGGTAATCAAAATCTAATTGGAATTTGACTTTGGTCATAAAAGCAAAGTTGTAGATATTGAAAAATGGAACAAATTTCATTTTTACACCAATTTGTGAAAATGCTTTTAAATGGCTCAAAATGTGATTTGAATTCTGTTTATTTGAGAAATAAAAAGAAAATTATTTCATTTTCGCTTAACAGGCCGCCGCCTCGCTTCTCGGCCCACGGCCGAAGCCAGCTCGGCCTGCCACCGCGCTCGCCGCTCGCCTGCCCTACGTTCGGCCCAGCCCACCTCGCGCGCATGGCCTGCCTCCGCGCTACGCCGCGCCGTTCCCACGCGTCGCGTCCCGACCAGCGCCAGAGCGTGACTGCTGCGTGGCGGCCATGCACCGGCGACGCCCACCGCACGGCAGCCATGGCCTGCCTCCGCTTCCACGCACTCGCCTTCATCTGCTAAAGCCGCTGCGCTCTCCACTTCGCCCTCCCGCTCTCTCAGATGTAGCGCCAGCAGCAGCGCGCGCCCGCTCTCGCCACCGAACATCGTCGCTGCCCCACCGGCGACATACCCCCTCCCATGCCTCCATTCTTCGATTCCCGCTGCCAGCAGCTCCATCTAGCCTCCCTGCCTCGCCTGCACTCGCTCGTGGCTACCGTCGTCGAGGTAAGGGCCGAGCTTGGCACCTCCTTCCTCTCTGGCGAGCGCGCTGCCATGGCCGCGTGGTCCGTCACACCGCCGGGCCAGCGCCACCCTCCTAGCCGGTGTGGCTCGGCATGGTGTGCATGCTGGCACCACCCGCACCATCGGAAGGGCTCACCGTCGGTGAGCACCGGCCGGCAGAGCTCCTCCCCTACTCTCGGGTCGCTGACCCATCGGGCCATAGTGGCTGGTGAAGGCTCCAGGTGACTGGCTAGTGGGGCCGGTTAACCCACTAGGTCCCACCTGGTAGCCCCTCTGGGTGCACTGCACCAGGTGCACCCAGCCTTTTTCGTCGGCTGGTTTTTAAAAGGAATTAAGAAATGAATTTTCAGGTTTCTGTTAAATGCTTTGAAAAATGTTTCTGTACTCATTTTGGCTCCAAATTTGTTGAAACAAATTTTGCTAGGTTCCTTGTCACCAGATCTACATGATAAAAATATTGCATGTCATTTTTGAGATACTTTTCTATAGAGCTTTAATTAATTCTTGATATTGCTGATATCTTGTAAAATGTGTAGTAAATTCTATATGTATCAGAAAAATATGATTCTAAGTTTGTTACTCTTCTTATGTAATGTACTTCCTAGGAAAAATATGTGTCATGCATGAACTATAGAAAAATTATGAGGTGTAGTTCAAGTGCCTTTAATGGCCGATTTTTGTTATTTTTGATAGAGAGCAAAATTTGTATAAAACATGCATGTGATAAATTTTGTACAGTGATTATTTGTTGTATAGAACATAGGAAAAATATTTCCTCTATTGTTTGACACTTTTCATAATACAAATTATTTTCATGTTCATAATCATGCCATAGCTTGTTATTTTTGTGTAGGCTAATCCACTCATTCAAATACCATAAAAATATGATGGTAGACTACTTAGGGTAGTACTATGCTATGGTAATTTTCTAAGATTTTTTAAGTAATAAAAGTAGATGTTGCTATTCAAACCTATTATTAATTAGGGTTTAATCAAGTGTTGCTTTATGTGTGATTAAGAAATTAGTGAAGCTTTGGTGTATCTTTGAAGCATTTAATGTGATGTGTTGACTTAGCATATTAGTAGTAGAAGAGAATGCAGTAGATGACATGTGCTTGTAGTATATGTTTTTGGATGATGTTGACTACCTTGCATTCAAGCATATCCATTGTATTCATTTCTTCCGATGCACTTTTTGCATAAGCACTTATGCACATGCATCATATAGGATCGCAAACCGAGAACCCAGTCATCATACCCAAGGAGCTCGAGGAGCAGCTCGAGGTGCAGCCGTAGGAAGTGACCGAAGCCGATGAGGAGGACGTTGAGGAACTTCCAGAGTGCCCCGATCACCGTTCGAGCTCCTTCAAGAGAGGCAAGCCCCAGAGCATTTTCTCCCCGGTTTGCAATTGTTAATTAAATACTTTACTTTAATTGATGCATTACATTCAGGAGTTGTTTGCAACCATTGCTGCATTATACCTTGTCTACCTTTGTTATACTATATCCTTGTTACCCTGATATCCACAGTCGAGTCAATGCTTAGCTGGCTTAGACCGGTAGAAGTCGGATGATTTCCTGTTACCTACGAGCTATAGGTGGTTATCTGGATCTACTTAGATAACTATGTAGTCATGGTATAACTAAGTGTTAAATGAAGTTGAGACCGGATAGAGACTTACAGAGTTTTGGACTATAGTGCTTTCCGTCTGTGTCGATTAAGGACCGACCGTTGTTGGGCCTCGAGTCATGTTGAACGCATGCCTTACATTTAGCTGGCTGAATAAAGTACCTTTCGACCATGAAGCTGGGAGATTATTCGGGCCGAGTAGATTGCCCGCAGCGCACTGTGCCAGAGCAGGTGTGGTAGGACACGGGGGCGAGATGATAAGACCAAAGTGCAGTCGGTCAGCCCCCAGGTACATGTGGTTCCTGGCAAACTCGAGACTCCTAGATAGTTGACTCAGTGACCGATACCTCACTTTAGCGGGTGAGTGAGGTTTGTGTAAGGAATAAATCACCAGCTGGTTAGGAATCGATTCAAATCACCATCGCTCCTGGATAGTGAGCACTTGACTTGAGTTACTTCATCATAGTAATGTTGATGGAACACTTGGACAGTTATAATGAATATGACAATAGGGAAGTTGTTAAAGATCATTGGTTATGATTATCTGTTTAATCTCATGTTTGCTCTAGTATAGGTGCAAATCTAGTCGACAGGTTAATAATAATTAACTTGACAATAATGCTTTTGGAAATGTTCTTGAAATGCTAAAAATGCTTCTTTTTGCAAATGAGTCAGCTACACTACTATAAAGCCCTTCATAATCCTTGGTGTCACTTATTTTCGGTTATGTCGGGTAAGTGTAGCTGAGTACCTTCTCCTACTCAGGGTTTTATTCCCACTTATTGCAGATGGGCAGATGTATTATGGCTATTGTATCAACTACCTTTATCCTGCGATGGGTGATGCTTAGGACCATGGGCATGGTCATTCCTTACGTCTCGTCTGATGCTTTTATTGGAGATGATCATTAGCTGGCACTGTATTTGAACTCCGTGTGAGTGTGTGTGGTTTTGAACAAATGGCTTCCGCTACTTCTATTTGAACTCGTTTTGTAATAACTATGTTTAAACTCTGATGTATCTACAATGCGAGCTTTTATATAATATGTGATGGTGATCGCTAAACTTATTACGATCTTGGCTGGTATGTGAGTTGGTTTGAAATCCTTCGAGATTTCACGGACTACCGGGTTATATGGGCTTAAGTTTGTTAAATTGTCTGCTCTGGCGGATGATTTTCTTACTTAATTTCGTATAATTGGTCGGTTTTGTTACATCAATGGCAAGGCCAAACCTATCAAGCAGAAGCTACGACGGTTTGCTCATGATAAAAAGGAGGCTATTAGGGTAGAAGTTACATGGCTTTTGGTAGCCAGATTTATCAAAGAAGTGTATCATCCGGAGTGGTTAGCCAACTCGGTTCTTGTATGCAAAAAGAATAATGAATGGAGAATGTGCATTGATTACACTGATCTCAACAAACACTACCCTAAAGACCCTTTTGGCTTACCTCGCATAGACGAGGTTGTAGATTCAACTGCCAGTTGCGAGTTGCTTTCCTTTCTCGATTGCTACTCTGGTTATCACCAGATCGCTCTCAAAAAGGATGACCAGATCAAGACATCCTTCATCATGCCCTTCGGCACCTACTGCTACATGACCATGTTGTTTAGGCTCAAGCACATTGGGGCTACCTACCAACGCGCCATACAGGCCTGCCTCAAAGACAAGATAAAAGACGACCTCGTCGAGGCTTTGTTGACGATGTAGTTGTTAAAACCAAGGAAGCATACACCCTTGTTGACAACCTCGAACGTACCTTTGCAGCTCTTAACACATTCCAATGGAAATTAAACCCAAAGATGTGTATCTTTGGTGTTCCATCTGGTATATTGCTTGGCAACGTCATCAGTCACGACGGCATACGGCCTAACCCAGAGAAGGTAAAAGCTGTCTTAGACAAGAAGCCGCCTAAAAAGGTGAAGGATGTTTAGAAGCTTACCGGATGCATGGCTGCCCTCAATCATTTCATATCAAGATTAGGTGAAAAAACTACCATTTTTCAAGCTGCTCAAAGCAACCGAGAAGTTTGAGTGGTCGGAGGAAGTAGATGCTGCCTTTACACAGCTGAAGCAATTCCTTACATCACCTCTGGTCCTCACTGCTCCCAGAGAAGATGAAACCCTCCTGCTTTACATTAGGGCAACTAATCAGGTGGTCTCCACAGCCATGGTGGTCGAGCATGACGAGCCCAGCCATGTCTACAAGGTATAGTGACCAATCTATTTCATCAGTGAGGTGATCAATGAATCCAAGACCAGGTACCCACAGATTTAGAAACTGATCTATGCCATACTAATTACATCCCAAAAGTTGAAACATTACTTCGACGGATATCATGTGGTGGTCATGACCGAGTACCCTCTGGGAGATAGCATTTGCAACAAGGATGCGAACGGGTGCATCGTCAAATGGGCAATGGAGCTATGCCCTTTCTCCTTGGAATTTGCAAGCCATACTACAATCAAGTCTCAGGCACTTGTCGATTTCATCATCGAGTGGACAGACTTAAGCACACCTGCCTCTCAGGGGCCTGCCGAGTATTGGAAGATGTACTTCGATGGCTCTCTCAACATCAACGGTGCAGGAGTAGGAGTCCTTTTCATATCACCATCCAAGGAGCAGCTCCAATATGTCCTCAGGATTTATTTTTCGGCGTCTAACAATGCCACCGAGTACGAAGCATGCCTGCATGGTCTTCGCATTGCGGTCGAGCTCGGTGTCAAACATCTCTATGTCTATGGAGACTCAGCTCTGGTCATCAACCAACTCAACAAGGACTGGGACATGACCAGCGAAAAGATGGACGCATACTATGAAAAGATGGACGCATTCTGCAAATCGATCAGAAAGCTGGAAGGCAAGTTCTATGGCATCGAGTACACACATGTGGTCTAGGACAAAAATCAAGTAGTGGATGTGCTGTCGAAGTTAGGATCATCCTAAGCTAAAGTCCCACATGGCGTATTTGTTCAAGACCTGCTCACGCCTTCCATCAACGAAGAAGATCCTGTGGTCGACAAGCCTCCAGACCAGCTATTGGTGGCTACGGTTCCAGCGTTAAACACCATCGAACCACCTCTAACCACTAAGGAGCATGACTGGAGAATACCTTTCATCAAGTACCTGACAGATGGTAGCGGTTATACTGATTGGACAGAAAACAAATGCCTGATGCATCGTAGTAAGCAGTATCTGCTCGTTGATGGCAAATTGTGGTGCAAGAACGCGAAGGAGGAAGTCTTGATGAAGTGTATAACCTAGGAGGATGGTGAATATCTCTTGGACCAAATCCACTCTGGCTCCTGCGGCAACCACGCGGCCTCGAGAATGCTGGTTGGCAAGGCTTTTCGAGCAGGGTTCTATTGGCCGTCAGCCATAGCCAATGCAGAGAAGCTAGTCCGCCATTATGAAGGTTGTCTGTTCTTCGCTAAGAGAATCCACGTACCAGCACATGAGATTCAGACAATACCAGCCTCTTGGCCCTTTGCATGCTGGGGACTAGATATGATTGGGCCTTTCAAACTGGCCCCTGAGAAATTTACATGTGTCTTTGTGCTGATCAATAAATTTTCCAAGTGGATAGAGTATATGCCCCTGGTTAAGGCATCTTCAGAAAAGGCTATCGCGTTCATCGACCAGGTCATCCACCGCTTCGGCATACCCAACAACATCATCACTGATCTGGGTACTCAGTTCACCGGGAACGCTTTTTGGGACTTCTGCGATGAAAGGAGCATAGTAGTAAAATACGTCTCGATGGCGCACCCTAGAGCTAATGGATAGGTCGAGCGGGCAAATGGTATAATCTTGGAAGCACTTAAGAAGAGGATGTACAGAGAAAATGACAAAGCTCCCGGAAGATGGCTCAAAGAGTTACCAACTGTGGTCTGGGGTCTCAGAACCCAGCCTAGTCACAATACCGGCGTATCACCATACTTTATGGTTTATGGCACTGAGGCAGTGCTCCTAGTAGATATAGCCTTCAGATTAGCATGGGTAGAGAACTTCGATGAAGACAAGGCCAATAAAGTACGGGAGCTAGAAGTGAATAGTGCAGAAGAGAAGCGGCTCGATTCTTGCATACATACAACCAAATACCTTGCTGTTTTGCGCAGGTACTACAACAAGAACGTCAAGGAGCGGTTCTTCATGGTTGGGGACCTGGTCCTGAAGTGGAAGACACATTAGGCTAGCGTCCACAAACTCGCAACCCCATGGGAAGGGCCCTTCATGATCCAAGAGGTTACACGCCCAACATCTTATAGGTTAGCTCACCTAGACGGTACAGATGTACCCAATTCATGGCACATCGACAAGCTTAGGTGTTTCTATGCTTAACTACTAAGATATGTACCCCTCTTATACTTTCGATTTAATTCAATAAAGCTATTATGATTTCTCCAACCATTCTAATGTGTCACTTCGAAGTCTATTGTTATTCTAACTCAACTAGTTAAAACCGACCACCATTCCTTCTCGAGTTTTTAGAGCAGGCCCTGTCTCTGATTCCTCCCAACGCATGCATGGGATCTGCTCTCTATGCTATGGGTGATCGGCAGGTGCTCTCTGGTTTGACTTGTGTGTTTCTATGTGTGCACAAGCTACGCACCTCATACTCCAACCACAAGACAAACTAGGGCCATACAAACCTTT
The DNA here is from genome assembly GCF_019320115.1 of Miscanthus floridulus. NCBI lineage: Eukaryota > Viridiplantae > Streptophyta > Magnoliopsida > Poales > Poaceae > Miscanthus > Miscanthus floridulus. Next base: position 17,986,309 of record NC_089580.1, read on the forward strand.
CAGGATGACGTGTCGACTAAACTGGTACAACTAAATAGAACACTAACGTGTTCTAACTTAGTTACACCAACACAATATCCGAGCTTAAACACGTTTTCTATAAAACAAACAAGCTTATGCTGATATACAGTTACATTATTACAAGCTTGCCTGAAAAGGTCCAAGTTTACAATAACACAACTACATCTTCTTCTACAGCTATAACCTATACTATTAGCTAGTCGGGGCACGCGGCACCTGCTGCTCACTGGGCCTGACATCGTGCAAGGGTCTCAAGGACTCTAGCATTGATCGAGCTGAAGAAGATGGCCCCGCCGATGCCTGGCTAGTCGAGACCGCAGGCTTCGCCGGTTGGCTTGAAAATGACGGCGCTCCCAGCTAACTTGTTGATAGTGTTTCCTGTACAGATGGTGTCGCACCTCCACACAGGTTAATATCACCAATTATTTTCACCGACAAGTCTAGCTGGGTCATCCGTAGCTCCTCGGCCTTATCTAGATCTACCTCCTTCGGGTATCCAGCCTCCAGGCGCTTAAGATCGATCAGGGGGTAGTGAGCATGTACCATGCTCAATACATGTGCACCTGTGTACTCTCCTGCCTCCTTCATGAACTCTTGGAACCATCCCCATGCCTTTTGGCATCTCTTGATCAATCCCAGCTATGGGGTCCTTGGCACATCTTCTACTAGTGCCAGATCGATGAGGTTAAGGACCGGCAAAATGCCCATTGCCACCTCCTGGCACTGGCTTTTCCAGGTGTCACGGTCCTTGATGATCTCTTGGCATTGCACCTTCCAGCCATCATGGTCTTTTATCATGGCCTCTAGATGCTTCTTTGCATTGACTTTTATAACTGCAAACCACACATGCTATTAAAACTTCAGACCACGCCAAACTACGGCAGGCAACAAAAATGAGCAAAGGGGTTTGAACAACTTACCTTTTAGCTCCTCTGTCATCTTGGTCATGTGGTCCCAGAGCTGTGACTGATCTTACACTAGTTTTCTGTTGTTCTTGTTCAGGTGATCACACTCCACGACCGCACGACTGTTCTCCTCTCGGAGATGGATCACTTTAGCTTCTAAGCCTGCACTACAGATGTTACTACCAACAACGCAACAGCACTTGTCAGTAGTCGGTATGATAAAATGGCTACTTACTTGTTCTTTCCCACTCTTTATTACTGAGCTGGATGACCAGGTTCTGGTTCTGGGACTCTTGCACCGTCTTTTCATGGTTGGCGGCTTCAAGTCGCTGGCACAAGTGTTCCACCTCCGCCGTCAGCTCCTTGTTGCTTGCAGTGATCCCCTCGATCTGGTCAAATCATTTCCTGTGGTACCTTGCGGTCTTCATTAGGTCCTATGTGTAGATAGCTAAGTAAGACAGCTTGACTAGATAGCAATATTAGGTGGTGAAGCAAAGCTTACCTGCACTTTCGTCACAAGCCGTTTCGCCGCCTGTTCAACTTTCTTGGTTTCTTCGACCTCCGAGATTTCCTCATGGACAACCCATTGGTCATTCCACCAACGCAACACATAAATATGTTGTCGCTTGTCTTGCGGATGGCCCAGGACCTCCTCCACCTCGTCCTCTTCGGGCTCTTCTTTGGGCCCTGGTGCTAGTCCGGCATCAGCAGCATCTGTGATCACCAAAGCCTTCCCACGGGTTTCAGCGTCAATGAATGTGGGTTGTGCTCTCACCTCTGGTTGTTGCTCCTTGGTCTGCTCTATCACCCTCGACGCTGAGGTGTTGCCCTCAGCAGGTCTAGCGCTCGGAGCACTCGTGCTCGGCTCAGTTGGTCCCTCGACCACCTGCTCAGGGACTATTGTCTGACTGCTCCCTTACTGAGGCCCCGACGGATCTTCTGCTATGGCTTCCTCGGTGGTCGGCTACTGGGCAGTCTGCTCTGAACTTATTGGTGGAGCCATGCTACTTCCGGCTAGCTGGTCTGGACTTTCTGTGGACGTCGAGCTAGTACATCCGAGATAAGTTCAGAAGGCAACCATATTCAATGCAAATTGCTAACTTATGTCAAGGTTACAAATACTTACAAGTTGGATGCACGGAATGATGTGGCGAAGGCGCGTCTCTTCGGCCGTACTTGCTCCACGTGTTGTGCGGGTGATGCCTGGTCTCCCTCTACATCCAGCACTATCGCTGGGCCTTGGTGCTCAACCCCTCCACCGCTTGCCCTTTGCGCTGTAGTGGTCGGTGGCATGCTCGGTCAAGTTGTCGCTCCTGTCGCCGGTCGTGTTCCTTGCCCATGTACTCCCAAGGTCGACTTGGCTGCATCCTTCACCACCGTTGGCAATGTGGGTCCCATAGGCACGGAAGAGATACCTTGCTCCATTGACTCCAGTTGCTTCCTCCTCTTTCGAGGGACAAGTTAAAAGGTGTCTACATCATCTCCCTCCTCTGCGTCATCATCCGACTAGGCAAAAATCACCTATCGATGCTTGCTGGCTGGGTTCTCCTTTAGGCCCCCTCAGGCTCATTGATACTTAGCGCCCCCCGGTGAGCAGGGTGGTTGCTGATCTCTTCTTCGGCTATTTGGGGGCAGCCATCCGCTTACCAGTGGCTAGGGCCGCTGCCTCCTCTCCAGCTCCGAGCACCGCTCAGTCGACGTCCTCGTCTTCGATCTCGACGCTGGTCTGGGCAGTGGGACTAGCTCCTTGTGGCCACTCCACTCCAGGGGGTGGCAACACAAACACTATCGCTCTATCCCGACCATTAACCTAGGTAACAAAAATGGGTGAACACAGTAAGTTTCCACTTATCCCACCATAATATAAAACTATGGGTATAAGGCAAGACGAGTTACCTTTGGGGGAGGTCGGGCAAGCTTGAAAGCGTGCTCGATGTCGCTCAATCTGGCATAATTTGGATCAGCTAAGTTAAATCGCTCTCCAATTCTAGCTTTGACTTCGACTTTGTCAAGCGCCCCCTGCCTCGTCCTCGTCGGGTCCATGCTACCTTGATATTCATAGCCAGGATGTACTCTCCTCTGGCAGGGCTGGATCTGTTAGCTGATGAAGCTCCCAACCACGCTCCGACCATCTAGTTTTTTCCACGAGATCATTCCAAATATTTCTAGAATCTGTTCTAGGTGCTTGGGCTTCTCTGACTAGCTTGTCCTCTTCTCCGGAATGTATCCCACGTCGCACAGTGTGATCGTATTCGGCTCTTCGCGGATGTAGAACCATTTCGTGTACCAGTCGTCAAGCGACGTGTTCCATGGGTAGTGTAGGTACTGGGCTTTCATGTCATCATGGAGGTTGAGGTACACACCCCTGGCTATCTTTGAACCGTCGCTTCCTTTCTTCCGTAGATAGAAAAGATGGTGAAAAAAATTGAAATGGGGCTGGAAGCCGCCATATGCTTCGCAAAGATGTATGAAAGTGGCGACAAGGAGGATCGAGTTGGGATGCAGATTGCAAATCCCAATCTCATAGTAAAGATAGAGCCCCTGAAGAAAAGGATGTACCGGAACCCCAAATCCCTGTTTAAAGAAGTCTTCGAACACCACGATCTCACCTAGTTGTGGATCGGAGTACCCCTCGCCCTCCGGCGCATGCTATCCTATGAGCTCCTTGTTGTGGAGTACTCCATGGTGATGAGGTCTTCAATGGTCTGCTCGTTGCTTCTCAATTTCCACCATTCCTTCACCATGACCCCTGCTTTCTTCTGTGCATCACTTTTCGCCATGAATCTTGCCTTGCTGATGAACGAGGAAATGGCGGAGGATTGATTGGTGGCGATTTCGGATGTATTAGGGTTGGCAAGAGGAAGAAGAAAGTTGCGGCTGCGAATGGCAATGGGGTTCAGTAAAAAGTAACTTACCTATCCTATATTGTATTTAACCCAAGAGTTATGTCGTTTCATCTACCTGGGATTGTTGGGAGACGTGCGCATGCGCCACAGATGGTTGTTTTCATAGCTTCGAGATCTACGCCAATATATGCGCCTCTTCGTTACCAGTGTGGGAGGGCCCACGCTGACGCACCTACTTACAGGTGCCACGCAACTGTTTGCTTGGTAAGACAAAAAGGCAATATGACGTGCTATATCCGTCTACTTTTTTGACCAGATGTGTCAGATTAGACTTGACAGAGCAAGTAAATAAATAAATACATAAAATAATAGTACAAGTGGCATATGGTTTTTTGCCACACTTCTCGTGCTTGGGGACTGTCGTGACTATCCTTGTGCTCGGGGACTGTCCAGACCACCATCATGCTCGGGGACTGTCCGGACCACCATCGTGCTCGGGGACTATTCCGACCACCATCGTGCTCGGGGACTATCCAGACCACCATCGTGCTCGGGGACTGTCCAGACCACCATCGTGCTCGGGGACTGTTCTGACCACTCTCGTGCTCGGGGACTGCCCCGACCACTCTCCGAACATTGCTCAGAGACCCCTCTCCTTGGCTACATGTGATTTGTACTCATATACAGTTAAGAGGCATTTATTTTTTCTCACTTAGACCTTGCTACAAGGCTGATACCTCGCCTTCCAGCAAGCTCAGGGACTACATCGGTACGATGCACCTGCCGATGCATCTCGTATCGCTTGTACGATGATTGGATTCTCAACTTAAGTGGGAATTCTTTTTAGACCCTGGCACCACGTGCCTGTGTCACCTACTACCAGGCTCGGGGACAAAGTGGGCACACTTCACCTTGCGGTGAATGTGCTTATTTTATCGACCCCTATGCTCTGACCATTGGCCATAACTACTATTGTACAAGGGTCACTTATATTTCTTTTTAGAAATACAAGTGGGCACACTTGATCAGGAAAGGAATCTTTTTCTTTTTTCTTTAGAGCACCATGCATTCTTCGGAAAACCGCAATCTTCAGCTATAATTGTGGTCTACTACTCTCTGTGCTGACTAGAATACTGGCACATTTGCTTGGTCAATGTTTCAGTCAGTTGGAGTTGACATGAAGATAGATCGCGTTAGTTGAAGAAGATCGAACGGCGTGTCGCAACATAATACATGGTGCTCAGGGACTAGCTGTGGGGGTATTAACCCCTATATCCTTATGGCTAGGCTTAGGCCAGCCCGAACCAGAGGGTCTGGCCCACTAGAAGACGACACGTGGCCTGGCCAATCTGCTTGGAGTCCCGCGTAAGGAATCAAAGCAGATTTAGAGATCAAGCAAGATCCTGGTCGGATAGAATAGGAATCCTTATCCAGCCACCTATGGCAATTGTAACTGGTTAGGATTAGTTTTCAGATCTATAACCCTAGCCCCCAGACTATATAAGGCAGGCAGGGGACCCCTCTAAAAAACATCTCTCATTGACATATAGTAATACAATCAGACACAGGATGTAGATATTATGCCTTCATGGTGGCTGAACCTGGATAAAACATCTTGTCTGTCTTGCGTCACCATCTTGTTTATAGCTTGCACATCTATCTACCAATAATCTACTACCTTGGATATACCCCTAGGTAGACTGTCGACCATATTTTGTCGACAGTCTCTGACCGGACGCTGGGTCACTTAGTGATCGGACGCTGACAGGGTGCGTCCGGTCCTACTGACATGGCGGCGCATAGGGGAGTCACCGTGTGACCGGACGCTGGGTGTGTCCGGTCATGAAAAATCATTTCTGGATGCTTATTGGAAATGACCGGACGCTGAGGTCTAGTGTTCGGTCACTTTGAGCTGCTGCATCCGGTCTTCACTCGACCGTTGGGATCGGGCGCTTAGTATTTAAAGAGAAGAGACACATGGCAAGCATCAGGCGACCGGACGCTGAGTTCCTGTGTCCGGTCGATATAATCGGAGCGTTTGGTCACCCCATGTTGTGCCCAGTGAAGGGATACAACGGCTCTATTCGTGGGGGCTCTCTATTTAAGCCCCATGGCCGGCTCAAGCTCACTCTCTTGGCCATTTGCATTGACATAGCAACCTTGTGAACTTAGCCAAAGCCCTCCCTCTCATCTCCATCATTGATTCATCATCTTTGTAAGATTGGGAGTGAATCCAAGTGCATTGCTTGAGAGTTTGCATCTAGAGACACTTGGTGTTCGTGTTTCGCTTGTTACTCTTGGTGGTTGCCACCACCTAGACGGCTTAGAGCAACGAGGATCGTCGAGCGAAGGTTGGTGATTGTCTTCGGCTCCGATCGTGGTGATTGTGAGGGGTTCTTGACCTTTCCCCGGCAGAGAGGCAAAAGGTACTCTAGTGGATTGCTCGTGGCTTGTGTGATCCTCATCTTGTGTTGGTTGTACGGCACCCTATTGAGGATTTGGCGTGTGATGCTAATTAGCGCGTGAACCTCCAAGTGAGTGAATCGCCACAACGAGGAGTAGCTTGCCGGCAAGCAAGTGAACACCGGTAAAAAAATCATTGTGTTCATTATTTGATTCTAAGGTGATTGATCTTCATTTATATTGATTATTGTGATTGATTGGTTCACTCCTCGACACGGTGGTATAACTATCTTGCTCTCTCTTTACATTACCGTAAACTAGTTATCAAGCTCTTTAGTGTATCTAGTTATGAGAGCTTATTAGTTTGGTTAGTGTGGCTCTTTAGTTAGTCTTTAAGAGCATACTAACTTAGTGTAGTGGCATAGCTATTGTGTGGTTAGAGACAATAGAAACTAAAATTACGGTAGGTGGCTTACATTTTTAGTAGGCTAGCACAACACTTGCTTCGTCTCATAATTGTCTAACCGTTTTGTTAAGTGTTGTTGTAGAAATTTTTATTAGGCTTTTCACCTCCCTCTAGCCATTAGGACCTTTCACCGCGTCCTGGGGAGCCTAGCTCAATAGCTGGGCAGCAGTGGCTTGCTGCTGGCTGGCTGGCCCATGGCCTTGGGTGGGTGCCATCGGCTCTGCCGCTAGGGTGATCATCTGGGCCGGCGGCGTTGGCGCAGCATGCGTCATCAACCTTCTTCAAGGTGTCGCCGATGCTCTGTTCATCCTATGGATAAAAATCTGGTATGTGCTTCTCCGAACGATGTTGGCATCCGCGATGCCATCCCCTTCTTGAAGGCTTCGTTTGGGGCACTCCAGCTACCACAACTCTATTCCCCACGCGTCGTTCGTCGGTGTTGTTGCTTGCCCTGTTGTGCCTATCTGTGCTTTAACTCTATCTTCGTATTGGTTTGTCCTTCGGTGTTTGATGTTGTCGCTGTCGTTCGGTTATTTGGCGGATGCTTTGCCGCTGTTGCTGCTTGGGTGGATGCTTGGCCACCTCGTCGCGTCGGTCTCCACGCTCATTCAGCTGCAGAGCTTGTGATGACCCTCATTACGGATGCTTTGCCGTAATGGTCCTTTTTCGGCGGATGCTTGACCGTCGTGGTCGTTTCTTGAGCGGATGCTTTGCCGCTGTTGTCGTGTCAGCTCCCTTGGCTTCCTTGGTGGATGCTACCGGAAGCTCGCCTCGTGGCTATCGCGGCTACACTACACCATATGCTACCAATGTGTTTTTGTCTTCCTATAATAGGCTCAGTCTGTAAGGGTTTGGTGGTGGAGGCCCCCTCCCCGTGCTGTCTTGTTGTATCGTTTGTGTTCGTAGGATTGCGCTGATAATTCTAAGATTATCTACCAGTCCTTCGTAACTAAAAAAAAGTCTGCTTCTGCTTAATGAAATCCATGACTGAGGTACGTTCGAGAAAAAAAAAGATCTGTTTTGCAGGTTCATTATGCGGTGGAAGCTGACATTATGGTCATAAATGCACAGGTACCGAGGGGTGCCATGCTTTCTTGTGCAGGTCCACATATGGCTGGCCATATGGCTGGTTGGTCTTTTTTTTAGCCGGAGCAGTGTTTTTCTCTCAAAAAAAATCAGCATGTTCGGCAGCCCAGCGACCTGAATACTTGTAGCATCAATGCTCGCAAAGCTGGTCTAGGAATTTTCATCCTGGGGTGTGTTTAGTTCGCGAAATGAAAATTTTTGGATGTCACATCGGATGTTTTGGAGATGTCGGAAGGGGTTTTCGGATACTAATAAAAAAAACTAATTACATAGCTCGCTTGGAAACAGCGAGACGAATTTATTAAGCCTAACTAATCCATCATTAGCGCATGTTAGTTACTGTAGCACTTATGGCTAATAATAGACTACTTAGTCTTAAAACATTCGTCTCGCGATTTCCAAACAAGTTGTGCAATTAGTTTTTTTTCGTCTATATTTAATACTCAATGCATGTGCTACAAGATTTGATATGATAGTTTTTGGTGAAAAATTTTAAGAACTAAACCAGCCCCTGAACCCAAGTCACCAAATCAAGTACTTCATCAAAGCGCAAATCAATCAAGCTACTTCTGTCCTTATGACAGAAGCTGTGGCTATAGCGCTTGCTGCTCGAATTACTTCTTTGCTAGGCATAAGAGATGCCTCTTTTCTCACTGACAGCCAGCTCCTTGTCCGCTTTTTCAATGGCTCACAATTATGCACACCACCCCGCTGGGACATCAAGCCTTTCACCCAAAGTTTCCTCAATGCGGTGGCTGGCTCCAATAGCAAAGTCTTCAAGATTGACAGGCACCTCAATACAACTGCCCATCTATTAGCCAATCAGGCTTTTAGGTACTCTGAGCCTCAATGTAATCATAGAACATTTTGTTGTACCAATGCAAATCACGATTGCAGCTGCCCTCTGATCATGGCACTGCAGAATGTACCTTTGGACCTGTACTCCCTAATTGCAGCATCTTACTGCTAATAATAAAAGTACTTGTTATCAAAAAAAAAAAAAAAAAAAAGAGGAGGATACGTGGACAGCTTCCGCCGCCTGGGATGCCGCTCGACTCCCTCGTCTGCAACGCCGCCATCTACCGGCCCACAGCACGGACGCCAACGTTCACGGTGGACGGGTACGTGATGATCGACGGCTCCGCGGCCTCGCTGGCCGGGAACATCCCGCCCAAGTTCGGGCTGGGTGACCTCCGCCGGCCTCGCGGTGGGCCTGTGTGGCCAGAACGGGTCCGCCGTGAGGCTACACCACGAGGCTGTTCCGCGAGCACATCCCGCTGTTCTGGCTGCTCTTCCCGCCGTTCCAGAAGTTCATCACCGTTCACCGAGGGATGCATCTCTGTACACAGGAAGCCAGCCATGGAAGTCACAAAGCTTTTGTGTACGTGGTTGTTCTTAGGAGGAAGAAGATGATGTTAATTAAAAAAATACCATTGAACGATATTTTGGGAGTCACTTTTTTCAGAAACCGTTGGAGATGCACATATTTATTCCTCCCAATTTTTTTTAGTTGAAAAACACCATGGTTTTGGGAAGAAAATATTAGAAACTCTCGGAGATGCTCTAAGATGAGCTAGGTCTAATTTTTACTTGGCCCAAAATGTGCTGGTTTACTGAATAGTTGTTCATGTTCTCAGAAATCCTTTCAGTTATTACGAGCTAAAAACATGGTTTTGCTGAACTGATCACAATCTCATCATGTTCGATAAGTTCTCAACAAATGGATGCAACATAATGTTGAACTGTTCTCAGAAATACTCTCAGTTACGAGCTAAAAACATGGTTTTGCTGAACTGATCACAATCTCACCATGTTCGATAAGCTCTCAGCAAATGGATGCAATATAATGTTGAACAGAGTCATGAGCACTGTCTCCTATTGTAATAATAATGCTGGTGACGAGCCCAGCCAGTAGACCTTGATTCTCAATCACAGCAGAGTGACTGCACGCGAAACAGACAGATTGCAACACAAAATATAAAGACATGACATTAACCATGGCCAAACCCTTCGTAACTAGAGACTAGCACGATACGCGCGCTTCGCTGCGTGCACCTGCTATACACGGCCATGGTAATTATGTTGGTTTAATATATCGATTTAGACCATACGTGTTGATATGTGTAGATAGGTGGTGCATTGCTATGGGGCGACGACTTCATCACCAGTACATCGTTCTAGGCTTCTTGCTGTAACAATGTGTGTTTATTGGTTTTAGGCTGTTATATATGATTTTTCACATGAATTTTACTCAGAATCTGAAGTCATAAGTAGTAAAAATGAAGGCAATAAAACCAGTTACTGATCTAACTCATGCAGTAAACAGAACTCCCACTACAAATTTATATACTATAGATAAATAAATTGAACATGACGTCTACATTATTAAGATGAAGAATCGCATAATGACCATGTGCAGAAGGACAGGCAACCGATATGGCTAAGGATGACACATTGTTTTCCAATAAAACAAATTTTGTAACTTCTCTACCTCCTAGTTGCTAATTCCCATAATATCATGACATCAAACTAAACAGTTTCTCTATACCAAGATGAACCAAACACTTTAGCTGAAGTTGAGAACATACACATATCAGGTGTCATCATATCATATTATAGTAAGTAGGAACATAACAATGTAACACCTATCAGAGCATTATGCATAGATAGATGCCAGAGTAGATGAGACAAACAGGGGAAGCCTCTTTAGGTCTTACGAATTGAAACTCCAACAAAACTTAGTTTGATTTATTACACTTACTGAGTGTTCCAAAAGTAGAAATTGTTCCATAAATGAAAAGGATAAATTAAACAACCCGAACCATGCCAGCAAAATATGGCACTATATACTTTACTAAGATTGACTTTTTCAAGTAGGACTTGACTACATGAAAAAATTTTGAGCTAGGCATAGAGGCATCTTTTTTAATATGATCCTATTTTGAATAGAAGGGGAAAACAACTAACAATTCAGACTTAGAATTATAAAGGAATCCGCTCAGATAAGTGAACATATAATTTTTAATCAATACAAAAGGCACATTGCTTGCCTTGACTATTATAATCTCACCTTAAGAGTATATCCTCAACTAACATTAAAAAAGGATACAATTGTAGTAACCTCTCCTTTTCGTCTACTCAAACCAACTGGTCTGTAAAAAAGCAAGTTTCTTTTTATATAGCTAGAAAAAGATGTGCTAGAATAGATGAAATAAGGAGGAGGCAAAGTTCATTCCTACCATTGAGGCGGTAATTGGAGAACAAAAAGAATTCACATATCATGTTTATAGGATCCACACACCATGATGAGTTTATCTGCGTAGCACAACACAGAGCGATGAGTTGCAAGTCCAAACATCTGCAAAGTACATATCTAGTCAAATGTATAATCCTGATCCATTAGCACCAGCATGCATACATAATTTTCTGAATGAAACAAATTAAGGGACAACTAAAAAATTCAACATACAAACCAATTGTTCTAAACTAATTTATGGAAAGCTAAGTTTTTTGGAGCTAAAAAAGCAAACTATAGGGAATGATCAAAATTTCCAAGGTAACTACTTTATTAGGCCATCTAGAAACCACACAACAGGAACCGAGTGCACATGATCACAGGTAGTAACTTACCATGAAAAATAATTCATCTTGCATACTTGCTACGTCAGGAAACTGACAAATTAAGGTCCTCTAGGTCCCATGGTTCTGAAGCAAAGAAAAAAGATATGAGAATAACAGATGCATCAGTGAAGAGATTTACGATCAGCACTGTAATAGAAAAAGAGTCAAGCATATTGGTTCACATATTACTATGCAGTCAGCTCAGCTTATTTGAATCCCTACAAAGTGAAGCATTACCACTTTCACCAAAATGGTACCCTAATTTCACTACAAAGCAAACAAAAAACCAAGTACAGACAAATTGACAAAGTGAAGCATCACAACAGAGACATATCATCGAATACGCAGGATGCAAAAAGCAGAGTAACGTATTGAGTCTGGCCGCTTCAAGGTTGCACATGCTGCTGCTCTCCAGGCTTGGGAACGCCACGAACCAGCATTGCACAAGATGTTTCTCAACCGGCTTGAACGCCACAAATTCCAGTAGCTGGAGGCCATCACGGCGTAGCCGTTGTGCTGAGTGCCATAATCCATTTGTGCCGCATGGGACTTCCACTGCCGGGACCTGAGAGTAGAAAATAAAGAGAAATTGGAGATTAAAACAAAACTACAATTGAGAGAGGGGGGTGGAGATTAGGGCCATCACATACCTATCACCTTGGCCACCTCGTCTTTCAGTTGGAGAAAGCTTTATCTCGCCATCATCAGTGTTGCTTTGACGAAAAAGCGAGGCAGCATGGACGACACCACATGGCTTAACCTGCCTACTGATGGCACCGCGACGGTGGATCCGGCGTCGGCGGCGGTAGACTCGACGCTAGTGTTGGTGGACCCGATGTGGATGCGCGCATGGCGAGCAGATCCGTCGTTGCCGCCTGAGCACGCACGAGCGATGACGATCTGAGAAAGGGCGGCGTGGGATGGGATCGGGGGAAGCGAGGGAGGGGGCGACGACAGAAAGGGGAGGCGCCGAGGAGGAAGAGGAAGGGGGCGACGACGGAGAGCACGATAAGTGGAGGACGGAGACGGAGGGCTGGTTTCAAACGGTGCCGGAGAGAACGAAGAGCTGAGGACGGAGGGGTGGGGAACAGACAGCGACTGATTTGTGCAGCTCTGATTGGAGTACAGTCGCACAGGCCTCAGTTGGCCTCCGAATAACTACGGGGGAATTTCTGGTGTGCTATTAAAAAAAAGATCATAATGAGTCTCTAGAAAAATTTAGCGGTCTTCAGCGTTACTGCTCTAACTTTTTTGTGCTCTCCTGTGCCACTAGCCGTCAGTTTGAACTTTAACGGTGTCAACTGCAGGTGTGAAAAGTCAAAAATACCCTTAAGTCTAAATATGTCATTAATTTTTTAGCATCTAACGACTTCAAATAAAAAAAACTCAAAACTAGAAAGATCTCATCGAGATCTATAATTTTCATATAAAAAATATCTTCATTTAATTCCGTAAAAAAATATAATTTAATATGATTAATATATCTTAGAAAAATCATATCTTTTTCCGAAATTAATAAAGATAATTTTTATATGAAAATTATATATCTCGACGAAACCTACAACTTTCTAGTTTTGAGTTTTTTCATTTAAAGTCGTTAAGATGTTCAAAAAAATAATGACATATTTAGACTTAAAGATATTTTCGACTTTTCACACCTACAGTTTGACACCATTAGAGCCTAAACTGACGCCAGTGGCATGGAGAGCACAAAAAAAAAGTTGCAATGGTACTGAAGACCACTAAACTTTTCCAATGACTCCAAGAGAATTACGATCTTTTTTAATGACACACAAAACATTTCCCCAATAACTTCTAGTTGAGGGAGTAATTATACATAGGACTGGAAAAGCCGAAGCAAGATGATTAGGATCAGCGGCCAATCTACAAATTTACAAACGTTGCACAAACGTGGGGGATTCTTAAGGAGACTTTAGTCAAGAGTGACAACTTCAACTTCAGAGGCGTTTTACAGCACAATGATAGAGTTAGGATGGTCAGTACATGAACTGTGAGAGCTTGCTGAACGCGAGGGGACGCCAAGTTACTCCGTACTTCTTTAATGGCATGAATGAAATGTAATAATGCCTCTCTTTTTTCCTCAAAAACCACAGTTTAGGCAACTGAGAAGAAATAGGAATTCGCATAGACCTCAGGGGGTGTTTAGTTGGGCAAAGTTTGCGACAAACTTTGCTTTGCATAGTGAAGATTCCTTACCTTAGCATTTCATTTGTATTTATGAATTATTATCCAAACATTAATTAATTAGACTTAAAAAATTCGTCTCACAAAGTTAAAGCAAACTGTGCAATTAGTTTTTGATTTTCGTCTACATTTTGTACTCCATGCATGTACCACAAGTTTGATGTGACGAAGAATCTTCTTTTTACATGATGCACTTTTCAGGAGTTTGGAGGAACTAAACAAGGGCTTAATCTATTCAATGCTATATCAATAAGATCTGTACCAAAAGGAAGACTCGTCATTGATATCAGCTCAGACACTTCGCAAACATATTTCTTCGGTTCCAGAATGAGTTTAAATACTACATAGGTACGGAAAATATAGTGGGGCGCCATAGCTAGATGCATTGAACCTTAAAGTTCTCTTAACTCAAAAACCCTAATCCAAAGTGCAAATAAAGTGTAGCCATCTCAACCATCAAACATGACATCATAGGAACCGAAGATGAGACTGCTCAAGCTTCAACAGCAACCCTTCCAGCCACTTGGTCCAGATCACGCCTTCCCTGCGACGTGATGAGCCTTCCACTGCAACACAACGTCCAATAAGCAAACTTCCACAGCCAGAAAAAGTCGTCAGTAAGAAAGGGGTATAGCAGTTCAAATACCCCTTGGGATCGACATCAATGATGCCCATCTTCTGCAGCTGCTGCAGGATGTTGCGTGAAATGGCACCACTGCTCTTGCAGAAGTGTGGTGGGCGGGAGCCATTCCTCTGGCGGCCACCGTAAATCTTCTGGAAGCCACCGACACCAATCCCTTGCCTCAGGTAGATCTTCCTTGCAATGGATGCTGGAGTTGAAGAAAATTAAAAATCTGCTAGAGTGCAAAATCTGGACATTGAAGTTTATACTACTAAATGATTTTACCAAACAAACAAGATCCCTTACCAGCCCTGGTGTAGTACCAGTCAGGGTCATAAGGAGGGAGCTCCTTGAACCTCGCAGTCTTCACAATGTCAACCCACTCAGGGAGCTCCATCTAACAGAAGACAGAGGATACTTATAAGGAATTACACATAGCAACATAGGAATATAGTAATTATCAATACCAAGAAAGGAATATAGTCATTATCGATACCAGAAAACCGATGCAATTTAGGAAACATTTTCCCAACCTCAACTCTAGACTGTTTGCTTGCCAATACAACACAGACTTGTTTCTTGAAGTAACAAAAGCTTTAACTATGATTTTGAATTAATAGCCTAATAAAAAAGAAAGCTCGATAATAGCAGCACTTGAGCTAAATATAATAAGCAGCCTACTATTCAGCATGAGAGAAATGGAATCAGTGTTCAACTTCCTGAATCAGAGCAAAGGTTCAGACCACACCCAAGGGCTAACCACTGTCTTGACGGATATCAATAGAAAACAAAATAAATCGCAACTCATATAAGGCCTGCATAGATGAGTGCTCAGGGAATTTTCAGCGTGTACAGTAAAAAATTGCCTAAAACCCACGCATATGGACAAGAAAAAACCACTTTACAAACAGGCTTTTATGCACAGGTGATCTAGACTTGAATAAGAAAAGCTGCCACGGAGGCCTAAGACTCAAAAGAACGGCCTTGCTTATGCCTAACAGATCCGAATTAGTAGTTATGTGAGCAAATCACACTCCAACCTACCAATCAAATGTCCAGAAGGCACACAACATAAACGGTGAAATTGTTTCGATATGGTCTGGGTAGCAACGGTGGGCGAGTCGGACACGGTTACCTTGCCAGAGCGCTTGAGGTGGGCGGAGTAGGCCTTGACGAACTCGTGGGGGTTGACATCCTTCACCGTCCTCGCCGTAGATGCCGCCATCCTGCCGCCGCCGCCACGGAACGAGAGAGAGGCAGGTAGTGTGGATGTGGATGCGGCTGCTCTGGGACTAGGGTTTGGTGGAGCGGTGTAGGAGGCGGAGCGTATAGGATTTATATATGACGATGGGGTTGGCATTTGGGCGTCGGACGAGGATCCAACGGTTGCGATGGGGTGAGCGGCTGGGTTAGGGTTGGCGATGGGTACGGGCAGGCCGAGCACGGTGTAAACGGGCCAAGCTGAAGTTGGGCCGAGAGGTAACAAAGCGATGAAAACGGATAGTAGCAGTAGGATGAAAGCGGATAGGATCGACATTGATATTATATTTGTTTTCATATTTTAGTCTGATTTAAATTTGAATAGGGATAGTATCAATCATGTCGGATATGATACAATTGGATATCGATATCATAAATATGCGATTTCAATATTCGGATGGATATCGATATCATAAATATGCGATTTTAATATTCGGATACGGATACGGTATCGGACGTTGAATATCTGGACTCAGATACGGACAGATCTGAACCCCTCTAAACGAATTTGGTCTCGAATATGGTCGGAAAATAACCGTGCCGTTTTCATCCCTACTCTTCGGAATGTTTCTAAAAAAACAAGAAATGAAAAGAAAAGGAAAAAAACTATTCGGAATCCGTTTGGGGCTCGTAGCCCTCTTGCATGAGGAGTCCTTTCAGTTTTCCTTTCCTCTCGTTGTCTGCTGTCTGTGTCTCTCATCCACCGAACGTGGAGAAGGTGACTCCCTTCTCTTCCTTCCACTTGCAATCGGTCTTTGCACTCTTTCACAACTTCTTTTCCCCGGAAGCCTAGGTTTTCTTTAAATTAAAACATTAAAAAGTCGTTAACCAAGTATATGCTTGTCTCTAGAAAAAGCCCAAATATAGTCTCTTGTTTCTATATTATAGTTTAATTTGGTTTTGTTCTAAGTCAAATTCTGTATTTTTAAGTATTTAAAAAAAAAAATAACCAACATCCACAACATATTCTTCATGGAATGTATTAAAAAACATAATCAAAATTTAAAAGTTCGGATTAGAATAAAAATGAAATAACCTATAGAACATTAGCTCAACTCAAATCTCTTTTTGCATCCACAAAACAAAGACGACAACATCCAGGCGAGGAGCCAGCAAAACATGTCATAATTAGATAACCAAACAAATAGGCATTGATACCAGTATACAACATATTGGGTGCAACCGGTTAATTATTCAATGAGATTGTATGGAGGTCGTTCAGACGACGAAAGGATGATTCACAGCAAATTCAGCGGCAGCTTTATATGATGAATGCAATATAATTTGGAGTGTTTTTTAGGATATAATGATCGAGCATGGCAATAGAGAGGCAAATCAAGCAGCGCAAAATTTAGTTAGAAGAGCGATACAATCGAAGCAAAATTATACTTGGGACGATGAGCCCCCGAGCTTTATTCTTGATTTCCTAGCGAATGGTGTAGCTATCATGAATGAATAAAGTCTGCCATATTATTTAAAAAACGAGAACAAGGTATACTCTCGTCGTTTCCCTTTTAGGATCCGATCGAAATGCATAAATCATATAAAAATTTCGTATGAATGAGTTCAATTTTACAGAAAAATGTAAAAACAGAAAGTTCTTCCTACGTTTTGAACAAACCCTTATGAAACGTATTTTTAGTATTCAAAAAGAGTCAAATCTTATTGAATTTGACTAACAATTTGTTAAATTTAAACTACGTGCATAGCTAGTGTACGAGTGTTGCATTAGTATATTCCCATTCACAAATAATTTTGCCTAAGATGGAGGGAAGAATAATCACTTTGCAATTAAAAGCAGTATAACAATCTCGTAATACACTATATAAATGCTCATGCGTTACGACGGAAACAAAATAATACCTGGCCCTCAATGTGTGCTAGTGTCTTTGTGTGTCGTGTGTCACTTGAGGTGTTGTTTTGGGTTCTAACCACCCTGGGTCTTTCTCGATTTGCATCCCCAATTCATGTGTATCGTTTGGTTTCCTGAATGCAATGTTTCTCATGTCGCAGTGCAAAATTTTGTGCGTTGCAAGATGCATAAAAATTTCAATGTTTTCATAATTGGTCAGTAACAATAGTGATGACTGTCGCCACCTCAAGTCATTTCTAACATAAACAAGGCAACCTTCTGAACCTACCAAGACACTTGCTCTCGATGACAGTTAAGCTCTAGTATCTCGGCGCCATCACAAGGCTGGACACGGACTATTTACGATGTCGCGCAACCAGCTGCACCTCCTGTCCCTCCATCAGGTGCCACTACTTTTACGGGCTTCCCAACCAATCAACCATCCAGCGTCCTCCACATTTGTGGTCAAATTGTACCACAGAACTCAAGTTTACATTGAGTTCTAAAATAGTTTGATACAACAAAAGCTTCATTCTGGAGCATCGATGGCAGCCCAATGTGAAAGCTCTATTTTGGTTTTGGTGAATTGATGAAACCCTAAGTGCTAACCTAGTTTATCAAGTGATTATGAGATAGGTAGAGTGGTGAAGCAAATGAAGATCATGACATGATGATAGTGATGCCATGGTGATGATCAAGTGCTTGGACTTGAAAAGAAGAAAGAGAAAAACAAAAGGCTCAAGGCAAAGGTATAAATAGTAGGAGTTATTTTATTTTGGTGATCAAGACACTTAGAGAGTGTGATCATATTTAGGTTCGATAGTCGTACTATTAAGAGGGGTGAAACTCGTATCGAAATACGGTTATCAAAATACCACTAGATGCTCTAACTCATTGCATATGCATTAAGGATCTAGTAGAGTGCTAACATCCTTGAAAATGTTTGTAAAAATATGCTAACACATGTGCACAAAGTGACACACTTGGTGGTTGGCACATTTGAGCAAGGGTTAGGAACTTCACCGGCACCCTAAATAGAAAAGACGAAGGTCACTGTAAGTGACCGGATGCTGGTCTCGGTTGGACCGGCACATCCGGTCAGTGGCAGCAGAGGGCGCGCAGCGTCGGTCTCTGACCGAACGCTGGGTCACAAACTGACCGAACGCTGGAAGGCTGCGTCCGGTCCTGCTGACGTGGCAACACACAGTGTTGAGGGTGACTAATCGGACGCTAGCTGTGTCCGGTCAAGCATGACCAGACGCGTCCGGTCGTGAAAAGTCGTCTCTGGATGCTTACTGGAAACGACCGGACGCTGGGGTTTAGCGTCCGGTCACTTTGAGCTGCCACGTCCGGTCGTCACTTGACCGTTGAGATCGGGCGATCAACATTTGATGAGAGGGGACACGTGGCACGCATCGCGTGACCGGACGTTGGACCGGAGCGTCCGATGACCCTATGTTGTGCCCAGTGAAGAGGTACAACGGCTATTTCGTGGGGGCTTCTATTTAAGCCCTATGGCCGGCTCAAGCTCACTCTCTTGGCCATTTGTATTGATATAACAACCTTATGAGCTTAGTCAAAGCCCTCCCACTTATCTCCATCATTGATTCATCATCTTTGTGAGATTGGGAGAGAATCCAAGTGTATTGCTTGAGTGTTTGCATCTAAATGCACTTGGTGTTTGTGTTTCGCTGTAGGATTCGCTTGTTACTCTTGATGGTTGCCGCCACCTAGATGCCTTGGAGCAGTGAGGATCGTCGAGCGGAGGTTGGTGATTGTCTCCGGCTCCGATCGTGGTGATTGTGAGGGGTTCTTGACCTTTCTCCGGCGGAGAGCCAAAATGTACTCTAGTGAATTGCTCGTGGCTTGTGTGATCCTCATTTTGTGTTGGTTGTGCGGCACCCTATTGAGGGTTTGGTGTGTGATGCCAATTAGCGCATGAACATTCAAGTAAGTGAATCGCCACAACGAGGACTAGCCTATCGGCAAGCAAGTGAACCTCGATAAAAAATCATTGTGTCATCATTTGATTCCGAGGTAATTGGTCTTCATTGTTATTCATTCTTGTGATTGATTGGCTCCTTTCTCGACACGGTGGTATAACCTTCTTGCTCACTCTCTTTACTTTACCGTAAACTAGTTGTTAAGCTTTTTAGTGTAGCTAGTTGTGAGAGCTTGTTAGTTTTGTTAGTGTGGCTCTTTAGTTAGCTTTTGAGAGCACACTAACTTAGTGTAGTGTCATAGCTATTGTGTGGATAAAAACTATATAAACTAGAATTGTGGTATGTGGCTTGCTTTTTAGTAGGCTAGCGCAACACTTGCTTCGCCTCATAATTGTCTAATTGGTTTGTTAAGTGTTGTTGTAGAAATTCTTAATAGGCTATTCACCCCCCTCTAACCATTAGGACCTTTCACAATGTTGTACTGCAAAATGCAAATAGGATGGTGATCTTCAATATCCGTTGTTTTCGGCTGATGGATACAAGCTAGTTTAAATTATTCATGGAATTAAGCTAGTTTAAATTATTCATGGAATTAATATGTAGAAAAAGTATTTGATGTATCTCTAAAAATCAAAGTGGGTGCTTGGGGCCAAATGAATCTGCAAATTGTAAAGGCAAACTTAGCAAAAATGTGATGAAGAAATGTTTATAGATAAAATGAAGACATGACTTGTGCATCTTATTATAGCACATATTGCTCAAAAGTTAAAATGCATGTATTATAGCACAAATTCCTTAAGCTTTGTGCATCATAAATTCCTTAAGCCTCAAAAGTTTAAATGTATCAGTCTAGGTAGTTCAAAACCTGAGAGGAACAGATGAAGGCACAGATTGCTCGTGCATCCATTTTCAGCAGAGAAGGCTTATTGCAAAACTGTCAAAATCAATAAGCGAATGTAGATAGTGATCCATAATCACCACAAATAAGCAAAGTCAGATAATGATCCATAATCACCTTGAATTTTTCAAATGTGCGGAGTCGCTTGGGAATTTGCTCCACTAGAGGAGAGAACACCTGAAGAACAGGTTTACAGCAGAGCAGTAGGGCGTATTGTCTAAAAAAAGATGGACACAATATCATCATTCATACATATCCACTCAATTTGATTAGCTGGTATCGTCGTGCCCAAAAGATATAAGACAGTTCAACACAATTCACTGCTAAAAAAAGATTTGGATGGTTTTCTGAATGAGATTCAGGCATATGAATTATGTCAGCTAATTTGGAACAACAGGTTTCAGTGTTCGGAAAGGTTGGTTCGATAAAACAGCAAATCATGTCTTCAAATCTTGAGCATAGGTTTTTTTCCACACAAGGATTCCATAAAAAATGTTTCTACCAAGTCAAAGAAACCAAGACCATGAACAAGATCTGGTTGGTAGGCACACATGACTATTAAAATTACAGCACAGGTGCAAATCATGAACATCGAGTCTTATTCTTCTCTATTTATATCTTTTTCCTTTTATTACTTCAGCAATTTGTGTGCAAGGACTGCTACTTAGTTGTGTTCTAAAACTTACCCAACCAAAATTAAGGCATTCGTACAAATTTTTGGCTACCCATTGATTTATTACAAAAAAATTGGCACATCAATTTCTATAGCCAAAATTATGGCAAGAATCTCGCTAGAAACTTATTCAATCTCACGAGAGGAGAAAGTGCTCGCTGCTATGTTATGGCACTGAACCGAATACATATCTGTATTTTTTTGTCCTAACTTTGACAAGCTTTAATTTTGATAAGCCTAAGTTTTAAGTTGCCATGATTTTGGTTGGGTTTTTACGGAATTCAACCAAACACGAACTGTCGTACTGAGACGGTGACTCCGGCACGGATAGACATGCTCCAATACAAAGGCCCCGTTCGCTTGGAGGAATCTGGAGGAAGAGAAAAACACTGTTCCGGATGAAAAAGAAACGGATCAAGCCGGGTTTAAAGGCATGCAAATGGGGCCAAAAAAGGATAACTATTGTGACTACATGAGTTACTCTCTATTCACAACCGCAAACCATTTGGGACCATACATCATTGAAATTCCTGATCATATCTAGACGCAGGAGATAAAAAAGGGGGCCCTATATGGATCATTATATTAAAGCAACTCCAACAGAAGAGCTATCCATGTTGTGTAATCTATATTTGACTATTTTAGGAAAAAAGAGAGAGTCCAACATATATTGTATTTAGCTTTCTAAAATAGCAAGTCATATATCCGGAATTCTCGCATGCTAAATATAGCTTGCATGTGCCGCTAGCCATTCATCTCACCATATTAGAAAGGTTGTTGGAGTTTTCTGTTTTTTTTTCTGGAATTTCTATTTTAGATGTTGGCTAAATCATGAGTTTAGCCATCTATTTTTACTAAGGATTTGCTCTTAGAGCTCATTTCTTGAACTCTGCAGACACACATGTGAGCCGGAACGAAACCTATGAATAGAAAGCGAACAAATAAACGCAGTGCAATGATAGTACCCTTTCAAAGCTATAAATAGAAAACAACTAACAGTACCATCGAGTATGCGAAAGTAGTACGCTCAAAGGAGGTAGAGCATTCGATTAGACGAATACAGGAGCCATCGATTTAGTACTGTGTTTTGATGAGGATGCCATGCTGCATATTTTTCAGCAGCTCGAGACTCCACTCTCCGTGGTCCTAGCTATCAATAGTACTAGAATTTTCTGCAAATATGAAGGAACAGCCTCTCTAATGGAGGGCATTGGTCCCCGCGCGGCAAATGCAAATGACGGATAGGTTCACTTCATATGGCCTCACCGTACTGTAATGATGAATACGAAAACTTGATTAACACGCTTTGTGAACTATTGGTGCCAGTAAAAGAAGTTAGCTGAGGTAATCAATGTCGAAGCAAAACTAATTCCGGCTAGATTTAAATAGAAAATAACATTTCAAGTATTCTTCTCATTTTCACGTGGACAAGGAAAAAAAACGAGGCTTCATTACTGGAACGTTTGGCAATTTGCAATTTTGCATTCAACTTTATGCTAGTAGTGAGCCGAGCATTATGGTTATGTTTCTTATGATTGAATGGGTTAAGTTCTTTACTTGGTACAAATGCTTGCATTTTACTAAATTTATCATTTAGTGTTTAATTGCACTATTCTCTCAACGGATGTCTACAAGCTGACAAAGCACGTGTGATGAGTTAGTCAATCTCGATCAACATGTTTAATTCCTAGGAGGTGCTATAAAAGTATGTTGTGCAATGTGCATGTGCGTGCTTATAGAATTACACAAAAAATTCGTTATCACAAAAATATTTAAAACAAATTTTATTTGATGTTGTTTGTGATTAAAAATCTCACAAAATATTTTAAACATATTTTAAATTCACTACTTTCTCTTTCTGATGTTTTTTTCCGTGGTGAGAACTTTGCTGACTGGAACCTAGTCTTGAAACTTAGGGGCTGACCAGTAAAGCTTTACACTCAAAACATACATCACACATGTACTTTATTATAGTTTCATGCGTTGTTTGATGCACAATTTTAAACCAAGCTTAATAAACCGAGTTAAAGTTACAAATTATTTAAAATCAACTGATATGTGCTTGGTTTTAAATAATTTGTTGGCGTGTAAGTTGTAGAAAATATCTTGTTGACTCCAACTGTTCTAAATTAAAAAGTCAACTTTAACATTTTAAGTTTGATCAAAGTTATAGAAAGAATTATAAAAAATTATAACATTAAATGTGTATACTATAAAAGTACAGATAACGAAGAATCTTATGATACATATTTGGTACCATAAATGTTATCATTTTATTATTTAAATTTGATTAAATTTAAAATATTTTGATTTTTCAAAAAAGTTCAAATGACCTTATAATTTGGGCTGGAGGCAGTAATAATTAGAACAATTTTAAAATAAGTCATCAAACTAGCTCAACAAGCTGTCTTTTCCTTAAATTGTTTTCTTCGGCGCAGTATCTTCTCAGTGTTTTAGGTCTGCAAGAAGCCAATCGCCCGCGGTATTATCCATCCACCACGCGGCCTCTTCTTCTCACGCCGCCTCGCCTTCCGCTTCCAGGCCTCGCCGTCCATCGTCCTCCTCTGCGCCCGTACGCTCGCCTCAAAACCCCCGGGCGCCGTGCTAAAACCCTAGCCCTCGAATTCCCCCTTGCCCGCGCGGAGTAGACGAGCCCGAGCCCGCTATCCTCGTCCATGGCGTCCTCAGGGGCCGCCGCTAACCTCTGGGTACTGTTTGGCCTTGGCATCGCGGGCGTCTTCCTGGCGGCGCGGCGGCTGAGGCGCCCTGCGCGTCCTGACCACGGCGCCTTCATTGCTCGCCTCGAGCTCCTCCCGCCGCTCCAGCCTCCGCCACCGCAAGCGCCCCACCCGCTCACCGGACTCTGCTTCGCCATCGCTGACGCGTAAGTTCCAGCGACCCCTGACCCTCGTGTTTGGTTGATTCTATGCTTTAGCGTCGGATTTGGATCGGTGGAAGGCTTTTTAGAGCTTCATGATCGGATAATTCTAGCTTGTTATCCGTATCACTTACGATGTTGTGAGTGGTGGAATTTTTGGCTGGTATCACTGAGCTA
Organism: Miscanthus floridulus; assembly: GCF_019320115.1. Lineage (NCBI taxonomy): Eukaryota > Viridiplantae > Streptophyta > Magnoliopsida > Poales > Poaceae > Miscanthus > Miscanthus floridulus. The sequence continues at coordinate 18,010,165 of NC_089580.1, forward strand.
GGGCGATACAAATTCATTGGACATGGTGCATTGGATGCCCATCATGCCACAGTATAGCACACTTTTGCTCTTACCTATTGCAGCATAACATGATTGTGTGTTTTCTTTAGTTACGTTGTAAAAGTGGATACGTTCTGTCAATTGAGAGTAAATTTCCTCACACTAGACAAATTCGTGCTTGACTTACCTGAGCCAAAAAGGATCAACAAAGGAGCATGAATGACAGAACTATTTTTGCCAAGCAAACGTGGATATGCTATTGGAACCGATAAATTGCCTCACATCAGACAGCTTTATGCATGATTCCTGATACCAAAATGAAGGCTGCAAAGGAACATGAATGGAACAGCACAAATGCTCCTCATTGTGTGTCCAACGCATTGGAAACTCCTTCGGCGTAGGCCCACTTCTCCAATTAATTAAAACACATGGTTTCCACCATCAAACTCCACCACTCGTTTTTCATTGACCCCCTGCTCGTCATGCTTCATCCCTCTCCAATACACCATTTGCTTCTATCCACTCCCATGCTCTCCTCACACCTCATCTCTCCAAACAACAACCTAGTGCTGTTCATGCCAAATCCGAGATACCAGAGACCAGATCTGGCAGGAACCAAACAGCAGCATCCATGTCCCCCTATCAATGCCACCGCCACTCTAACATGGAGGAGTTGGCTGCCATGGTTGCTGGCCGCGTCCCGCCCGGCTGCTCCTGCTCCCTCGTAGGTCAAGGGGAAGGGGAAGGTAGAGGAGCAGGTGGCGTATCTGAGCATGCCTGGAGGAGATTTTGATCGTCAAGAGCAACGCCGACACAAGCCTTGGTGCCGTGCACGGCAGCAGCACCCTGGCCAACAGAACCTCCATGGAGCACTTGCTGCGGCATTGTTTCGTTATTTTTCATGGAGTGTTTCAATAACTTAAATGATTTGTTGCAATGGGTTTTCTTGGATGTTAAAAACTCAGCCCTTTGAGGAAAGACGACACAGGTATTAAGCGAAGAAGAGATTTTCTTGCTGCAGGACCGAGAAAAAACCCTGAAGGCCCGTCCACACAGGGCATCTGTCCAGGAGCAACCAGGATGCGGCTGCAGGTCACTTATATCTCTGCAGCTGCGTCACTGTAACAGCAGGGGTGAGGGGTGTTTTTTTTTAACCCAGCCCTGGAATTCAGCACTAGAGCTACAGCGATTGTGCAAGAGGTAGGCAGATGTGGAGGCAAAGGGATGAATGATGACAGTCCCATTGTACTTGGATTAATTAGAAGTAGATATGCTATCGCTCGTGGAATAAATTAAATGAACTGTGGATCAAAGGGATAGGACAGATGGATGGCGGATGCTGCGTCCTAGTGCTAGATCTGGACACGGCATCCGGGCGTTAGCAACGCTGATGGAACAGAGTTTTACCTGATGATGGGATTTACAGTTACCTGCCATAAAATTAGACAGGGCTTTACCTTCATTTAAAGAATTGTCAAAGTGGTTTGCGTTGAGAACTTTGAGACATAAGAATATTGTTCTACCAGTTTCAACATGATACTTTGCATGCCAACCATCTCATTGTATCTGCAGCAGTATGTTCTATAAATGCTACCTGTCATAAAGCCATTGCTTGAAATAAGGTATTCTAAAATCTAAACTAGTTTTAAGGTATAATATAATTAGTCATTCCTCATACTACTTTTGGCCTCTTGGTTATGTAGTGACAACCGCCCAGTGAGTTAGTATCTGAACCAAGGGTAATATTGCTTCTACTCGTGTATTTAAGAAACAGCTACAAATTTCTTGAACTTTATTACCCTACCAAAAAAAATAATATTTAATACCTATGCCAATCTATAAATATAGAATATAGATTTGTCCTCACTACTCTCTGAAAACATTCATGTTTTTTTTTTTTTTTTGGGGGGGGGGGGGGGGGGCGCATTAAAGGTTGCTGCTGTTTTGTGATGCACACTACATCTGTAGGTGTTGATAAAATATTTGATAATTGTTGCACACAAATCATGAGAAAGAAAATTTAACATAAATGCTTGCCCTATCTGGGGGTCAAATTTATTCTTTCCAGTGTTGCATGAAATAGTTACATGTCATTATTTCTAGAACTGATAACCGGTAGATCAGTAGTACATCTGCAATGGTGCTTCCTGTCATCTTGCATTATTTACCCTTGAGAACAAATATGTGCTTTGATGATTTGCAGATTGCATGTCAGTGATTATATTACAAGTTTTGGCAGTCTTGGATGGGCAAAGACACATGATGCAGAAGTGCAAACATCTCCAGTGGTTTCAGCTCTTGTTGATGGTGGTGCTATTTGTGTTGGGAAAACTGTTATCGATGAGATGGCATACAGGTAAAATCTTTTTCCTTGACATTTCTTTTGTAGAGCTGATTTCTCCTTATCCCTTGCTGGTTCTATTTTTTTGTGCATATGCACAATGACAACAAAAGCTTGTCGCATTTACTAGGATATCTTTTTTAGCTGTATTCTGTGTGTTTGACTTAATGCACATTATCCTTTCAGTATCCACGGTGAGAATAAATATTTTGATACACCAACAAATCCTGCCGCTCCAGATCGAGTACCAGGAGGATGTTCAAGCGGATCAGCTGTTGCAGTTGCTGGTGGCATGGTAGATTTTGCCCTGGGTGAGCTAATCAATTTTTAATAAATATTTGTAGAATTTCTGGACAGCTTGTGCATGTTACGAGCTTTGTTTATTCAAGAGGCATTGGTTATTATTGGACTGAAGCTTTCTTAGTTATCTTAATATCACATGTGTTATGACTTTATGAGCAGTGGGTACCCAACTGAACCATCTCTAAGCTCCAAGAAAGAAAGAAAAATAGTTTCAGTTTGCATGCAACTCATAGTAAAATAAAAAAAATGCTTTGGATCTTGAAGAATGCTTGCATATGTTTTTGATATTTCCCCCTTTAATGTTTTCCTTTAATGAGAATTTGTGCTTTCGGTACACTGTTCACACAATATGTTGCAAAAGGGGGCTTAATCCTACTAACCATTTGTAAAGTGGAATATAAGAAAGGATCATTAAGTTTTGATATAACAGTGAGATTTCTTTTCAAATGTTTAGGTTAGTGTTAGCATAGGCGCCTGATAGGGCTGTTATGGGCCTGGTGTTAAGGCCCATGCGGCTAGTGCCTTAGGGGTTAAGTTAGATTGATAAGGCAAGGATCACCGTTGATTGGGTGTTTCTATAAACTCTCCGGATCCTTGCCTATATGTACCCTGTACTCTTGATAATCAATCTATCAATCTAGAGACATATTTGCTCTCATGGTATCTGACGCCTAGGTCAGGGGACCTCTCTTCCGCTGCCTCCGCGCCGTCGACACTCCGTCGCGCGCGTCCACTCTCCCCTCGCACCGGCTTCTCTTTGCCGTTCTGCACCCTCCCCTGCACCATGTCGCCTACCCCTCCCTCCTCTCCCAGGGTCACCGACGCCTCCTCTGCCACCATCCAGGACGACGCCATCGCCCAGCGCACCGCAGAGGAGCGCGCCAACGCTGCCGCCGCCGATGCCCAGCGCATCGAGCGCGAACGCGTGGCCGCCCGGGACGCAGCCCTTGGCCGCGCTCAGGAGGCCGAGGAGGAAGCCGCCGCCGCCACGAAGGCCCGCGACGAGGCCGCTCAGCGCGCCAGCTCTGCCCTGGCTCGCGCGGCCCAGGCGCGCGCGGCCGCTGCTGCCGCCATGGCGCCACCAGAATCTTCTGGCGCGAACCCTGGCGGCCCTCCTCCACCTCCCGATCTGCGCGCCGCCCTCCTCCATCATGAGGCCGTGGCTCTGCTGCAGCTCCACTCCCAGGCCGTCGCCGTGAACAACATCCGCAATCACGTCACCACGGTCCTTGACGTCGACTCCGGCAACTTCAACCGCTGGCGTGATCAGTTCTTGCTCATCCTTGGCAAGTTCTCCCTTCGGGATCATGTCCACGCGGAGCCTCCAGTCCCTATCTCTCCTACCTGGGATCGGATGGACTGTGTCGTCAAGGCCTAGATCATCGCCACCCTCACCGACGACTTGGCGGAGATCATCTCTTCCCAAGGCTCCACCGCACGCCATGCTTGCCGTCGAGTCTCAGTTCCTCGGCAACCGGGAGGCTCGCTCCATCCACCTGGAGACGCGCTTTCGGAACTTCGTCCAGGGCGACCTCTCCGTCACCGATTACTGTCGCCGGTTGAAGAAGATGGCGGACGATCTCACCGCCCTCGGCGAGGCCGTGACTGACCGGACCCTTGTCCTCAACGTCATTCGCGGTCTCAACGAGCGTTTCAGCCACGTCCGGCACCCTCCTCCGTCGCACACGTCCCTTCCCCTCCTTCCTGGAGGCACGCGACGACCTCATCCTTGAGGAACTCACCTTGGAGAACAGGAAGGATGCTCCCGCCACCGCTCTCGCTGCTACCTCTACGGCGAATAGCACCGCCCCTGCGTCTTCCGGCTCGGGCTCCAGTAGTACTGGGGGTGGCTCCAAGTCCTCCAACAATCGCCGCAACAAGCGCAGCGGCGGCAAAGGCGGTGGCAGCACTGGAGGTGGTGGCGGTGGACAGGGGCCGCGCCCCTATGCTGGTCACAACCAGCAGCAGCCCACCGGCCAGCAGCAGCAGCAGCCTACTTCCGGTGGACGCTGGCCCAGCTACTACAATCCCTGGACGGGCACCATCCAGATGTGGCCCGGAGGCCCCCGCCCTCCGCTGGCGCCGATCCCGGTGCCCCCTCATCTACAGGCGCAACAGCAGAGGCAGCAGCAGGCGCTCCTCGCGCAGCAGCAGCAGCAGGCGCTCGTCACCCACAGCCCGGCTGCTGCCGCTGCACCCGACGGCGCCGCACACTGGGTCGCCCCCGGGTACTACAACCCCGTGGCCGGCCTTCCCTCCTGGGATCCGACGGCGCTTGCCTCCGCTTTCAGTACCACGTCCCTGACTCCACCTCCGTCCAGTGACTGGTACTTCGACTCAGGTGCTACCTCCCACATGACCTCTCAGTCCTCCTCTCTTTCACATATTCTTCCTTTGCGGTATCCTACTCCTTCATCTATTGTCGTAGGTAATGGGTCTATCATGCCTGTCACCGCCACTGGCTCCACAGAGTTGTCCTCCTCTTTACGTCTTAATAATGTTCTTGTGTCACCACAACTTATTAAGAATCTCATCTCTGTTCGCCAATTTACCATCGACAATAATTGTTCTGTGGAGTTTGACCCCGCTGGTTGTTCTGTGAAGGTTCTTCCCTCCCGGACCGAGATCGTCAGGTGCAATAGCTCTGGGCCGCTATACCCCCTGCCTACCTCCAGCTCATTCCCTTGTCGCCCAGCACTCCTCCCCGCTGTGGCACCGGCGACTTGGCCACCCCAGCCATGAGGCGTTGTCAAAGCTTGCGTCCAGCACCTTGCGTCATATTAGTGATTGTTCAGACTTGTGTCATGCTTGTCAGTTAGGGCGTCATGTTCGATTGCCCTTCCATTCGTCCACCTCTCGTGCGTCTAGCAAGTTTGATCTTATTCACTGTGATCTGCGGACCTCCCCGGTTGTCAGTGTTTCTGGTTATAAATATTACTTGGTTATACTTTGATGACTGCACTCATTACTTGTGGACATTTCCTCTGCGACTCAAATCTGACACTTTCAGCACGCTGGCCCAGTTCCTCGCCCACGTTTCCACTCAGTTTGACACACGTGTCAAATCTGTCCAGTGCGACAATGGGAAAGAGTTCGACAATTCGAGCACTCGCCACTTCTTCCTCGCTCAGGGCATTCATCTTCGCATGTCCTGCCCCTACACCTCGCCTCAGAACGGTAAAGCTGAACGCATTATTCGTACCATTAATAATGTTGTTCGCTCACTGCTCTTTCAGGCGTCCATGCCTCCCTCCTATTGGGTGGAGGCCCTCTCCACTGCCACTGTCCTCCTCAACATATTGCCTACCAAGACTCTCCAGTTCTCTACGCCTCACTTTGCACTATTCGCAAAGCTGCCTACGTATGATCATCTTCGGGTCTTTGGTTGCAAGTGTTACCCCAACCTGTCTGCCACCACTCCTCATAAACTCGCTCCTAGGTCTGCTCTATGTGTCTTTTTAGGCTACTCCGCCCACCATAAAGGATACCGCTGCCTTGACCTCTCCAGCAATAGAGTTATCATCTCCAGGCACGTCATCTTCGATGAAACGGCCTTTCCCTTTGCTGAGCGTCATGGTCCCAGCAATCCAGCGGAACTCGAGTTTCTTGATTTTACTGATGATGTTGTGCCAGCTCCTATTGGACCCTCGCACACGTTGTTTCCTGCAGGCATGTCTCCCAGCACCTCCGATGTTCCTGCTGCCCCTGCCGGTCCTCGTGTGGCCGAGCTTGGGGCACTCTCCGGTGACACCAGTGCCCCTGCCAGTCCTTCTGTGACTGTGCCTGGGGCGCCCGAGGCTACTGACAACGTCCCGGTGCCGGCGCTCTACATCCCGCCTGCGCTCCGGTCACCGACGACCCCCCTCCGCGCCACGCGCGGCCACGGTGCAGGCGCCAGGAAGCCCTCCTGGGCCACGCGTGGCCCCCAGCGGCTCCCCACCGGCCAGCACGTCCCCGCGGCTGCTGTACGTCCCGCCCGCGCTGCGCGTCGGCTCGACGTCCCCTGCACAGTCCGCAGGGTTTCCCGCGCCTCCTCAGGCGCCCCGCGGGCCTCCACTGGGATTTCCACCGCTTCGCTCGGCCCGCGACTTCACGTACCATTACTCACGTCGCCCGCGACCTCCACCGGTCGTCCTAGCGGCCTCTTCATCGGTCCCTGCAGCAGCCGCCCCGCTGCCCAAGGGCGCGGTTGCTGTCCCTCCGGTGGCCAACCAGCACTCTATGGGCACCCGTTCGAAGAGCGGCTTCCGGATGCCTGCTGCCTACCATGCTGTGCCACTCTCTCCGGTGCCGAAGACCTTCCGTAGCTCTCTTGCTGATTCCAATTGGCGAGCGGCGATGGAGGAAGAACACCGTGCTCTCCTGCAGAACCACTCCTGGGATCTTGTGCCCCGTCCGCCCCGGGCCAATGTTGTCACTGGGAAGTGGATCTTCAAGCACAAGCTTCAGTCTGATGGCTCCCTCGAGCGGTACAAGGCACGTTGGGTCCTCCGTGGTTTCACCCAGCGGCCCGGTGTCGACTTTGATGAAACTTTCAACCCTGTGGTGAAGCCGGCTACCGTTCGCACAGTGCTGTCCTTGGCGCTCTCCCGTCGCTGGCCCATCCACCAGCTGGACGTGAAGAACGCCTTTCTTCATGGCAATTTGACTGAGACGGTGTATTGCCAGCAGCCATCCGGGTTTGAAGATCCAGTTCATCCGGATTTTGTCTGCCTTCTGAAGAAATCACTCTATGGCCTGAAGCAGGCTCCTCGTGCTTGGTACAGTCGAATGGCTACTTTCTTGCTGTCTATTGGGTTTGTTGAAGCCAAGTCAGACACCTCACTCTTCGTCTACCAGCGTGGTTCCGACACAGCCTACTTGTTGCTATATGTTGACGACATTGTCCTCACAGCTTCATCATCAGACCTTCTTCGGCGGATCATCTCAGCACTTCAGCGAGAATTCGCCATGAAAGATCTTGGTGAACTACATCACTTCCTCGGCATGCATGTTCAGCGAAGTGGTGATGGACTCCTGCTCTCACAGCGACAGTACATGCTGGATATCCTCGATCGCGCCGGAATGGCTGAGTGCAAGCCATGCTCTACTCCAGTGGACACCAATCCTAAGGTTGCTGCCGCTGAGGGGGCCCCTGTGTCTGATGCTACCGACTTCCGCAGTCTTGCTGGAGCCCTTCAGTACTTGACATTCACCCGCCCAGACATTGCATATGCTGTTCAGCAGGTCTGTCTTCACATGCACGACCCTCGGGAGTCCTCACCTCGCTGCTCTGAAGCGGATTCTTCGCTATGTTCGGGGCACACTCCACCTCGGTCTCCTGCTGCGACCTTCCACTTCGACTGATCTTGTCGTCTACACCGACGCTGATTGGGCTGGTTGTCCGGACACTCGCAAGTCCACCTCAGGCTATGCAGTGTTCCTTGGTGACAATCTTGTTTCTTGGTCCTCCAAGCGCCAGAACACAGTATCAAGATCAAGTGCTGAAGCTGAATATCGCGCGGTGGCTAACGGAGTTGCAGAGGCAACTTGGCTACGCCAGCTTCTCCTAGAGTTGCATGCCCCTCTTCGGCGCGCCACACTGGTGTACTGCGACAACATCAGTGCCGTCTACATGACCTTCAACCCGGTGCAACATCAGCGCACCAAGCACATCGAGATTGATCTTCACTTCGTCCGGGAGCGAGTCGCCATTGGTGACCTTCGTGTTCTGCATGTTCCCACCTCTTCGCAATATGCAGACATCTTCACCAAGGGGCTGCCTACCTCAGTGTTCACGGAGTTCAGGTCCAGTCTAAACGTGCAGAGTGGCTGACGATTCGACTGTGGGGGCGTGTTAGCATAGGCGCCTGATAGGGCTGTTATGGGCCTGGTGTTAAGGCCCATGCGGCTAGTGCCTTAGGGGTTAAGTTAGATTGATAAGGCAAGGATCACCGTTGATTGGGTGTTTCTATAAACCCTCCGGATCCTTGCCTATATGTACCCTGTACTCTTGATAATCAATCTAGAGACATATTTGCTCTCAGTTAGAGTTGGAACCGTTACATATCTCTTGATATGTGCAAATATTCTTTTCTTATGATTCAGTTCTTGTAAAAAATGGCTTTTATATAGAGTTGGTAGCTGTCAACTATTGTGCTGCAGCTCTGAATTATACTGCATATGTGCTTATCTACAGCTCTCTTATTTGGTCTACTTAGGGTGTCCTTCTCTTATTACCATAGAACTGCTTCTGAATAACACACTGATCCCTGATCCTAACATTACATTCTGTTCCTTCATCTAAATGCCCAAACAAGTGTACTTTGACGCTCCTCACATATCTAGACTCCAAAGGCCTATGGCATGGGTAGCATTTTTTAAATATTGTCGAAGACAAGTTTCAAACTTGACTTTTGGCTATTGGTCAATATTGAGTTTGGTGCACCAACCAGTTCACCCAAAACCTTACGCTTTTGTGTAAAGGTCTGCAGCACTTTCAGTTTTGAAAGCCTTGTTTGACTTCTTTCTGCTGCCATCTAAGACAGCATGATAGATTTCACTCTCACATTGCATACCACCATCAGTTGTCACACATGCAAAGATTTTGACATTCAAGAGTCGTTAAGTTTGTTCCCCAAAGACGGTCTTTAAAAACTTGTTTTCAAAAAGGTCTTCAGTATCTTCTCTGCTAACTTTCTTTTAGGGTTGACTCTTCAGTATTATGTGCTCCCAATTGTTCCACAGTCTGACAGTTTCTTTATAATCTTGTAACTGGACGAAATTTTGAAAGGATGGAATAAATTGTATGAGAAAAAAGAAAAAAGAACCGTCAGTATCCATGCGTGCATGCGTCACATCCATTTCCTTCTTTTCCTTTCATTGCCTGGTGTTATGCTATCACATTTTGAATATTTGATTTGCTGTATATGCATTGAGATGATGTCCGTTGTTTATGCTGTGTCTTTGCTAATGGTAATTATTCAGTCAGATTGTGCAATTATGATGTATAGAAGTAAAAAAAATATATATATGAAGATCCTACCAGGGAACCAAAGACTGGTGTTAACCTGCTGATAAATACTATACTGGTTGGTAAGAGGTGTTTGCTTACTAGTTTTGAATTTTTTTATATAATAGTTCTAATGTTTATGAAAAAACGCACAGAACAGTGTGTTAACAGAAAAAATATAAATTGTTACAGGAGACCGAGAATAATACAGTGTTATTTTCATTTAATTAATGCTACCGAAAATGTGGTTCGGCAGGTATTGACTCGATTGGAGGTGTAAGGGTACCAGGTGCTTATTGTGGTGTCTTGGCATTCAGGCCTTCACATGCTGTGGTTTCCAGCAGTGGTGTCATTCCTGTTGCACCTAGCCTCGACACTATAGGTATTTGCTGGAAGTATTTCTCCTGGTGTAACTTTTTTCAGAAGGTGCTCTGAATCCAATCTTATTGAACTCGGCATGGCCCAATATTTTATTTCTTCTGTTACAGGTTGGTTTGCAAGGGATCCAAGTGTGTTGCATCGTGTTGGGCATCTTCTTCTCAGACTTCCTTATGCTGGTATTCGCCAACCTAGAAATTTTTACATAGCAGATGATTGCTTTGAACTTTCGAAGATACCTGCTAGGAGACTTACTCAGGTGGTGACAAAATCTGCGGAGAAGCTCTTTGGAAGTATGTGTTTACTCTTTGTGATTTCCTTCATTATTTTAAAACTTTCTGGATTCTTTTCTGGCAGTTAACTTCCTAATGGGAATGATTTCTTGTTTATTTTTTAGGACAAGTCCGTCATGTGAATCTCGAAAATTATTTGAGTTCAAGAATATCCGGCCTGAGTAACTATTCAAATGGGCATAAGAATGGTGATTCAAAGTTCCGTCTGTTGTTAGCACTTTGTAATGCCATGAGATCACTTCACAAGTATGTGTCTTCCTAACAGTCATACTGTTGCTGCTAAAGAAATAAGGAGTGATGTTTGGATGTGGAATATTATTTGTACTATTCAATCTATGACTTCCAGTACTCTAGCAACTTTAGTTGAACTGTTTGCCTGTTCATAGGTTTTTGACACATAGCTCTCAGGACCTGTTTGGAAAGATTGTTTTAGGATCCAAATAATTAGGTGTTTAGTTGAAATTTTAATTAAAATAGAAAAAGTTGTAGAGCATTCCCTTTCTTCTGAAGGGGCCGTAAGTTAGGATTTTTTACCTGCAGAGTGTAGTTGCAAATTCTGTGGTGTATGATTGCAAATGCTTTAGTTGTCCAAAATGATTGCAAATTTTGTCCATGCACCCACCACATCTATTGTTAATGTGTTATGCCCTATCTATTATTACTTGATTGTAATTCAACTTGTCAGTTGTGTGTTGTAATGGTTAGCTCTTTGTATTTGTCATCCTTTATTTAGCAATTTGCCATCATTTGGTGTAATAATGTTAATTCACGAATTGGATCCAGGCGGGAATTCAAAGATCAGCATGTGGAGTGGATAAACTCAGTTAAGCCTGCTGTGGATGCTGGCATAGTCAATGATTTGTCTGAGGATGGTGATTCAGATATTGATGGCTGCCAAGATGTGAGGAAAGAAGCACGCTCTGCTCTAAGTGAACTTCTTAAGGTACTGGGACATTGATTTCAGAATGAACTATTGTTTATTTGTTTAGTCGCAAGCTCATGATAGCGGTTGCTAACAATATTACTAAATGTTTTTTATTGCTTAGCAAGCACAGTTTTATGATCGTTACTGGTAGTTTTACTGGATAGGTATCATTTGAAAACCTTGGCATGGATGATATGTCTGGATTACCACCATAGGGAACAAAACCTGTTTTATAGGTTTTTGCATATGCCATTGGAAACTTTGTATCATATGTTTCACATGTGTATAAATGGCAAATTTGGCCTGGCAAGTTATTATCTCTCTCCCCCCCCCCCCCCCCCCTCCCCACCCCCAACCCCAAACAAAAAAAAACCTAAGCTTTAATGGTTTATCAGAAACACTGTGTGATCAAATTCTATAATGTTTGTTTTTGTTTGAGAACAATTCTGTTCTTTGTTATCCCTTCACAGTTGAATCTGATACATTCCATGTTTTTTTCTTACTAATAAGAATGTACAATTAACCACTTGAAGGAACATTGTAGAAAGTACTTTTGGTGAAATTTTCTTGGTGTGATGTTTCAGCTAAGTGTAATACTGTAATGTCTCCCAGTGTGTGCAACAACTGAGTTTACTTTTTGTGGAAAAAGAATCCTTTGTAATTTTTTTCCTGCTTGATCTTTGTAATGGATTGTTTTTTTCCTTTCTCATGCACTTTTGCCAATACTGTTTGTGTTCTATGATCCATCGTTTTTCTGTATATATATGGAAAAATGGTACCACTGAATGTGCTGTTGTCATCTTAGTATTTAATAGTGTAGTACTAATGCCTTATTTTCTGATGATGTGCTAATCCACAGGATGATGGGATTCTGGTGATTCCAACTGCTTTGGGGTGCCCCCCAAAGCTTAACGCTAAGGAACTCTCATCTGAAAGCTACAATTCTCAGACACTATGCCTTTTGTCTTTAGCAAGCATGTCAGGGTGTTGCCAGGTACAGTATTTCTGTAGACCATCTTTCACTGATAATTTGGGTTTACTAGCACATAAACTATATGAACCTGTTTTTCCTTCTCTTCCAATGATCTGCTGAACTTTCTTTTTCGTTATGAGGTTGCAAGCTTGCAATCATTTGTCCCAATTGGGATTTTGAACAGGACACTGAACATTAGTCCTAAATTCTAACAAGTAATAAATATAACAACTACTATCATGGACATAAACTCATGAAATGCATGTCATATGGTAAGCATAACAGCTTGTAGAGTGTCTGAAGTTTGTAGTTAAGCACTGTTGAGCCAATGAAGAGTCCTAGAGTGACGATCAGTTGACCTTTACACAGCATGAGTTAAGCTACCAGAATAATTAAGTTTATTGAGATCTTCTAGAGAAAAGAATCACTGTAGCCTATAGGGTAGTGCAAACTTTATTCGGAGTGAAATAGAATCTTTGCAAAAGTTGTTCCAAAGTGTAGCAGATTACTCAGACTCTAACAACAGAATTAAACAATGTTTGGAAACAAGGGAAGGGGACAGAGGATTTATTACATGGGCTCAATCAGTAGCACAATGCCAGACCTGAAAGTTCTTTATTTTTTTTTTCAAATACTTTGAGTATATGTAGCCACTACTTTAACTTGTGTAAATGAAGCCCACTACTTTTAAGATTTAGGTCTGAACCCTGGTGTGAATATATGTAGTCATTGGAATAGATAACATGCCTTTATTTTTTTTAGTTGATAGTGCCATGTCATACACTGACACTTGTTATGGAATAAATATGCTACTAGAATTTGGGCGAGAATGTTTGGTGAGTGTATGGATCGTTGGGTCTGAATAAAGATGACGAGTTTCACTGTCGTTCCTAGCTTTAGGTGCATAGCGTGTGTGCTTACTTTTCCAGTAAGCACTCTTTAGATCTGTACTAATGCTCAGCTGTTTGATGACCATTTCAGGTTTCTATTCCTTTGGGTACACATGATAAGTGTCCCATTTCAGTTTCATTGATTGCTAGGCATGGTGGTGATCGGTTTTTGTTGGACACCACTCAAACCATGTATCCGACCATCCAAGAGCAAGTGGAAATACTAGTGAAATCTAGCGTTTCAAGTAAACAGGCGATGAATGAAGAAGCAGCTGAAGCTGCTAAAGAGAAAGTTAGTTTTTCTTATTGCACATTCTTGTAGGATGTAAAATTTTCTAACTCGTGCAAATCCTCTAGTAGCACTTTGGCTTAACAGCAATAAAACAATGTTCACTTAGAAGAACCTTATGGCATCAAATAAAGTTAATTTTTCTTATTGTGCATTCAATGTATCAAAGAACAACCTGATGGTAGTTCACTTAAGATACATAGTCCTACTGGGCCAACAGTCTTGGGCATACTTATTTCTCATATATGCCCTGCTCAATCAAGTATTACCACTTAGTAACACTATGTTGCAATGCGAACCAAATCTTTCTTGGAGGATTAGTATGTTAACATTGTTCTTACTAGTTTTCTTTTTACCATTTGCTTCTCGACAGGGTAATGCTGCATTTAAGGAAAAGCAATGGCAGAAGGCAGTAAATTTCTATACTGAAGCAATAAAGTTAAATGGAAAAGTGGCTACATACTACAGCAACAGAGCTGCTGCCTTTCTAGAATTAACTAGGTATGGTTTCCCCCTATCTAGCATCTTTTTTCTTAAAAAATTTAATGATTTGACATAAGTGTTTTTTCAACACTTGTTGCTTGATGGTTCCTTTCAGCTACCGTCAGGCTGAGGCAGATTGCACAAGTGCCATCGACCTTGATCCAAAGGTTAGGCCCTGCTTTTTTGTATTTTGGGCTTTTGCATTTTATTACAGAGCAATGTGCAATGGATGTTATTCTAATGTATTCAGTACATGTGAAATTAGAATGGAACCTATGATGTTGCAATTTGTATTAAAACTTCCATATGGATGTGCAGGGAAACATCCCAATGATTTTGTACTGTACTTATCATTAGTAGACTTCTTTGTTCGAATTTTTATACATTGGACACATTTGATTTTGGTTGATGTTTCGATAGGTACTGCAATTTTTCCCGAAATAATCGGTTTGCTATTTGCTATATATTCTAACTTCAATCCATTTGTCGTTGATAGAGCGTGAAAGCTTATTTACGGAGAGGCACTGCAAGGGAGATGCTAGGTTATTATAAGGACGCCGTTGATGGTCAGTCTTGCCTTTTCCCCCTCTAGTTAATACCATATGCAAGGAATTGTCTGTTTTGTTTGACAACCAATGAACTTGATTTGATTGTGACCATGTCTTATCTGCAGATTTCAACCATGCCCTTGTTCTAGAACCAATGAACAAGACGGCTGGTGTTGCCATTAACAGGTTAAAGAAGTTGTTTCCGTAAATATGAAGTTGATTTGTTTCTGCATGAAGATGTGGTGACCTCAGATTTTGTGCACACAAGTTGTGCGTGTCCGGGGGGTGGGATTGAAGTATCTGAGTTCAACCGACAGATGCTCTACGCTTTCACAAGGTACCTAATGATCACAGCTTGAGCTACTGGGAACAGATTTGAACACAGTGATCAGGTTAAGGGTCACTTTAGCTGTTTCTCCCTCCCAAAGTTTTGGAAAAGCAAAATAAAACTCAAGTCTTTGGGAGTTGATCATAGACTTGTGGTAAACAATGTCTTCAAAAGTGGTTTACGGGTGTCCGCGATCCCCACCATGTATAATATGGTTCCGCCAATTATTTGTTCAAACGCTTTGCCAATAAAACTTTTTTTTTTGCCATGCTTACCTGTACCCATCTCTCTTTGCCGTTCGGAGCTGCAGCTTTTTTTGGGCTGCCACCGGTGAGGTCGCTCGTGGAGGCTGTTAGGCCGCCATGTGCTGACGCGCAGTTTGGCTGTGGCTTGTCGTAAACTATCGTAAATTTTCAGCCGGAACAGTATTTTTCTCTCACACAAACTAGCCAGCAGTACTTCTTCACGAACCAGTAACGATACGATCCAGCCAACCAAACAGGCCGTGCTTCGCCGGCTGAACTAAGCCCTTTCAGTTTCGGTTGTTTGCTTGTTGCTGTCAGTGTCACTGAAATTTCCTGTATTATAATAGCGGCTGTCTGCGTCAAATGATGCGTGCCTAATCGTATGTGGGTGGATTGCTTAACAAGAGATACCCCGTCCTGTGCGTGGGCGTGCAAGTGGCCCTGAGGGCTGAGGCTAATTCCTGTTCCAACGGATGGGTGACTCGGTGATTGCTATTGTTAGGCGTAGGCTGTTGGGTTGTTTTTGGGCCATGTACAGGGGCGCTACTGTGCTCCAGCCTAGCTCGTTACCCTGATTGTATAGTACTCAGCTACTGCTAGTGAGCTACGAACATTGGACGTTGCATGTTCGCCTTGTCAGCCTGATTTATCAGCCATGGCTTTTCTGCGAATGGGACAGGGCCGGAAGCGCGACGCCGTGCTGTCATATCGCGTGAAGCCTAGCAACGGCGCCCTGCGAGAAGAAAGCTACAGTTTCACCACGGCGAACAGAGTTGCAGCCGTGAGAATTACTGATTGCTCCAGTTGTTACGCCTATCTATCTAACCAGTTCTTCAAAAAAAAAAAATCTATCTAACCAGCCAGCCAGGGGCTTAGGACTGGAGGAGGACAGCTGCTGGTTTGACCGGTACCGGGCGGGGCGACACGGGCGAGGCTAACACGGCAGTGCCGGCGTCCTCCCCTCTCCCAGTGCTGCTCCTTGACGACGACGTGAACGAATGGGACCGGTCAACCGGCGCCTAATGCGTTCTCTCGATCATTGGAACTTGGAAGTGAAAAAGCGACCCTCAGCCGCACCCGCACCCGCACCCGCACGGTGGAGGAGCGCTCCTTTGACTTGGCTTCCACTACCACGCCCTGCCCAACGGAGGAGGGCGCCGTACGTGCGTGTGGTCGTAAACTAATCGTGATCGGGACCCGAACCCGAAGCTCAGCCCCTTTTCGCGAAGCTGGAGCAAAGAAAACATCCCCCCTTGCACGAGCGGGTCAGTATAGAAAGGTCCGGCATCAACTGAACATACACACTGGCAGTTGCCAAAGCTGCGAGTACTTTTTATAGTGGAGAGTATTTGGGCATTTGGCTAACCAAACCAGGTCGCAAAGGTAAACATATTTTCCTTTGCTCCCTAAAAAAAGATAAATATATTTTCATTTAGAAATTCTGCACAAGATGTGTACGTTGAAGGTTTTTCTTCAGCGGGTTACCATGGGCCATATATAGGGGCCTTATTATCACGGAACTATTATTTGGGGCGACGAGTACCATGGAATTTCTCTGTGCGATCACAATCATATCTCCCGAGCCCAGAAAGGACGAGAGCACCAGGTACCACCGAAACTGAAAGCCGTGAAGTGAACAGTCAGACAACATCATGCGGAACGCACCGAGTGGACGGATGGGGGGGGCCTAGCCTCAAGCCCTCAACACTCAACAGGAGCAGCATGAGCACGAGCCAGCGGGGCCCCAACTGGCCAGCCCTCCCTCCCCGTTCGGCTGACAGAATTTTGACTGAAACTGAATGAAAACACTATTCTAACTGAATTATTATGTGAGAAAAACACTGTTTCAACAAAAAAAAAAGCCGAATATATGGTAAGCTCAATGGGGCCCGTGTGTCGGGTAGGTACGCCGTACGTGTTCCTTCCTGCTGCTCGGAGCTCGGTGGCTCCGCGCGCGCTTGGCTAGGCTGAGCCCCCCCCCCCCCCCCCCCCCCCCCCCCCCCCCCCCCGATCCGGGTCCGCCGGGACCATGCAATGCGACGCAACGCACATCAACAGAACTGTGCCGTGACCACAGTTCAGGCTTGAGTGAGAGACGAGACGGCGGGGCTGTACGTAGGCGAGAATGAGGAGGGGTTTGACAACTCTCCGGACCGTCATAAAGAGTATTCGAGGCTCGGTTGACGAGTCGCCGTGGCCTCCGCAGGCTCACGTACACTAGCTAGCTGCTTTGTGCCCTCTGATTAGAGTTACTGTGTCCTACTCGTGGTGCATCGTCGCTGAGACATCTTGTCCCTCCCCGCCGGCAGCGGCAAGGCCTTAATTCCACAACGTACCCAGTTCTCTCTCCAACAAGTGACCCAAGCAGTATATGGTCGGGAGGGACTCGGGCGGTGCCCTACCCCCATGTGACGCTCTGGGCTGGACTGGATCGTTGCATTATTATTGAGTACTGTATTCACCTCCATCCATGCATCTCGATCGATCATATATGGGTCTACCGCCTGCCGGAAACGCAACTACTTGGACGAAGCCTGTCTCCGCGCGTGCGTCGTTGCTGTCCCTCCCTCCGCCGCTTCCCTTTCCTCCTCGTGCGGCATGCTCGCTGGTTGGATTCTAGGCTGGTTTGGACTGGCTGGTGCTGGTTTATTGTGAGAGAAAAACACGGTTGACTGACTGGTTTGGGCTGGATAAAACCAACGAGCGAACAGGCTGGTCTCGAGCGAGATCGCAGGAAGCGCAGAGCCGCAGACCGACCGATCGCGAGGACCATCTCGCGCGACAGGCTTCGGGTTCCATGCAGGATGCAGCCATGCACCATGCTGCTGCCGCGTGCCTTTCCGCGGCCAGATCTAATCTAACAGACCATATGCTCCGACCATTTTTTCTTCTTCTTTTGGGCGGGCGCCAGCAGCAACCCACAGCATGTGGCCGCTGCAGTGGTGGCGCTCGCTTTTCTTTACGCCATTTCTTGGAGGGGGCCCATGCAATGCGCTCGCGGCCGCTGCACCTTTATTTGTGTAGGAGCCGCCGAGACGCCGAGCCGAGTTGTGCTGTACCGCCGGTGGGCCTTTTGCGCTGCCGCTGCTCGGCGTTCGCGTCACCTCGATCTGTGGCGAATTCATGGATAGCACTGTGATCGCGCAGGAGGATTCGCGGCGTCTCTGTGGCGGCGTTGAAACTTCTGCTCCTCCACACACGGCCACACGGGGGCCTCATCAGGCCGGGGCAGTTTTCTCCGACCGGTTGGTGAACTGCACCTTTCGAGATCTCTGTCTCAGCTGACAGTTACTCGCGCGTGGGTCGTTCTTGCAAAGGAGAGTAGGCGGTGACCAGTAACTGACTAGACGGTTAACTGATTTTGTTATTGTAGCTAGCTCGCGGCTCGCCTCGCAGTGTTTTCTGACAATGTGAAGCTTACCGATCGGACCTTGGCACGATTGGTATACACTAGGCTGGTCACCTACTCGCAAAGAAAATTAGTACTAATAGTCAGGTTCACATTTCTGTAGCTTTCAAACCTTACTAATTCGTGGTGGCATTCATATATTCTCCATCTGTTTTCGAAAGAAAAATAAGTACAATCTTCTGTTTAAATATTCTTGATATTAAATGAGTATTACTAAATTTATCATGAAATACATTCTTATAGTACATCTATTTTTGAAATTTCGTAATTGTTTATATTGTTCTTTATAATTTATTCAAAAGTAAAATAGTTCGACTTGAATCAGATGTACCTTTCGAGACTGGGAGAGAAAGAGAGAGCAGCGTCATTCTTTTGTCAAAAGAAACGAACCTCTCACGCCCTCCACAGTTTCGATTCCCTCTACTCCCGCACCTAGGTAGGCAGAGACGCTAGCAATGGCTGCTTTCCCTCTTTCAGTCCAATCTCCAATTCGACTTTGCTTCTCCTTGCTTTGCAGTTGCACGCTCACACTCACGAAACCACAGCAGGTCCCAGCTCCCAACCGATGCATGCTCTCGTCCCCATCCCATGTTTTCCTTCGTTGATTGATCTGATGTTTTCGCTGCAGAGATGCACGCCCGCGCGACACGCGTCCGGCCGGCCGACAAAACCAACTCGGATTAATTTAATCTAATCTATATCCGTACACATGCATGCACACTTCGCTTTCGATGTGCCTCTCTGGGCTGGGCCTTTTGTTGACTGCCATCTGCTCCGTCTCTCTCGCTCGCTCGTTTCACCACCCTCGCTAGCTTGAGACGGAGAGATGCTATCTCCCCGGATCATCATCCTTGCTGACGATGCATGCAAGAGCTTGTTGCTTTTTCAGTGACAAAATGCCTGAGCTCCCAAGAGGACTATTTATTGCATTGCGTTCTCCGAGAGCTCATCGGGGCATGGCGCTCTGGCCGGCTGGGCTGGGCGGGCGGGCCGTGGGCGCCCGTCCCCACGCCTCGACGGATGAGCAGCCTGTTCGGCAGGCCATATATCGTGAATTATAAGCTGAAATAGTATTTCTCTTTCACAATAAATCAGTCAACAGTAAATAATCCACGATCCACTGGAGATCGATCCAGCTGCCTGTGCCTAGCAGGTCGGCACATGGAACCGCCGACCGCGCCAAGGCCCCAATCGCCATCGGTGCGTGCGCCCGCCCGTCCGCCGAGAGGCCGAGACGAATCAGATCACAGCCACAGGCGGCCTGTTCGCTGGTTGGTTTCTGGGTTGGTTTGGGCTGACCGGTACTAGTTTGTTGTGAGAGAAAAATACTATTGGCTACCTGATTTGGGCCGGCTAAACCAGTCGCTCGCTCGCGCAGCCACAGCAACCCGTCAACCGCAACAGCTCAGCACGGTCGCGTACAGCTCGGCAAAGCTAAGCCAAGCTAGCGAGTAGCGAGGCGATGGCGACAGGAACGGGCCGGGCCGGCGTCAGATTCGGCTACACATGTGCCGCGCCGACCGCTACGGCTACGAGCGACCTGTCTCACATGGTCGGGCACGGGAAATATTACTGTAGGGCCGGGCTGGATAGGATAGGCGCAGCGCAGGTGCGGTGCGCTGCGTGCCTACGGTACGGTCCAGGCCCAACCCGTGCCGCGCGAGTTCGGTTTCGGTGGTTCTTTTCTTTCTTCTTTTCCCTCCAAAAAAAAAAAAAATCAACCCGCGCGCTAAGTCTGGGTTGGCACGGGGGCACCCAGGAGCTCGCCCGTGCTAATAGGAACCAGCCCAAGTTGTGCTCCCCTCAACTCCGTACGTAACCATCAACAGACGCGTTCGATTTATAAGCCGTACTTTTTCAGCCAATAAATATTATTTTTGTCTCACGACAAATCAGCCAACAGTACTTTCAGCCAAACAAACAAGACATAGAGACATCATCAGTCCCAGATGGCTGAGACGATCCTGTTTAATTTCTTTAGAAAGCTGGTAACTTTGCACTGGCTAAACTGTTGCCGGTGTTTGAGTAGCTCCGCTCGAAATGAGAGATGCCCGGCTCCACCTCCACGCACACACAGGCCGCTGGCGCTGGGGCAGTCAGGCATCGCCAGTGCGCTGCGCAGATGCGCGCGCGCGGTAGAAAGAAAGAAAGAAAACTGCTGGCCTGTAGACGATGGAGCCCCTATCGGCTCTCCAATCACAGGCCCCGGACCTGGAGACAGCAATGTGATTGGTGACTGGGCATGCCATGGCCATGCCCCCACCACACCGGCCACCCCCGGCCCAGTACATCATAATGCATGCTTGCCCCGAACCAGCAAAGACACCGCTGCATTATCAGCTATCACCCCCCGTCTCGCTTGGCCGGATGCCCAATTCCATACAAGCAAGGCTGCAAGGGCAAGGCTCCTTCCCGCCGCGTTTTCACCACGCAGGCGATCGATCGGCGGTGGGTCATCTCATCTCGGTGCGCCGAGCGCTTCGGCCGGCGGCCTCCTCATCTCCTCTCACGAGGAGAGAGTGAGAGTGAGACCCCATAAAGCTGAAGGGACCTCACGGACGAGGTGTTTTGTGCGACAAACACTCACTATCTCCGACCGGACAAGACGTCACTTGCCAACCCCAACCCCAGCCTCTGATTCAGATTCAGCCGAGACTCGATCGATCGAGAGAGAAAAGCTTTGCTTGGCTCCTGCCTGCGCTACGTAGGCAGCGCAAGAAAACCGAGAGACTATGGGTGGCGGTCTTTTATCTGCCTGCCCCGATTAAGCCCTCGGACGAATTATTAGCCCAAGCCAGGTCCTGTATACTGCGTTTCCTTTCCGACGTGTTCCGACGACGTGACAAGTCTGTATGGCTCTGAATAATGCAGCACAGATAAAATAAATAAATCACGATAAAAATGGCACTGAATGTGTTGGGACAACAATCCACGGCGGCAGCACGCCGTCCTTGCAGCAAAAGGGATACGCGTACGCGAGAAACACAGGCTACTCGTAGTACGTACGTGTTTACGGTCCAGTACAACGGGAGCATACCTTTTGTAACGTCTTTCACCTTTCATCAAAGACGACGGTGGTGGCTAGCGCATGCAGCACCAGCAGCCAGCAGGAGCAGCCCTACTAGCCATCCACCAGTACTGCTACTGCAACATGCATGATGCATGATGGGTGCAAAGGAAAAGCGCCTGGGGTGGGCAACGCAACGCAACGCAAAAGCTCCCTCCCTCCCAAGGGAATAGAAACAAGGAAGAGAGAGAGAGGCGAGCGAGCACTCCTACGTACGTACAGCATGCACCACAGGCAGCCACAGCGCTGTGCGTGTGTCTGTGTGGGCTGTGGCGACGACAAGAAAGGCATCAAAAGCTAGCGTTGCTTCGTTTCGTTCTGACTGACTGATGAGCATGGGCTCTGTGCTCTGCTCGATCGATCGGCAACCACAACCAGCATGCACCAGCACCACACGGGAACACACAAGTGACAGCGTGACGCGACCCCCGTATCTGGGCTGCAATCTTCGCGCCGGTGTATCGGATCTTGACGTGCAAATAAACATCCCGCAAGTGTTCCGTCGTCCTTCCGGCCAGTTGCGTATTGTTAACCTAGCTAGAACAACCACACGGCAGCGACAGGGACAAGCGATGGCCCCCTGCCGTCCTTAACATAATCCTAGCCGCTACTGCTGGTAATGATCCCTAGGCCTACTAGCTACCTATTGCTCGATCGTGTGTAGAGGAACATGGCAGATACAGTAAGTAGTATTGGAGCGGGCTCATGGTGTGGTGTAAGACCTAGCGATGTGACGGGGGGCGGCTCGATCAAGCAGTCAAGAGCGTCCATCCGTCGGCAGATTAAACGTAGTGATCGGTCGGCCGATCCTGCTGATCTGATGGAGTATATCTTTAATCCGCATGGGTTTCTTCGGGGTCCGGCGCGGCGGCAGACCACCACCGGCTTTGGCGATTCGCGGATCGGTGAAACGATCGACCGGCCGGACGGACCAAGACCAAACCCTGTCGCCGTCGGGGCGGTGGCGTCGTCGCCGTCGCCGCGCGCTAGCTCGAGTAAAAATTTGCGAGCCGTTGCTCTCCGATGATCGTCGCCGTCGTCGTCCGTCCCCCGGCCCGGCCAGCCTCGAAAACGACCCCACGAAAGTGCAGCCCGTGTCGTCGTCTGGTACGGTGTATTTCTCTCTCGCGTACGTCCGTCGTTGGTTGGTTGGACTCGAGAGCCCAGAGCTTGTAATGGATCAGTCGTACGTACGCGCTTGGCGCGTACGCCAAATCCTGCTGATAAATAAATAAAAAGAAATACGTACTATATACGTACACTAGCACTACTGTGGTCTCGTCTCCTGGAGTACCGAGTACGTACATACACTAGCTACTCCTACGTGCGACTGAGCGTACGTGGAGGAGGAGGAGCGTCCCGTCCAAATGGACCCGCCAAGGCGCGCGCACGTCACAGCGGATGCGGCGGCTTCGGTAGCTGAATCGGCACGGAATTGTGCGCGCGGGCAGGCACGGAATTGGATACGTCCAGTTGCGACTTGCGACGACGCTTGCTCAGTTGCTCTACTGGATAAAAATCAACAGGGCGTCTGAAAGTT
The DNA here is from genome assembly GCF_019320115.1 of Miscanthus floridulus. NCBI lineage: Eukaryota > Viridiplantae > Streptophyta > Magnoliopsida > Poales > Poaceae > Miscanthus > Miscanthus floridulus. Next base: position 18,033,168 of record NC_089580.1, read on the forward strand.
TTGACGCCCAGGAGTTGTTTACATCAGGGCGATTTTTATCCACGTAAATGAAAGAGTACACATCTCATTAGTTTTTTTCATCCAACTTAGGATTACTCCTGTACTTCAGGCCTTTTTCAGGCCTCTTATTAATTAAACCCACTACAGCAGCGGTACCCAGTAGTAAGCCTGCCAGACGTTTGAAAAACTCAAAAACTTTTGAAGATTGACAGAGGAACACACCCACCCTGTGCGCAAATTTTTTGAACCCCTCAAAAAGGTTTGCTGGCTCTGACGGAATGGTCCAGCCAGCCAACGCATTGCGCGCTGCCACACGCGCGCACACATGCAAACGGGTGGGTTGGAACAAGAGATGAATGTCTGGGGCGGCTGCGATCTCCTGCAAATCCTGCCCGGTGCTCCCGTTCGGCTTGTACGAAACAGGTTTGAAATATTATGAAAGAAAAATATTATTTTGATTGAAAAAAAGAAATCGAACAAGTCGGATTCAATGTTAGCCGAACATGGCCTGTCGCTTGCGTTGCGCCTTCCAATAGTGGACGCGCCACAGTAACACCCTCAGTGTTACGCTATAAACAAATTACTAAACTATGTCATGAGCTTCATATTTACGTGATAATGCATGTGATGGAATGAATAGATGAAGTATTGCAACTTAAAATGATCAATGAAAATGCTAAACGAGAAACTATTCCATAACTTAGGCAATTGTCAAGTAGGGGTTTAAACCAATTTTTATGGAACAAAATACTATAGAACATGGAACAAAATACTATAGAACATGTGTGTGATGCTTAAATAAAGTTTGAAGTATAAACTTTGTAGATGACAATGAAATACTTGCCGTGGAAAAATAACATTGCTAGCTAGCATTTCTAATGGCCTAAAAATAGAACTTAAAATCAAATTCAGCTCAAGACCTAGAAAAATTCTTAAGTATGGCAATGCTACGTTGGTGAACTAATTCTAAAAAATTTAGCTAAATGTCAGTGCTATGTTTTTGCTCCTTATGGTAGCCTGATTAACCTCCTTCATCATGGTCAAGGTGGTTTAGCCGCAACCGAGTTGGATTAGTGTTGAGAGACGCTTTAAAATCTGTGCATGAACACAGTCTCGGGTTGTCTGGCCTGTGCGCGTGGCCGCTCTACGTCGCCGTGCCGTGCTCGTCGTGCTGGTCAGCTGAGGCCGACCTGGCTCGGCCACGGCTTGGCTACGGTTTGGCTGCGGCTAGCCGCCGCGCCTGCCACTGGCCGCCTGTCCGGCCAGCTACTGGCCACTGCGCCTCGACGGCCGCCGCTGCCGCTATGCCGATCTGTTGCCCCATCCGCTATCGCATTGCTGTTGTGCTGCTGCCCTCCCTGCCTCGTGTTGTGGCGCAGTCGCTGCCGCTACTGCTCGCCTCAACGCGCACGTGGCCTTGTCCCTACTGCCGTCGCCTCGTCATTTATGGCACTGCGGCCGCACATGCCGTGCCCCGTCGTGGGCGCGCGAACGTTCCCTCTGGCCATGATGGCCCGTAGCGCTTGCACGTGTGCCGACTCGCTAGTGGCCAGTCACGCCCCGCCAAGGCGAGGACCAGCTGAGCTTTGACCTAACCCCTCCCCTCTCTCTTCTCTGCTGCCATGGTGGACTGAGCCACGCCATTAGAACAAGCAAGGAGAAGTCACCATCGCCCAATTTGTCGCGTCTCTGGCTCTGCCATCAAGCCGCCTAGCCGACTGTTCCCACCCCGCCTTGAGTGGTGTCCGACCGAGCTTCAATTTTAGAGCTTTTCCCCGCCACCGTGCCGATAAGGTCGAGTCCGCCCATCGCCAAGGGCAGCTCCCATTTGACCACCTCGAGCCAAATTGGCTACATCACTAGACTCGCCTCGAGCCCCTCTTCGCCTTACGCGCCTTAGTCAAACCACTACCGCCTCACCGTCGTCGTTGACGCGACCGTGCCGCAGCAGTGCGCCGCCGCATGGCTAGGCCGCACATGGCCAGCCCTCCACCGTCATCCTCTGCTCCAACCATCGCTTCGGCCTTGTCCATGGTAGCCTCCTTATGCTTGCGCGCTAACCAATTAGGTCTGTAGCTGCCCCAGCTCACTAGAACAATGGCACCGCTATCGCGGATGGCCGCGCGCCGCTGCAGCCTTCCCTCGGCAAGTCATGTCACCCACACCGACGCTTAGCGTAGCCGCTCGGGTCGGAGATGGTGATCGGTCCACTAGGTGGGCTGGTGCATGTCCTAGGTGGCCGACGCGGCCGCGTTGTGTCACCGTGCCGCGCCACCGTGCGCTGAGTCGTCGGGGGTGCGCCCGGGGAAATTCCAATAAAGTCAGGGGATTAAGCGAGAAGATTTGAGAGAGGGGGAAATAGTATTGGGGCTTAGGTGTGAATCAGAAGAAAATCAGGGTCTTTTTTTGCAAAAATGCCAGCGTGCGGGCTTCCCTGCCGTGGGTCGGCCTCACGTGGGCCACGGAAGCGGGCCGCTGCGCGAGCGCGTTGCGTCGCGTGGGCTGCGCGGGAGATTGGTTTATCTTTTTCTAGGAATTTGTGAATGGTTTTCTAATTTAATTCTGAGCTGATCTTTGGTAATTAATATAAATTCGTGTAGATGTCCAAAATTCCAAAACAAATTTTGTTAGGTTCCTAAAATTATGATCTATCTGTTGGTGTATTTAATTCATGTTTGTATGTGTTGACACTAGGAGCTATTAAATCATTTGTGAAAGCATCTAGGCCCCTAGTTGGATTTCGGTGATTAATGTCAATACAAGATTACTATGACTAACGTGTGTTTTGCAGAGGCAATTAAGTTAGGTCATGGTAATGGAGATCTATTGGGCAATCGAGGTTGTCATGCCCCTACGATGGAAATCGTTTCGGTTCTCAAAGGACGGACGACAAGGTTAAGGATAACTAGTTCTAAGTGTCAACTGGAGTTGGAGAGACACTTAAAGTAGTTTAGGACTTTGTTTTTCCTTTGGCCGTACTATGAAGGGGGTATGAACGGGTAGCTTGACCTAGTTGAGTCTAGTGAGTTAGGTGTGGTGCACACTTGTTAAAACTAGCTCTAGGTAGCTCCTATGAATGCCTAAGATCCTTTGGAGCAAACTTTATTCACATATGTTCGAAAGATGGAAGTGAATGGAGGGTCAAACACTGACCGGACGCTGGCTCCGGTGCGACCGGACGCTGGCCGCAGGGTCCGGTCAGTTCATTTGACTGAGGTGATCAAGTCTGGTGTGACCGGACGCTGGAAGGTCATGTGACCGGACGCTGAGGGCCAGCGTCCGGTCGACTCCAGTAAGGGTCCAGACTTGGGAAAGAGTGACCGGACGCGTCCGGTCAGTGGTGACCGGACCCTGAGTATCCAGCGTCCGGTCGTTTACAGTAAGCATCCAAGAGCGACCGGACGCGTCCGGTCGGTACTGACCAGACCCTGACAGCGTCCGGTCATCACTTGAAAACTGTTCGCGGGTTGAACTGACCAGAGCGTCCGGTCATAGCGATCGGAGCATCCGGTCGTCCCGCAGAAGCTCATAACGGTTAGTTTTTTAGGCTGCCTTATAAATAGGAGCTCCACTCGTGAGTGGAGGATCTTTTGCTCATTCCAACAGCTGAGAAACACGTTTGTGAGTGCCAAGAAGAGCAAGGTCCTAGTGAGGTGTTTGTGATTTGAGAATCCAAGAGAGTAGCCTCACTAGCAAATCAAGAGTAGCAAAGTGTGCATCCATCTTCTCATTAGGCTTCGCGTGATCAAGTGAGAGTTCGTGCTTGTTACTCTTGGTGATCGCCATCACCTAGACGGCTTGGTGGTGATTGGGAGTTTGGTGTTCACCCGGCGGAGCTTGTGGGTGACCCAACTCAAGTTGTGAGCGGCTTTGGGTGATTCGCCGCGACGGAGTGTCGAAGAATCAACCCGTAGAGAGCACTTGATCCTTGCGCGGATCAAGGGGGAGCTACACCCTTGCGCGGGTGCTCCAACGAGGACTAGTGGGGAGTGGCGACTCTCCGATACCTCGGCAAAACATCGCCTCGTTTCTTTCTCTCTCTATTTACTTTGAGCACTTACTTTGAGCATTTACTTTGAGCAATTCAATACTTGTTTTACATCCATAGAATTGCTTGCTAGAGTAAGTTTGGAACTTATGTTGCGAGGTTGTTGTGCTTTAGTTTGATATAAACACTTTTCTAGGCACAAGGGGTTAATTGGGCTATCAGTAGGATTTGATTATTGCAAGAGAATTTAGAATTAGCCCAATTCACCTCCTCTCTTGGGCATCTTGATCCTTTCAATTGGTATTAGAGCCTCGTGCTCACGTTTTTAAGCTTAATCGCTTAGAGCAAGATGTCTCACGGGGATGGACCTCCTCCTATCTTTGAGGGAGATGATTTTTCATATTGGAAAATCCACATGGAGGCTTACTTAGAAGCTCTAGATGTTGGAATTCTTAGAGCCGCCTCAAGGGTTCCCAGCACCTAGGAATGCCGCACAACTTCAAGGCGATGAAGTGAATTATGAAAAATGGAATGCAAAGGCTCGCAACACCATCTTTAGAGGCCTTTGCAAAGATGTGTTTAATCGTGTAAGGAACCACAAAGATGCCCATGCACTATGGTCGGACGCTTGTGCACTCCATGAGGGAACCAAGAGTGAGCGTGAGGAACGCTATCATCTTGTGATTAAAAAGCTAAATTCTTTTGAGATGTTTCCCAAAGAAAGTGCTAATGAGATGTATTCTCGATTAAATGTTCTTGTAGAGGAAGTCAATGGGCTTAGACTCACTCAAATGTCACCATCCGACGTTGTGAGAAAAATCTTGAGTGTCCTCCCCATTGACAAATATGGGCATATTATGATTGTGCTACATCAAGGTGATCTTTCCGCCACTACACCGACACAAATCTTGGGAAAGATCAATGCTCATGAGATGTACATGCACATCACACCACAAGATGGCTCATCCTCTACAAAGAAGAAAGAGAAGGACTTAGCATTCAAAGCTAGCCAAGACAAGGGCAAAGCAAGACTTGAGTATGAGAGCTCAAGTGATGAAGATGATGAAGAAAGCCTTGCCCTCATGGTGAAGAAGACCACCAAGATGCTAAAAAGGCTAAACAAGAGTGGCATCAAGTTTGATGGCAAGAAGAAGAAGTTCTTCACTAGCTCAAGAAGAAAGCCAATCTCCGAGATGGATTGCTACAATTGTGGCGAACTTGGCCACCTAGCTCATCAATGCACAAAGCCCAAGAAAGTCAAGTTCAAGAACAAGGGCAAGAAAGATGAGTCAAACGATAAAGATGAAAAGAAAAAGAACAAGCCATACAAGAAGAGAGATGGCAAAAAGAGGGACTTCTACAAGAAGAAGAAGAGTGGCAAGGCCTACATTGTCGGTGATTGGCTCACGGACATTGATTCATCAAGTGGATCATCCGATGATGATAGTGACGATGAAAAGGTGGCCGCCATCGCTATTGATCTTGCATCTTCACCACCACCATCGCCATCATCCTCTACACACCTATGCCTTATGGCCAAAGATGAACGCAAGGTAACTAAGAGTGATGATAGTAGTGATGATGAATATGCTAGTGATGATGATAGTGATAGCGATGATGATGACTCACCTACTTATGATGATCTTGTCAAAATACTAAGAAAATATACTAAGATCATTAGAAAGAGTAGAGCTACAAATGAAAAACTTGATGCTAAAAATGATTCACTCTTAGCTAAGTGTGATACATTAGAAAAGGCTAATGATGAGCTCAAGGAAACAAATGATTCTATATCATCCAAACTCAAGGAGCTCAAATCTTCTAAGAAAGAGCTTAAAGATAAAAATGATAAACTTGAGTGGGTGCACAATGAGCTTATCACTAGTCACAATAAGCTAAAAGATGAATATGCAACTCTAAAGATCAATTATGATACCCTTATTATTGCACAAGAATTCTTACCAAATGAGCCACATGATGCTACTAACCATGTTGTTAAGATTGATATAGCTACCTCATGTGATGATTTAATTGATGAAAGCATTGAGCATGGATCTAGTAGCAAGGGCAAGCAAGTGGTTGAATGCAATGACTATGATGAGTATGTCAAGCTCAAGAGTAACAATGAGAAGCTCATGAAAGATCTTGAAGAGATGAAAAGTCACAACACCATTGTGCTAGAAACTCTTGATCATGACAAAGAGGTGATCCTTGAGAATGAGAAGTTAAAAGAAGAAATCAAGAAACTCAAGGAGGAGAAGAACAATGATATTCTCAAGGAAGAGAACAAGAAACTCAAGATGGAGAAAGAGCATCTCAAGGTGGGATTGAGCAAGTTTGCTAGAGGCAAGCATCTCTAAAGTGAGCTACTCATGAATACCGTCATGAAGATGGATAGAAGTGGCATTGGATATATGGCAAGTGTAGAGAAGAAGAAGGCTCAAGCTCAACACCAACAATCAAAGCCAAAGCCAAAGCCAAAGAGATGTTTTGAGTGTGAACAAGAAGGCCACTTTGCTCATGAGTGTCAAACTCCACCACCACAACCCTTGCCCAAGCATGCTAGACCCTTTGCTTTCAATGCTCACTACATGCTTAGAAAAGATTCGAGTGGAAAGATGAAAGTCATGTTCTTAGGTCCCCCCAACAAGTGTAGGCCTAAGAAAATTTGGGTGGCTAAGTCACTTGTTGAGAAGGTGAAGGACCCTCAACAAGCTTGGATCCCTAAAGCTTGAATCTCTTATGTGTAGGTGAACTACAAGACCGGTGGAAGTCATTGGGTTATTGATAGTGGTTGCACTCAACATATGACCGGTGATCCTTGTATGTTCACTTCACTAGATGAAGAGGTAGATGGACAAGAGAAAATAACATTTGGAGATAATTCAAAGGGCAAGGTCAAAGGATTGGGCAAAGTGGCAATATCAAATGATCATTCCATCTCCAATGTGCTCTATGTTGCTTCATTGAGTTTCAACTTGCTATCCGTTGGACAATTGTGTGATCTTGGCTTCCAATGCTTGTTCACCGAGAAGGAGGTGGTTGTATCTAAGATAGATGACAATCAAGTGATATTCAATGGATTTAGATACAACAATTTATATCTAGTTGACTTTACCTCCGAAGATGCAAACTTGAAGACTTGCCTATTCACCAAAACAACACTTGGGTGGCTATGGCATAGAAGGCTTGCTCATGTTGGGATGAGCTCACTCAAGAAGCTTATGAAGAATGATTTGGTGAGAGGATTGAAGGATGTGAAGTTTGAGAAGGACAAGCTTTGTAGTGCATGTCAAGCCGGCAAGCAAGTTGCAAACACTCATCCAACCAAAGCTTTCATGTCAACCACAAGAGTGCTAGAACTCCTACACATGGATTTATTTGGACCAACAACATACAAGAGTTTGGGAGGAAATCTCTATTGTCTTGTGATTGTGGATGACTATTCAAGATATACATGGGTGTTCTTCCTTCATGACAAATCCGAAGTTGCATCTTGTTTCAAGAAGTTTGCCAAGAGAGCTCAAAATGAATTTGAAGTGAAGCTCAAGAAGATAAGAAGTGACAATGGCAAAGAGTTTGACAACACAAACATAGAAGCTTATTGTGATGAAGTTGGAATCAAACATGAAGTCTCCGCAACCTATACTCCTCAACAAAATGGTGTAGTTGAGAGGAAGAACCGGACTTTGATCACTCTTGCAAGGACAATGCTAGATGAGTACAACACCCCCGAAGCTCTATGGGCGGAAGCAATCAACACCGCATGTTATGCATCCAATCGCCTATTTCTTCAAAAGTTCCTTGTCAAGACACCGTATGAGTTGCTCAATGGGAAGAAGCCGGACGTCTCCTTCCTTAGGGTGTTTGGTTGCAAGTGCTACATCTACAAGAAGCGGCAACACCTAGGGAAGTTTCAAAGGCATTGTGATATAGGTTTTCTTGTTGGTTACTCATTGAAGTCCAAAGCATATAGAGTATTTAATCATGCCACTGGCTTGGTTGAAGAAACATATGATGTGAAATTTGATGAATCTAACGGCTCCCAAGGAGCACATGAGAATCTTGATGATGTAGGTGATGAACCATTGAGGGAGGCTATGAAGAATATCCCGGTGGGAGACATCAAGCCAAAAGATGATGAAGATGATTTACAAGTCATTAACCAACCTTCTTCATCAAATGTACCACAAGACGGTGAAAAAGATGGGAGAGTACAAAATGAAGATACTCATATCTCCCATGAGCAAATGGTGGTACAAGCACAAGATGTTGATGCTCCACAACCTCCTCCTCAAGTGGTCAATAGAAGAAATACACCTCTCCTACAAGATCATTCACAAGATCTCATCATAGGGAGTCCAATAAAGGGGGTAATGACTCGATCTCAAAAACTTACTTCATTTATTGCTCATCACTCTTTTGTCTCTTGCTATGAGCCTACCAAGGTAGAAGAAGCTCTTAAAGATCCGGATTGGATCAATGCCATGCATGAAGAGTTGAACAACTTTACTCGCAATGAAGTTTGGAATCTTAAAGAGCGACCAAAAGGTGCAAGAGTCATTGGAACAAAGTGGGTGTTCCGCAACAAGCAAGATGATCAATGTGTTGTTGTGAGGAACAAGGCAAGACTAGTTGCAAAGGGGTTCTCTCAAGTTGAAGGTTTAGATTTTGGAGAAACCTTTGCACCGGTTGCAAGATTAGAAGCCATCCGTATCCTTCTTGCATATGCATCACATCATGAAATGAAATTATATCAAATGGATGTGAAAAGTGCATTTTTAAATGGCTTTATTAATGAACTAGTCTATATTGATCAACCTCCCGGGTTTGAAGACCCTAGATATCCTAATCATGTTTATAGGTTGTCCAAGGCACTATATGGGCTTAAGCAAGCCCCAAGAGCTTGGTATGAGCGCCTTTTGGATTTCCTTATTGAGAAGGGCTTTACCATTGGGAAGGTCGACACCACACTATTTACCAAGAAGCTTGATGGGCATATCTTCATTTGTCAAGTATATGTTGATGATATCATCTTTGGATCATCAAATGAAGACTCAAGCAAAGAATTTGGTGAATTGATGTCTAAGGAGTTCAAGATGTCAATGATTGGTGAGCTTACATTCTTTCTTGGTTTTCAAGTCAAGCAAATGAAAGAAGGCATCTTCATCTCTCAAGAGAAATACACAAAAGATCTTCTCAAGAGATTCAAGATGGATGAATGTAAGCCAATCAAGACCCCAATGCCTACCAATGGACATCTCGACCTAGATGAGGGAGGTAACTCGGTTGATCAAACTCTCTACCGTTCTATGATTGGTAGCTTGTTATATTTAACCGCATCTAGGCCCGACATCATGTTTAGTGTGTGTATGTGTGCTAGATTTCAAGCTAGTCCTAAGGAAACACATTTAATTGCCGTAAAAAGAATCCTTAGGTATCTTAAGCACACACCAAGCATTGGCCTTTGGTATCCCAAAGGAGCTTTATTTGAATTAATTGGCTATTCCGATTCAGACTACGCCGGATGCAAAGTTGATAGAAAGAGCACATCCGAAGGGTGCCATTTGCTTGGTAGATCACTTGTGTCTTGGTCCTCCAAGAAACAAAATAGTGTGGCTTTGTCCACCGCCGAAGTGGAATACATTGCCACGGGTGCTTGTTGTGCACAAATATTATACATGAAACAAACTTTACTAGACTATGGAGTAGTTCTAGAGAAAGTACCTCTTTTGTGCGACAATGAAAGTGCGGTAAAACTTGCAAATAATCCGGTTCAACACTCTCGCACCAAACATATAGATATCCGCCATCACTTTCTAAGAGATCATGTAGCTAAAAATGATATATCACTAGAAGGTGTAAGATCCGAAGATCAATTAGTGGATATCTTCACTAAACCGCTAGATGAGGCTACATTTTGTAGATTGCGGAATGAGCTCAATGTACTTGATTTTAGTAACTTCACTAAAAATTGAGCTTGTGTTGTCCCTTGCATTCATTGTAATATACAACATGTTTAATTTGTGGCAATGCATATAGGGCTTGTCTAACATGGTTAAGATAACCGCCGAGAAGCGTGTGAAGAAGCTTAACCTTGGATCAAACTTGACAAGCAACTAGATTTACTCACAAGCATTACATATGCATGAATGTTGTTTTGTCATTTTGTTCCATTTGCCCTCTTGTTGCCTATTTTCTTAAAAAGAATTATAGCCTAAGGCAAAATATTTTGAAAAATATGAGGGTTTGAGAGAGGTCACTCACATCAGTCCCAATTGGTGTTTATTTGGATCTTATTCAAGTTGGGACTTGATTGGGAACAGGCAGCGCGAAGAAAGTTTGAAGATTTGCTGGAAAAGGTGCACCGGACGCTGCTGTCCAGCGTCCGGTCAGTTCACAGGAAGTGAACTGCTGATGAAGGAGTGACCGGATGCTGCGTCTGTGCGTCCGGTCAGGAAGGGTTCAGCGTCCGGTCGATCGGAGGAAGATCAAGTTGTACTGACCGGACCCTGCCTGTGTCCGGTCATGGACCACCGGACGCGTCCGGTCCCGATTCCAGAGGATTTGGACCTCTCTGGAATTGACCGGACGCTGGGTGGTAGCGTCCGATCGCTTCCACCGGAGCGTCCGGTTAGTGGATCTCGCGCGTCTTAAGGTCTCCTTTCCTGTTTCCTTTTCTGTCACGATTTGGGGGATTACTTAACCTGCCTGCAACCTCTGTCTCCCGTCATACCCTAGCCCGAGCCACCGCACTGTCGCGCCGCCGCCTCCTCGCGCCCGCGCCGTCGTGCCCTCGCCTCGCCATGCCTCCGCGCTCAGCCCCCGCTCGCTAGCCGCGCTCCACCTGCTCCGGTCACCTCGCGCCCGCGCCTCCATGCCCCTGCCTAGCCACGCCGCCGCAGCCTCGCCGAGCCACCACCTCCTGTGCCTGCTCTGCTCGACAGCCACCACGTGCCGCCGTCCCGCGCGCCACCGCGCTCGGCCCCCTCGCCAGCCAAGCGCCGCCGAGCTCCAGCCCTGCCTCGCCTCTGCAGCACCGCGCCGACCACCTCACGCCCAAGCTCACCGCTCCACCGTCGCCAAGGCGGCCGATCTTCACACCGGAGTGCCCTAGCCCTACCATCCCCTTGATTGGACATTTACCCTAACCCTAGCCCGGTTCCGAGGATCCCCCGCGTGATATCTTATCTCTTCTCGGATCGCTGATCGTCAGGTAGAAAGCCACTCGATTCAAATTCGCATCTACATTGCTTTCTCTATTAGGGTTTCGCATCTATTAGACATATGGTATTTATTTGTATATCCATCTATTCTATCGTGCAGCGAGTCGGTTCCGTTGTGTTTCGTCTGGCTATTGGCAGTCAACTCGGAGCCAAGCTCGTGAGTAAGGATCGAGGCCAAGCCTCGAAAGCGGCAGTTTGACAGTTGATCTTCATCAGCGGCAGTTCACCATCTTGTCAGTTCAGATGGCTCGCACCAAGAATGTTGGTGGTGGCCCAGGTGATGATGATCGGAGGCCCCCGCCTCGTCAGCCAGCCGGATGTAAGGGCAAGTCAACCAAGCAGGTAACATCCAAGAAACGGAAGTACCCCGACGCAGAGACAGCGAGAGCTGTAGCTGTTGCAGAGGCCGCAGAGCATGCCGAGAGAGGTGGCTCCCGCAGCGGAGTTGTCATTGCAGATCAGCCAGTTTCACCTGCAGTCAGAGCTGCGATTGAGGATGTTGAGCGTCGTCATGGTAGTCCAGTTGGGACTACCACGCTTGCAGGACGACGGGTTGCCATTGAGGAGGGTCCATCAGCACAGCAGTAGCCCCCATCAGCAGAGCCTCAGCCAGCCCAGGAGACTCAGGAAAGTTAGGAGACCGAGCCGGCACCTCAGCTACGCCGCTCGAGTCGTACCAGTGCTGCAGTTCCACCGAGGCCAGTTACACAGCGCAGGGGTTCACGCCCTCTGCCCAGACCATAGGGTCTGCCTCCAGTGGTACACCTCGACTTGAGGGCCGCTACAGCCAGGCAGGTTCAGCAGCTGCGGTTTGTTGATTTTGAGGTTTGGTTTCCTCCGAGGAGGGATGAGAGAGCAGCTGAGGGGTTCTACACGCCACTGCAGGAGGATTTCTACAATACATATCTTAACAGTGGGGCAGTGTTCAGATCACAGAGGGTCTGTTAGATAGAGTCTATTGTGGCAGCAGCCGGAGAGAGCATTCGGCAATACTTGTCATATTTGCTAGGACTAACAGATTTGATTGGACGGACGGGCATATATGTACCTTCTTGGGTCCGTCAGTTTTATGCCTTGCTCTACATCGATCCTCATCACAGATTCATTCACTTTGCTTTCAGAGGCAAAGACTATAGAGTGACGAGTGGCAGGGCCAGAGAGATACTGAGGCTACAGGAGCAGCCTATAAAGATGCATGAGGTTTGTTATGGACAGCAGGGACCTCCCAGGCATCCCCATGGAGGGTTGGTGCCCCCTACAGATTTAGTGCGTCATTGCTTCAAGGAGCCGTTTGGAGAGGGGTCGAGCAGGAACCCCAGTGACTTGACTCCTATAGCGAGGATACTAGAGGCCATCATCAGGAGGACACTGCTTCCTAGGTTGGGATACAGGGAGGGCCTGACTCGCTTATAGCTCTGGCTTCTCAATGCCATCATGCAGATGACAGTGTTTGACATCTGGGACCTCCTTCTTTCAGAGATGGAGGACACTATAGCTGAGGGATTCAAGGGTCACAGGCAGCTTCCCTATGCTCACTGGATCACGTTCCTCATCCGCAGAATAGTGCTTGATAAGCCCCCTGGTATGATGGATGAGTATACAGGTGCCACCACAGAGTTCCCAGCCTACAACCTGTCACAAAGGATCAGACACGCCACTCCTCAGGCACCCAGTCAGCCTAGCCGTCGCCCCGACATGCTAGAGTCTACAGCTCAGCAGGATGAGATCATCGGAGGGATTGCAGCCACTGAGGAGGAGGAGCTAGAGGCACAGCAGGAGGTGAGCGAGTACAGTGACAGCTCTGACGACGACTACCAGCCTATACCTCAGATGCCTCCATGCAGACACGATGCAGAGGGAGGTAGCTCTAGTTCTGCTCCACCTGCTCCACAGACAGACCCTGCTCCCATTGCTATTCTTGAGCGAATGCAGCAGGATCAGACATGACAGGCATAGGAGACAGCTGCCAACTTCGCACAGTTTCAGGCTCGTCAGGACGAGTTTCAGCGGTAGCAGCAGCTTCTTCAGCACCGGCAGTTACTTATGCAGCAGCAGCTCATGGGATTCATGCAGCATGTAGTGACAGCCATTGGGATCCCACTGCCATAGACTTTGCCCTAGCTTGCACAGCCGCCTACCACTTTGACGACTCCAGCAGTACAGCCCATCGGGCTTCAGAGTCAGGGACAGCCTCCAGCTCAGTTTCCTTCACCTCCTGTACAGGTGTCCCAGTGGTTAGCCTCACCTGGTGTAGCTCCGCAGTTCACTCCTTATCACACGGGTTTCTCACCAGAGCAGACTTCCTCACTATTCGTGCCTGAGTCGTCAGTCTCTAGGAGTCTTGGAGCATCATTCAGCGAGTTGATCGGCATGCCTACTCCGCCTCACATGCATACTGTCGGTCCGTCTACAGCAGCTCCAGCTATCATGACTACTCAGAGGCTCCCCTCGTCTGTCGCCTCGTCAGATCCTACGACAGACATACTTGCAGCTTCACAGGCAGCACCAGCCCCAGCTCAGACCCAGACTGCTTCAGCGACACTTCCTGCTTCAGAGGGTCAGTCAGTTCAGAGCTCAGGGTCAAATGATGATGGCGCCCAGTTCCATCTTGCTCCACGTACTTCAGCGCCCGACACGTCCGCTGTAGCCCCACCGTCCGACCCCTAGGTTTTGGTGTTTGACGCCAAAGGGGGAGAGGGTTTGAGTATGTAGACTTAGGGGGAGCGAGTTTTAGGGGGAGCTAGAGCTAGTTATCTAGTATTAGCTTATTATATACATTTGGAGTTTTATTTGTGTGATACACTATTACTTATGCATTCGTGTGTTTACTTTCATGCATACTATTATATATATGTGATAGTGCTATCTACGTGGTTGTGATATTTGACCTGTGTGACTTCTACTTTGCTTTATCTATATGTCATATCACTTGTGTAATGCTCAGTTGCTTTTGCTTCCGCGTTTATACTTCGAAGCAAATGAGCTTTGTTATTTGTACTCATGCTTAATTCATATCCTTTGAGTACATTGTGTTGGCTTGGGTCATATAAGCTTGACTAACTCTTTTGTTCTTATTGACAAAAGCTTATATGAACCAAGCCCGTCAAAAACCTCACTCCATAACATACTCAAGGTGGTATTGTCATCAATCACCAAAATGGGGGAGATTGAAAGCATCTAGGCCCCTAGTTGGATTTCGGTGATTAATGTCAATACAAGATTACTATGACTAACGTGTGTTTTGCAGAGGCAATTAAGTTAGGTCATGGTAATGGAGATCTATTGGGCAATCGAGGTTGTCATGCCCCTACGATGGAAATCATTTTGGTTCTCAAAGGACGGATGACAAGGTTAAGGATAACTAGTTCTAAGTGTCAACTGGAGTTGGAGAGACACTTAGAGTAGTTTAGGACTTTGTTTTTCCTTTGGCCATACTATGAAGGGGGGTATGAATGGGTAGCTTGACCTAGTTGAGTCTAGTGAGTTAGGTGTGGTGCACACTTGTTAAAACTAGCTCTAGGTAGCTCCTATGAATGCCTAAGATCCTTTGGAGCAAACTTCATTCACATATGTTCGAAAGATGGAAGTGAATGGAGGGTCAAACACTGACCGGACGCTGGCTCCGGTGCGACCGGACGCTGGCCGCAGGGTCCAGTCAGTTCATTTGACTGAGGTGATCAAGTCTGGTGTGACCGGACGCTGGAAGGTCATGTGACCGGACGCTGAGGGCCAGCGTCCGGTCGACTCCAGTAAGGGTCCAGACTTGGGAAAGAGTGACCGGACGCGTCCGGTCAGTGGTGACCGGACCCTGAGTATCCAGCGTCCGGTCGTTTATAGTAAGCATCCAAGAGCGACCGGACGCGTCCGGTCGGTACTGACCAGACCCTGACAGCGTCCGGTCATCACTTGAAAACTGTTCGCGGGTTGAACTGACCGGAGCGTCCAGTCATAGCGATCGGAGCGTCCGGTCGTCCCGTAGAAGCTCATAACGGTTAGTTTTCAGGCTGCCTTATAAATAGGAGCTCCACTCGTGAGTGGAGGATCTTTTGCTCATTCCAACAGCTGAGAAACACGTTTGTGAGTGCCAAGAAGAGCAAGGTCCTAGTGAGGTGTTTGTGATTTGAGAATCCAAGAGAGTAGCCTCACTAGCAAATCAAGAGTAGCAAAGTGTGCATCCATCTTCTCATTAGGCTTCGCGTGGTCAAGTGAGAGTTCGTGCTTGTTACTCTTGGTGATCGCCATCACCTAGACGGCTTGGTGGTGATTGGGAGTTTGGTGTTCACCCGGCGGAGCTTGTGGGTGACCCAACTCAAGTTGTGAGCGGCTTTGGGTGATTCGCCGCGACGGAGTGTCGAAGAATCAACCCGTAGAGAGCACTTGATCCTTGCGCGGATCAAGGGGGAGCTACACCCTTGCGCGGGTGCTCCAACGAGGACTAGTGGGGAGTGGCGACTCTCTGATACCTCAGCAAAACATCGCCTCGTTTCTTTCTCTCTCTATTTACTTTGAGCACTTACTTTGAGCATTTACTTTGAGCAATTCAATACTTGTTTTTACATCCATAGAATTGCTTGCTAGAGTAAGTTTGGAACTTAGGTTGCGAGGTTGTTGTGCTTTAGTTTGATATAAACACTTTTCTAGGCACAAGGGGTTAATTGGGCTATCCGTAGGATTTGATTATTGCAAGAGAATTTAGAATTAGCCTAATTCACCCCCCCTCTTGGGCATCTTGATCCTTTCAATTTGAAAGTGCTTCATAATTTTAAGTTAATTATTTTACGAATTTTTGTTGTGAATTGATGATAGTTTTGATCAGGGATCATCGGCGTCTACCACACACGGAGGGTGGCACCGCTGATGAGTCGTGCGCTTCCCCTATACCTAATGGTGCCCAGAGCATCACTCGAGGGGTCGACGCTTGTCGATGAAGCGCTCCCCCCTTCCGAAGCGGCGTAGCGCATCAAGGAGGCGATAGAGCCTTCGAAGGACGATGCTGGTGTCGTTCTTGATTTCATGTATCCAGGGCCGGAGCATCCTCCAATGCGTCCGGAACTAGGGTACATTGACTTTGTAAGTTCTCCTTCCTCGTGCCTCCTTTTTACTCAAATTCTCGACCTCTTGATGCTGATATTGGGATAGCGGGACTAGCCAAAGAGGCTCCTTTTCACGGATAGCTCGGCTCTATTACCGAAGGACCCACTCATGGCGGCGGTGAATTGCATCATGGTCGAGTGGGAGAAGAAGACAAAGGAGTTCAAGAGGAAGAAGAAGCAGTAGAAACAGCAAGCATGGGAGCGAGGAGAGGAGACGGATAGTGACAATGATAAGGAATATGACGAGGTAGTCGTCGACATTGAGTGGGGTGACTTGGGAAGCGAGGACACGCTGACAGGCACCCACTCATTAATGCAGGGACCCTTCCCATTCCACGCAAGGGAAGGTGAGGCCGTGAGGCTAAAGGAGGAGGCAGGCCGGACAGTCGTCCCGTCCTTAGCACCATCAGGGGGTGGGCAGATCTGCCACCGTGCCTGAGGTGCCACCAGGAGCGGGTGGAACCATTGCCGTGCCCCAAGAGCTGGTGGAGGTGGGCAGATCCGCCGCTGCTCTCGAGGTGCCGAGATAGGGGGGTGGCACCGCCACCGTGCCTCTAGATACGAGGGAGGCGAGCCCCTTGGCCCGAGAGCAGGGGATGGGTCAAAACGGTCCTGCCCCAATGAGGTGGAGCAGGGAACTAGGGGTTCGTCCCCCCAAACATCTCTCCCGCCCAACATCATCGATGTAAGCTGTTGATTCCTTTATTTTTCTCTATTTTTTATAATGACTCACGCCTTTTGTTTCTTCTGCAGCATCGAGAGACAGGTCTGATGGGGCACTTCCATAGCACTGGCGCCCAAGAAGACCATCGCCCTTTAGGCAAGGTGGGGGCCGCCATCTGGCGTCGCTTCCGTTTTGGGTGAGAGCGGAGCCAGCGTCATAGCCTCATTGGACGGTCTAGCGCCATCTGCGGTGTTGCCCATGCCCTCGGTGGGTCAAGTTGTCGGCGAGGCTGAGGAGGCGCCCTTAGAGGTCACCGCTCAACCAGCGACATAAGTGATGCTGCTGCCGACGTCAAGCTAGGGGGAGTTGTTGGCCGACCCCATCGCGTCGACCACGGTGGGCACGGCGTAGCTAGACTAGGTCCCGCCAACAGAGGCGGAGGTGATGGTGGCTATGATGGATGGGTCGTAGCCAGGAGCAGTGGTGGCAGCGTCTAAGGCAGCGGCACGTCCCATGCTACCGATGGCCCCAAAGACGACGCTCGCCGTGGGCAGGACCGAGGGGGTCAAGGCCTAGGGACCCTCAGGCACTGTGGTGGTTGCCAAGGAGACCGGTAGTGAGTTGTCCCTAGTCCCACCATCAGAGGGCCACCACCCGCCCACACGGGATGAGCCCCCGTCTTAGTGGGTGAGTCCGTGGGACCCATCGTCGGAACTCTTCATCCTCGACAATGCCGCCGAGGGCATGGAGCGGGAGAAGCTCAGCGAGGGGTTTATGGCCACGCTGGAAGCTTTGAACCAGGCCAGTGGCGTCCTTCGAGATATAATTGTTCCCACCAGCCGGGTATTCACTTGGTCCTACCTCTCGATCTCTTTTTTCTTCATCTATTTTTGGTTTCTGACCACCGTCTTTTTTAGTCTCTTATAACTCAGAACCAGGAGAAATCCCGGTTCCTTCGTGAACACAAGGAGGGTTTGGACCGCCTCATCCATGAGGCACGACTGCATAGGGACATGACTACCTAGCTCGGATAGAGGGTGGCTGAGTTAACTCCCCTTGCCATGGAGGCCGACGATCTTCGATGGCGGAAGGCCGAGGCCCGCGGGGATGCAGAGCTCATCGAGAAGTCTTTTGATGAGCTATCGGAGAGGGCGCAGTGGGATCAGGAGAAGGCCACCAGAGGGCGAAAGGAGCATGATGATCTACTCTAGCGGGATGCCGAGACCCGTCAGGGGATCATCGACCTCCTGGCCAAGGCCGAGAAGGAGCGAGATCTCAGGCTGGTAGCCAAGGATATGTTCATGGCCCTAGAACAGAGGGTGAAACTGAACGCTGAGATGGTCGCTCGGCTATGTGAGGAGCGGGACAAACTATGCTATATTGAGGAGAGGCTCCGCTCGGAGCATGGCGCGGTCTAAGGGGAGAGCGACCGGGCTGTCTGAGAGCATGGTGAGGCACAACAGAGGATCCGCTCCCTCTAGGCCGAGCTGGAGACCACGAAAGCCCAGAAGCTGGAGGCCGAGGGTGCCGCTGTTGGACTAGCCACAGATCTCGCTAGTGCGAGGAGTCTTCTTTAGGCGGAGAGCGACGAGCTCGATATCCTGAAGGTTGCTCTTAGCGTGGTCTACGATGACCTACAGGTGGTGCAGGCAGAGGGGACCATCTCGCTCGTAGCCCATGCCACAGATATCATGATGTGGGTGCATCAGATGGAGAAGGAAGCTCTTCGCTTAGGGATTACCCAAGCCTTTGCCATCACCCACTTGCATTATGATGACAACATCGATTTCAAGGCGATGAGCCTTGGTTTCACGCTTGGTTGTGAACCCTCTGAGCTAGATGTCGTAGAAGCGACAGTGACTCCTTTTGTGGAAACCCTGGTGAGCAGAATTGAATATATGGTTCTCCTTGAGAGGGGGTAGTTAGTCGAATGAGTCTTGATGGACATTTATCTGTAACCTATGGACAAGCATCGACGCTTTTGGTTTTTTGAAAATAGATTCGCAACTTTGTTTCGCTTAAACAAATTCGCAATTTCATTTCATTTGATTGAACTTGCTTTCTTTCCTTTTTGCATTCAAAAAAGGTGCTTATGCAATCTGACCCTTCCGTTCGTTAAGACCGTAGGGCCTGAGGTGTATAAGAGGGAAATTTTGATTATGCTGGTGAGCAAAGTTACCATAGCCATCGGGGTGTGGGTTTTTTGCAGTCTTACCAAGCATACTTAGTTATTTGTTCCCACAAACCTTGCCACTAACCTTAACATGAGGAAGAGGTTCGACGCAGTGACTGTTTCGAAAAAGGAGGTATTTATACCTTTATCAGCCCCTGAGTGAGGTCCGACCCCTTGCGGTCACTAGGACCGGATGTTACTAGAGACCAAAGCGAGGGTAGCAAACTTAGGATTTTAGCTATCATTCTGCGATCATATGTTCGGTCTCATTGCAAGTCCGGCCTTCCTCAAGCCCACACGCGTGGCAGTGATTCGGTCAAGGGTTGGCTCGTTTTGTGACTATCACCCCGTCCATGTTTTTTGCAACAAGAGGGGTTGAGACAACATCACTTGCCTCGATGGCTCAAGGGACGCACTTGATGAGCTCGCTAACGGGGATGTTCAAATAGAATCTGGTCCCATCACTCATGATAGGGTCGACAAAGCCCTCAAGTGGCATTCCGTTGCTCCTTAACCCGCCTTCCAATAGATTCCCCCTCAATGGGGATTCTATGGGATCGGCTAGAGGCTAGATTGAACTAGAAGGTTGAGATGACCCTATCCGCCTCTATGCTAGTTGGGCGAAGGCTGCTGAGGCTCATCTGCGTTTTCTCCCCTGGCTCTTGTTGTACACGAGGTGGCCTCAGGTCCTTCGTGGGCTGGCCTTTGGACCTTGGTCTCTCGATCTAGGATTGGATGGCTCGAGCCCGTGAGCCCCTTGGGGTCTGATAGGGGTCGACCATGTTTCACGCGTCACCCCATCCTTGGTTTTTGCAACCGGAGGGGCTGAGCTAACTATACTTGCCTCAACAACTCGAGTGTCATGCTCAATGAGCTCGCTAACGGGCATGTTCGTGTGGAATCTGGGTCCATCATTCGCTGATAGGGTCGATAGATCCCTCAGGTGGCATTCCACTACTTCTTAACCCGCCTCCCAGCAGATGCCCAAGCTATTCAATAGGCATAGGTGGCCTATTGGCCTCTCCTCGACAGAGATTCTATGGGTTTTGCTCGAGGTTAGAATCGAACAAGAAAGGTCAAGACGTTCCTATCCGCTTCTGAGCGGGGTTAGGCGAGGCCGCTGGGGCTCATCTTAGTTTTTCTCTGTTGGCTCTGTTTGACATGAGGTGGCCTCAAGCCCTTCGTGGGTCGGCCTTCGAACCTCAGTCCGTTGCCACTCATATTGAATGAGGTGACTACTGCTTCGTGACGCGACGCGAAGCGTTGAGATGCAGCAATTGCATATGCAATGCTTGGGTGTATGTATGATATAATGGAAATGAGAGTGAGGGTCAGTGATGTTACCTTGGTGATCATGAGTGACTAGAAGCTCTTATCGGATATGCTCGTGCGGGGTTTGGGTCCAACGTTTGCGATGGGGCTGGTGTGACCTGCACAAGCATCGCAATTTTTTATTTCTATCTCTCGACGGCGATCCGAGCTGTTCGATTGACTTGCGCGACCTGACAACTTCTCCTTGAAGGTGATTTCGTAGGCAGACCCCTTCGAATCCATTTCAAGAAGGCGGATGCTAAAGCTTGGGGTGTGAGGAACTATGAATTTGATTATGCTGGTGAACAAAAATGTCGTGGCCGCTAGGGCGTATGGTCTAGCGGTTCGTCCAGTTTAACACAAAGTTTAACATCCGCGCATCGTGCCTCTGGATTTTAAACATAAGGTGGGGTCAGGCGAAGAGAATATCTAAACAAGTAGACACTCTCGGTAGCCCCTGAGCGATGTTTGCGCCCCTGCCGTTGTAGGGGTCGGAGGCTCAGTAGTAAAATTGACATGCAAAGTAAGTAAACAAACGTGCTTATCTTTCAGCAGCCATTCGTTTGGCGTTTACCTTTGTTGTTTGATCAACCTAGGAGGCCCGTTGGGCTCCCCTTGATGGAGGTTCTATCGTTGGGTCCTTCTAGGTCCTGCCTGTGGAAGCGGAGAGTTGCCTGCATGTGGGTGTGCCTTGTTTCTTGCGCCCGACATGTGGTAGTGGTGGGCCATGCCGAAGCCACATCCTGTTTGACTAGGTGCTGTCTCATTGAGCAGGGCGCATCCCATCGGTCCAGATGTGTCTCCTCGAATTCCCATCAACATCGAATTCCTGTCTACATTGAATAGGGGAAGGGAGAGAGTTTTTTGTCCCAACCTTTCACCTTTCCCCAACTGCTGCGCCTCATCCTTAAATAGGGGGTGGGAGAGGGTTCTTGTCCCATTCCTCCACCTATTCCTGAGCTATTGCCTCCCCTCCTTCTTCCTTTTCACAGAATGCGATCATGCATCGCAGCGGTTCCTAAGTGAGAGAGGGTAATGCCAGCAAGAGGAAAACTCATAGATCTGTTTGTGAATCTAGAGCGTGATGTCGAGCTAGAGGTCATCCAACATAGATGAGATGGTGCTAGACACCTTCGCCAAGAAGGGGCCACTTCTGTCGAAGGAGGAGGCGCACTAGAGGGTGCTGAGTGTCGTCGGCATTGTCGTCGTCCACGAGGCCTTCATCGGGATGGAGCCATACGGGGACCTCTTCCGGTGAATCTTCTTCAGGTGAGCCTCGTCGGTGGGGAAGCCACCCAGGACTACTATTGATAGAATATGCTCGGCAGTCCACCGAGGGGTATCCCGCGATGGTAGATTTGTCGGTGGGGGTGCGTGTGATCAGGAACCAGATGATGACACAAGGCACAGAGACAACGATTTAGATAGGTTCGGGCCTTCTGGTCGACGTAATATCCTATGTCATGTGTCTTTGGTGTATTGTGTTGAATACATGATGTATGAATTGTTGATCTAGATGGATCATCTATGTATCTTGTCTGCTAGGGGACCCCTACCTCTTCGTATATACTCTGGAGGAGGTAGAGTTACAAGGAAAGTATCCTATTTGGTACTATACAATGTCTTGCGGTGCACGCCAAGCAGCGCCGTGCATACCTTGATCTTGTGGGCTGGGCCACCTCTGATGGTGTGGCCCATATCTTGTCTTGAGGATATCGGGGGCCATACCCCCATAGCTAGTCTCCGAGCCTGATAGTAGGTAACGTAGTCACGTGGTGCCAGGGTTATAAAGTAGAAGACCAGTCGAGCAGGCAGCCAGTCCCCGAGCGTAGCCTCGAGATGAGAACAAGCACATTCACCGCAAGGGGAAGTGTGGCTACTTAGTCCCAGAGCCTACTAGAAGATGAAGAATGAATCTTGTAGTAGGGTCAAAGAAGTCTGAAAGCTTGCTAACGTCGTCTGATATGTGCGTATCAACACCCCAAACGTGCTGCCCAAGATCAGCACCCTGATTCGAACAACATGGAGCAGCTTGATAGCACACCGACAAGACGTAGCAAGATCCAAGGAGCGAGGAGTCCTAGACATCGTCGATGGTGTCCGAGCACCAAGGACCGAGGAGTCCTCGGTGTCGCTGGCGATGTCCGAGCACCGAGGAGCAAGGAGTCCCTAGCATCGCTGGCGATGTCTGAGCACCGAGGATCAAGGAGTCCCCGGCGTCATTGGCGATGACCAAGCACTAAGGAGTGAGGAGTCCTCGACGTCGTTGGTGATGACCGAGCACCGAGGAGTGAGGAGTCCCCGGCGTCGCTGGCGATGTCCAAGCACTGAGGAGCGAGGAGTCCCCGGTGTCGCTGGCGATGTCCGAGCACTGAGGAGCGAGGAGTCCCTGGCATCGCTGGCGATGTCTGAGCACCGAGGAGCCAGGAGTCCCCAGCGTCACTGGCGATGTCCGAGCACCAAGGAGCGAGGAGTCCCCGGTGTTGCTGGCGATGTCTAAGCACCGAGGAGCGAGGAGTCCCTAGCGTCGCTGACGATGACTGAGCACCGAGGAGCCAGGAGTCCCCGATGTCGCTGGCGATGTCCGAGCACCGAGGAGCCAGGAGTCCCCGGTGTCACTGGCGATGTCCGAGCACCGAGGAGCGAGGAGTCCTCGGCGTCACTGGCGATGATCGAGCACCGAGGAGCGAGGAGTCCCCGGCATCACTGGCGATGTCCGAGCGCCGAGGAGCGAGGAGTCCCCAGCATCAGTGGCGATGTCCGAGCACTGTGGAGCGAGGAGTCCCCGGTGTCGCTGGCGATATCTGAGCACCGAGGAGCAAGGAGTCCCTGGCATCACTGGTGATGTTCGAGCACCGAGGAGCGAGAAGTCCCCGACATCGCTGGCGATGTCCGAGCATCGAGGAGCGAGGAGTCCCTGGCGTCGCTGGCGATGACCGAGCACCGAGGCATGAGGAGTCCCCAGCATCGCTGGCGATGACCAAGCACCGAGGAGCAAGGAGTCCCTGGCGTCGTTGGCGATGATCGAGCACCAAGGAGCGGGGAGTCTCCGGCGTCGCTGGCGAGGTCCGAGAATCGAGGAGTCTTCAGTGCAACTGGCAACGTCCGAGCAGCAAGGAGTTCCCGACGTAGCTAGTGAGGTCCGACCACCAAGGAGTCCTCGACATAGCTGGCGACGTCCGACCATCGAGGATTCCTCAGCGTAGCTGGCAACGTCTGAGCAGCGAGGAGTTCCTAGCGTCGCGGGCGATGACCGAGCACCGAGGAGCGAGGAGTCCCCAGCGTCGCTGGCGATGACCGAGCACCGAGGAGCAAGGAGTCCCCGATGTCGCTGGCGATTTCCAAGCACCGAGGAGCGAGGAGTCTCTGGCGTAGCTAGCGAGGTCTGAGCACCGAGGAGTCCCCAGCGTAGCTGGCGATGTCAACCACTGAGGAGCGAGGAGTCCCCGATGTCGCTGATTATGTCCGACCACTGAGGAGTGAGGAGTCCCCAGCGTCACTGGCGATGTCCGAGCATCGAGGAGCGAGGAGTCTCCGGTGTCGCTGGCGATGTCTGAGCACTAAGGAGCGAGAGTCCCTAGCGTCGCTGGCGATGTCCGAGCATCGAGGAGCGAGGAGTCCCCAGCGTCGCTGGCGATGACCAAGCACCGAGAAGCGAGGAGTCCCCGGCGTCGCTGGCGATGTCCGAGCACCGAGGAGCAAGGAGTCCCCGGCGTCGCTGGCGATGACCGAGCACCGAGTAGCGTGGAGTCCCCAGCATCGTTGGCGATTACCGAGCATCGAGGAGCGAGGAGTCCCCGGCATCGCTGGCGATGTCTGGGCGCCGAGGAGCGAGGAGTCCCCGACGTCGCTGGCGATGACCGAGCACCGAGGAGTCCCCAGCGTAGGCGGCGTTGTTCGAGCACCAAGGAGTCCTCGACGTAGCTAGCGACGTTCGTGCAGTGAAGTGTGCCCACTTAGTCCTCGAGCACGAAGAATCCGAGCGCTGAGGAGTAACCGGCGTAGCTAGCGATGAAGCACTGAACGACTGGTGAACAGTCCGATCAACTGGCCATCGATGGAGTCTATGAACCAAGCGGTCTGACCAGTTGATTGGTGGAGAAGTCCGAGCACCAGGTGGTCCGATCACCTGGACGATGAACCTGCAATGCAAACATGTAGAACAGGTAGTACATGATGTAAAAATAAATGAACTCTGGAGAAAAATTAGCAATGGTGATGAAACAACGTATGTAGTTCGGCGATCAGTTGACATGAAGATGTAATTATATTTAATATAAACCACCCGACCAGTTAGTGTGTAGCTGAGTCTCCAGCCCTAGCTAGCCCATAGTCCATAACGTCGAGCGTGGAGCCCATGCACGTGTAGGAGGAATAGGCGTCACCAAGGAGCCGCTGCCGACTACCCATAATGCAGAGCGCAGAGCCCATAGCACATGTAGCGAGGAGCCGGAGACAGGGCCAACTCTAGAGGCGTCCGAGCATCAACATGACTGTTCGGGGGTTCGAAAAATCGTTTGGAGAGCAAATATGGAGAAAACAGCTCAGAGAAACATTATCATGATATACGAAGATTGGAGAATATTTAGAAGAATATTAAAGCGTGACTTAGCTTAATTGTCGCCGTGTGGAGTAGTCGACGAGGAGCTTCTCGTAGTACTTATGGTAGTCGCGCTCAGCGCGCAGTTGAACGACCGAGGCGATGCTGTTTTTGGGTCAACGACACGGGCAGCTCGCTTAGTGGCTCGCTTGACGGCTGAATGAAGTTGATCTCATGTTGGAGTAGGACGGATGTAGTCGGAGCTTGGTGGTGTCAATCCACATATGAAGACATGCACCGCGGTTGTCAAAGGATGTCGACGCGATCAGCTGAGCTATCGTGAAGGATGTTGATCTTGAGATCCCATCTGGCCCGTCATGGATCAAGCGCACACCCCTACCTGGCGCACCAACTGTCGATAGAATATGCTCGGCAGTCCACCGAGGGGTATCCCGCGATGGTAGATTTGTCGGTGGGGGTGCGCGTGATCAGAAACCAGATGGTGACACAAGGCGTAGAGACAGCGATTTAGACAGGTTCGAGTCATCTAATCGATGTAATACCCTACGTCCTGTATCTTTAGTGTATTGTATTGAATACATGATGTATGGATCGTGGATCTAGATATATCGTCTATGTATCTTGTCCGCTAGGGGACCCCTTCCTCTCCTTATATACTCTAGAGGAGGTAGGGTTACAAGGAAAGTATCCTATTTGGTACTATACAATGTCTTGCGGTGCACGCCGAGCAGCGTCGTGCACGTGTTGATCTTGTGGGCTGGGCCACCTCTGATGGTGCGGCCCATGTCTTGTCTTGAGGATACTGGGGGCCGTACCCCTACAACTGCATCGGTGGGGGGCTTCACCCTTGTAGCCGCTCAGATCGGCCAGTTCACAAAATTTGATGAGATGTTAGAGACATCCATCAACCATGGCGGCCATTCTTCGGTGGGCAGCACCCCTCATCTAGGTGCCATTGTCAGGGCTGCGACTGATCATGATGGCGTAGTCCTTGGATGCCCTGGCGAAGACACCACGGCCATCGACGTGGTGCTTGACGTTGTAGACGACGGTGCCCTCAAGGATCCCGCGGAGCGGTAGGACGTTGCTGATGGAGAGCGTGGCGCAGCGACCGTAGTAGTATTTAGAGTAGAACTGATTAGAAAGTGTAATCATTTAAGTGGTGGGGGGAGCCCCTGTGGCAATAGTCTTTTGTATTCATGAATACATTAGTCCCCTTTTGTGATAAAATCACTTTGTAAGCGATGAATTTGTGCAAAAATGAACAAGTTCTTAAATTTCGTTACGGCAAATAGCTTTTAAGCTCTTCTCCCTCTTTTTCTAAAAGAGGTTCAGTGCCTTCTGACCCTTCCCGTAGTTAAGGTTGTAAAAAACTCGAAGTGCGGGCGAGCCAATTCTGATCACGCTGGTGAGCAAGGAGACCGTAGCCACTGGGGCGTGGGTTTCCTGCAGTCCAACCAGTTATACTTAGATTTTGTTCCCAAAATCCTAGCCCTTAGGACTTACCATGAGAAAAGAAGGAAAACACAGAGAATGTTTGCAAGATAAACGTACTCATACCAGCCCCCGAGTGAGGTCCAACCCCTCGCACTTGTAGGGGTCGGATGCCACGAAAGATCGGGGATTTTGATGACAAAGCTGATAAGACAAAGCATGCGTTTATTTAAGGGTAAAAATGATGTAGCTGCTCAATGTTTCAGGCGTTGGTGAAGACCTCGTTGTTGATGGTTTTCAACTTGTAGGCGCCTGGCCAGAGTACTTCCACGACAATGTACGACCCCTCCTATGGCGGGGAGAGCTTGTGGCGGTCCTTGTTGCTCTGCATAAGATGGAGAACTAGGTCCCCGACATTGAAGGCTCGGTCCCGCACCCGTCGGCTATGGTACCGTCGTAGCGCCTGCTGGTACTTGGTCGAGTGGAGGAGGGCGACATCGCGTGCTTCGTCTAACTAGTTCATGGCGTCTTCGTGGGATGTCTTAGCTCCCTATTTGTCGTACGCTCTTATCCTTGGCACTCCATAGTCGAGGTTGGTTGGGAGGATGACCTCAGAACCATAGACCATGAAGAAAGGTGTGTAGCCGGTGGTTCGGCTAGGAGTTGTCCTTAGGCTCCAGAGCACTGCGAGGAGCTCAACGACCTAGCGTGCGGCAAATTTGTTCAACTGGTTGAAGATCTTGGGTTTGAGGCCCTGTAGGAGCATGTCGTTTGCACGCTCAACCTGCTCATTCATTCGGGGGTGCGCGATGGAGACCCAATCGACCGGATGTGGTGTTCATCGCAGAATCAATGGAATTTCTTACCGGTGAACTATGTGCCATTGTCTGTGATGATGGAGTTTGGTACTCCAAAGCGATGGATGATGTCGAGGAAGAACAACACGGCTTGCTTGGACTTGATCACAGAGATCTACCGAGCTTCTATCCACTTTGTAAACTTATCTATGGTGACAAGCAAGTGGGTGTAGCCCTCAGGCGCCTTCTTTAGAGGTCCAACCAGATCGAGCCCCTAGACTATGAAGGGCCACGAGATGAGGATCATTTGGAGTGTCTGGGTTGGGAGGTGAGTTTGTCGAGCATTGTACTGACACCCTTCATAGTTGCGCACGATCTGCTCGGTGTCGACTACTGCAGTGGGCTAGTAGAAGCCCTATCGGAATGCGTTTCCAACCAAGGTTCTGGGTGCGGCATGGTGAGCACAGACCCCACCGTGGATATCGCTCAGCAAATGCTTCCCCTGTTCGATGAGGATGCAGAGCTGCAGGATCCCAGTGTGGCTTCATTTGTAGAGTTCATCCTCTACAAGAACGAAGGACTTGGCGCGATGTGCGAGCCGTCGAGCTTTCATCTTGTCCATCGGCAGCGTGTCACGGAGGAGGTAGTCGAGGTAGAGCATTCTCCAGTCGACTAGAGGGTCAGGCTCTGTCATTGGATCCTCTTCAAGCTCCATGACCTCAGGGTCGGACGAAGCCGTCGGTTGGTTAGCCCCTGAGGCTAGATCGGACGGACTATCGTCGGCCCGTTCTGACCCTTTGTGGTGCACCGAGGGCTTGTGTTGGTCGCTGGCGAAGACACCTATTCGTACCAGCTCTCGGCCAGATGCCGCCTTCGCAAGCGCGTCGGCTGCCTCGTTGAGGCGTCTTGGGATGTGATTAAGTTCGAGGCCATCGAATTTGTCCTCTAGCCATCGGACTTCTTGGCAGTACGCAACCATCTTGGTGTCGTGATAGCTCGACTCCTTCATAACTTGGTTGACAACCAGCTGGGAGTCGCCTCGGATGTCGAGACATCGGATGCCCAACTCGATGGCAATGTGTAGGCCGTTGATGAGCGCTTCATACCCAGCCACATTATTGGATGAGGGGAAATAGAGACGGACCATGTACCTCATGCGTACCATGAGGGGCGATACGAAGACCAGTCCCACGCCGGCACCCTTCTTCATCCGCGATCCATCGAAGTACATTGTCCAATACTCTTGATCGACGACCGTCGGTGGTGTTTGGACTTCGGTCCACTCCATGATGAAGTGAGCCAACACCTAGGACTCGATCGCTGTTCGGGAGGCATACGTAATGCCATGATCTATCAACTCGAGCGCCCACTTTGCGGTTCTTCCCGTGGCGTCCTGGCTCTGGACGACCTCGCTGAGGGGGAACGACGTCACGACTGTCACCGGGTATGACTCAAAGTAGTGGCGTAGCTTTCTCTTGATGATGAGGACGGCGTACAGGAGCTTCTGGATTTGGGAGTAACAGGTTTTAGAGTCGGATAGTACCTCGCTGATAAATTGGGACAAGAACCGCCGTCCGCAGTGGGGGCAGGGTCCTTTCCCTGCTCTCCTTTGTTGGAGCCTCTGGATAAGAACCGCCGCATGAGGCTGCAGTCCTTGAGCAGATGCTTAACCGAAAAGACGTGGTTCAGGCACGACCCCTCGAGTAAATTTTCAAAGTGGTTCGGAGTGCCCTCCACGGGCTTCCGGCCACCCTTGCGATCAGTAGTGGCCACGAGCGAGTCCTCGCGCCGTTGCTTCTTGTTCTTCCTTTTGGCGGAACGATTGGAGGTGCCTTCACCGACGCCCTCGTCCCGCCTTGCCTTGCCTTCGAGACGATTGAAGATTGCTCCGACCACCTCTTCTTTTGAGGCGTGGCTGGTGGCGATGTTTATGAGTTCCTTGTGCTTCATGGGCCCTTGCGTCCCACCTTATGAACCAAAGACTCGTAGATGAACAGGAAGGCTCTTATAAGTAACTCCTTACGTTGCCTACCTCTACCGTCATTAAAAATAAACTAAGATATTCCCTCAAATTTGGTTCTAAATTATAAGTCTACTATTAATAAATTTGGTTCTAAATAACTCTTACACAGATTTCTAGACACCCACATCTACTACTAATAAAATATATAAAAAACGGGAAACATAAGGTATGAAGCTAATAAATTGGGAAAACTATGTACATGGATGACAAAGATATAAATTAGTTTGTAAATCTTTTATTATTGAGTCTCAATAACTCTTCCTTTTTAAGCAACCTAAAAATTCCCCATTTCCAAGTGAAAACATTACAAGCAAATGAAATTCCTAACGTCCAATTTACCATTGGAGCTACTAGAAGAATTAGCATATGTAATTAGTAAAGACAAGTAATATTCACCCAAAACACACAAAGCGCTGTCATACTCTTGTATGCGCTTATGCAGGAAGCGTGAAACACGCCAGGCCACACGTCCTAGATGGGTACATCATTGGGTCCCAGCGGCCACGTGCACAGCCGCAGGATTTTTTTAATAATTTAGCAAAAAAAACGCTAATATCTTAATAATAGAACATCCCTAACTAAATATAATTATTCTGAAACTAATTTTTTAGCTTGTTTTGAACGCTTGTAAATCTAGTTTCACATTAAAATCTAATTTTGAACATTTGCTTTGTTAAAAGAATTTTGGATTTCACTTGAGCTAGCTGACAATTATGTTCCAAAACTATTTTTGAAACATAATTTAGATTATCTTTTCCCAATTTGTTGGAAAAACCATTTTGGTGCAAAAACAGCTTAACGGGCAACTCATACATAACAATGTTGGAAACCATTTTGGTGCTCAACAGCTTAACCAAAAACCAATGCACATAATGTGGCCGTAGTAGCAAGTCATGCCATGGCCCTTGGCACGACTTAAAAGCTAGTTTCTTTGAATCATATTATTAGTAAAATAAAGCATGTTTGGTTAATAAAATCAAGCGGCAGAGGCATAATGCAGCATTTCCCTTTTCTTTTCCCCCTCGTCTCTCCTCTACCTCTCGTGCTCGAGGCGGCGACCCCATGGCCGCGGCAAGGGCCCCGTGTGCGCAAAAGCTGCAGGCGCAGTGGCAATGGAGCCACGGACGCCCGGACAAGCGCTCAGCTTTCCAAGGTCGCTCTGTTGGCTCGCGTACATTAATTAATTAAGTACTATTCTTAAAGAAACCAATTAGACAGGCTCTCCCTCCCCCTAACCCGAACCACTTGCGATTAGGTTAATCATCCCGAGAGCGAGAGGGAATCCGGCTCTCACATTATTCTACTCGGTTCCTGATAATTGCAGAGCTCTTAAAAAACACCTTTAAAAATCGTGTGGATTCCATTTCCTCCTGCGCCATAATATTCTGCACGCCACGCTGTGCTGTGCTGTGCCTTTTGTGCGTGCGAGCACAGGCAGGAATGAAATTGCTGCAGGTGACACGAGCTGGCCGGTGGGTCTCTGACCGTCTGATTGCAGGGACCACCTGTGTCTTAAAGATTCTGTAAGAGAAAAAAATGTCCTCTTCGCTGAGTTTATAAGCACTACTTTTTCGACTAACGAACAGTCAGCCTGTTTGGTTGGCTGGTTCGTATCGTTGCTGATTCGTAAGGAAATACTGTTGGGTGGTTTATGTGAGAGAAAAATATTGTTCCAGCTAGAAATTTACGATCGTTTATGACAAGCCACAGCCAAACGAACAGACTAGGTATTTTTCTCTCACAACAAATCAGCCAACAGTACTTTTAGTCATGGCTTATCAGCCAAGCCAACATGACGCTAGTCTAAGAGGACTCTAGGACCCTAATCACGTAGCATTCCGGTATTGTATTCACGGTAAACTTGGGCTACCTCGTGCAACCACTGCTAGCTTGGCTTTCTTTAACCCAAGGCAGTGTTGGTTGCGAGGATCTCGAGATGAACCAGTACTCCCACCTTTGTTTGCGCTGCCGATCGGTCGACACGGTCGACCGGTAGGTTCAAATGCTGCTGCACTGGAATGAATGATTAGGGAGTTGGAGGAGCTGCGTGCTGACACTGCGTGCTCTTTGTTTTTGTTTTTTTAAAGCGATGGTACATGTAAGGATGGATAATGGGATTGGGACGAGACAGGGGTGGTGTTATCTTAAGATATGGCCGAGAAGAATGTGATGTGATCCTAATCCGGATGGATCAGTGCGTTGGCCTTGCAGGTCCGGCCGTGTTGTTTCAGTTCAGGGGAAAGAAAATGACTGGACGTGGTAAGTGGTAACAATTACTACTGGTGAAGAATTGAGACAGGGCGTGGAGAGTGACGACGCAACCGGTAAAGAACATGATCAGGAGCCACAGTGAGTACGTTTCTCGTGAATGATGCTGCTGCTGTGCTTGGGATTTAGGGGCTGTTTGGATCGCGCCCTCGCCTGGGGAGCCCTGCCTAGGCATGTCCATCCAGCCCCAGGCGCTGGAAATCAACGGCCTGAGAGAGTTGCCTGGGCCAGGCGTGTTTCCCAGGTACCGATCCAAACAGGCCCTTAGTAACGGCGGCAGTGAGTGGATGAAAAGAAGGAAAGCTCCACAGGGACCGAAATTTCGTCCAGTTGAAGCAGAGAATCGCGATACGAAGCGGAACTGAACACGTTCCAAGTTGGAATTGAGATGTGTAGAAAGAACTCTTGTGCAAGCGTTTTCACTTCTTTTGGGGGTTTGCAAGGAATCTCTATCATCTTTTTGCGTCGATCTCCTACACAAACTCTCTCACCATTTGTTTTTGTTGAGGTTGAAAGGGCTGAGGCCGAAAATTAAATCCTCGGTAATGTCCATAGCGTCCTCGTGGAAATGACTATATATACCACATGTTCCATCCTTTAATAAACAGAAAAAAAGAGGGTGGGAAAATAAAGGGGGGAAAGATATTGTCTTCTCATTTACAGCTTATTTTGAGAACTATTCATTAATAGACATGTTTGTCGTCCACTTTACAAAAAGATTAAGACTGATCAACATTAAAGTAGACAAATCGTGTCCTAGAGAAAATAAAAAGAGATCTTCGCCAAACATAAATGAGCGTTTTCAATAGGCTTACTGCCCAGATTGCTGTTACTTTTTTTTAGCTTTTTTAGTGCTTTTTTTATATGCCAAAGGCTTGTTTTGTACATAACTTTGATTGAGAGCATAACGTATGTAGAGATCGGAATAAAACATTGTTTTTTTCCTTAAAAAAAGGTATGTGCAATAAAAAAGTTTGTTATTAAAGTTGATAATAGCGTTTTAGTTTGTTGGTAAGGTTGGCGTTGTTGTTGTTTGTAGTTTTTCTCTGTCAATTGTATTTGCCAAATCTGAATTTATTTTCTTAATATATATAAGCGATAGCTCTCAGGTCTTCAGAGAAATAAAAAGACTGAGAATTTTGAAAACTAGCGGTAAACATTGGAGTAAAATATTCAGATGTGATACATACTCCGTATATAAGAATGCTATTGAGATACTCTCACCGTATCCTAAACAAGTATACTGGACACTGGAGTTAATAACTACCAGCTAGGTCTTGTTGATAGCATAGTACTCTACCGCCCCAGAAAATATGATGTTTTAGAAGAAAAAAAGGGCAGTTTGTACACAATTTAATGTTTTAGCTCTTGATAATAAGTCAATAACCACAGGACGAGCCCATATCAAACTGAGAATGCGACCTGTAGGTCACGCATTTCTTTTAATAAGCAGTTTAAATTTTTATTTCGCCGGTATACTGTAGTTTTCATTTAGAACTCATCCGTTCTAATAAAAATTTTAAAACAGCAAGCATTTAAGAGAGCGAGAGATTATATGATTTCGAAACTTAGGCAACACAACTGCAAAGCACACACTCAATCACTCCCACTCCCACTCCCACTCCCACTCGACAACAAGATCACTTCGAGTAGGTAGCTTGTCCTGTTGCCGCCATCCATGTAACCCGATCCCTGATTACCTAGCCCATCCATTCACCGAATAAAATAGGCCCTGCCGAAAAGAACCTCATGCCATCGTGATTCATCCCTCAAAATTCGCCCCTCCTCTTCTTTCTTTCTTTTTTCTCCACATACAAAAAACACATCTTGTCCAAGAGCCTTATCCTATCATTGTAGGAGTGGCGAGTTGAGTTGACGCAGGCCCGCTTCCTTTTCTTCACATCGCTGCTGCGAATGTGCGATCGCAAACGCGAGCGAGTCGTGTGACTGAGCCCCTGACTGACCCACCACCGCACCGAACCCGCGTGTGCGCGCACCACATCTCGGACCGATCGCGCCCGGTCCCGTCCCGTCCCGACCGGCCGGATCGGACCCGTCCGCTGTCCACGGGGCTCCACGCGTAACGCCGCGAGGCCGCGCGCGCGGCGCTGCGTGGCGCTGCCGCCGCAACGAAATTCCACGCGCTGCGCCTGCCGCGCCGCGCCGCACCCCCATCCCTCTGCCGCCGCCGCCGCCGCCGCCGCCGCGGCGGCGTGGGTCGGAGTCGGAGTGCGATCCAGCCGCGGGATAGATGGATAGGAATAGGATAGGGACTAGGAGCTGGGTTGGTTACCGCGGGTGAGGTCACCCCGCGGCGCGCGCGAGGGTGTCCGTGCCCGTCCGTGCTGGCCCCCGTACCGGCGCGTGTGGGTGAGGGCCGCCGCAATAGAGAAGCGGGAAACGTCGCCCGCGACGGGGGAAACAGGGCGAGGCCACAGGCCAGGGGATGGAACGGCACGGGCCACGGGGGTCAGGCAGGCGCGCGATCGCGTCGGGGTGGGTCAGCCAGCCAGTCACACGCGAATTGACCCGCCCGCGCAACACACACAGCCGGATCGGCCGGTGGGGGGACCCGTCCGTGCCCCCGGCGAGGCCAGGGCCAGGCCATCTCATATTTTTCTGCTCCTTTTCGTTTTCTTTACCCTGCGGTGGGCCAGGCCTGTCCCCAGCGCGAGCAGGAGGG
The DNA here is from genome assembly GCF_019320115.1 of Miscanthus floridulus. Taxonomy (NCBI): domain Eukaryota; kingdom Viridiplantae; phylum Streptophyta; class Magnoliopsida; order Poales; family Poaceae; genus Miscanthus; species Miscanthus floridulus. The sequence continues at coordinate 18,067,389 of NC_089580.1, forward strand.
TGGGAGTCAGGCTGTCTCCGTGAGCAGACCTAAGCCAACACAATGCCTCCAACAAAATATCTGCATAGAAAATCTATTTTAAATGTTAAGAGAGACATAATCTAAATCTGAGTATTTTTTTTTTCTGAAAACTTATTTATAAATAAAATTGTCTTTTGGGTTTTATTGTTAAAGAAGATAAAAAAATGGATATTAAATCTTTTTAACTGCAGCGCTAAAAAACGAATGGATCCTGTATTTTACATCGCGCGGTTGTTGGAGACCGTCTCGGTCTCAGAGACCATGACCTCGAGCTGGCTGGGTGACTCGGATGGGAAGGGAGAGGTACACATACAGACCGACGGGTGGGCCCCGCCACCACGCTGCCTCCATCACCTCCTGACATGAGCCACCTGATCCCGATTGGACAGCTGTTGCTGTCGCCCGCCTCCCGCTCTCTCCTCCGATCCTCCCTCCAACTTCTACTGCGTCGCACTCGCACCCCATTGGCCGCCCTCCTGCCGCGCCTTACCGCGGGGTTAATAAAATAAAAAACTACAGTACTACGAAGTAGCAGAGAGATCAAAGGCCGGCCCAAAATTTTGTCAAATTTTTCAAGATTTTCCGTCACATCGAATCTTTAGACGCATGCATGAAGCATTAAATATAAATAAAAAATAAAACTAATTACACAGTTTAGACGAAATCCATGAGACGAATCTTTTAAACCTAATTAGACTATGATTGGACACTAATTACCAAATAACAACGGAAACCGCTACAGTGCATTTTACCAATTTTTTTTGCATCTAAACAAGGCCTTAATAAAACTAGTACAGTATTTGTGCTAACACTACGGTTTCGTTTTAGGGATGTACATGAAAACAACCAAATAATGATTTTTTTTCTTCTAGAGTTCAACATTCACACAATTATATATGACCATGTCTATATAATCCGGAACATTCACACAATTATATATGACCATGTCTATATAATCCGAAAAACACTTACACGCAACAATGCATAATAAAGTTATTTCTCACATTAACCATATAATTTACAATCTATCTAAGTTCTTAAACATGTATTGGAGATCTTCATGACCACTTCATACAAACTTCATCTTAAATAATCAAAGATGACGTACCAAACTTCTTAAAGTAGATATAGCTTCTTAAAGTAACTCTATAATTCACGTTTGATAAATGAAAAAAATTATATTTGATCTTTTTTTAAAATTAAATAGTAGATATAGTTGTAAATATATGTGCGCAACCGTGATGGATATTTATCTGGTTGTTCCTCGGTTTCTCTATCTCCCCCGTCCTATTTTTCTTTCTTCAAATGATTTTCGGTTATTAGAAAGCTAACTAATGAAAATTATTGGACAAAAGAAAAAAAACATATCTTCTTGGTATAATCAACTGATTTATCAAGTAAGTTTTAAGTACTCCATCTGTTTTAAATTATAAGTCGTTTTAGCTTTTCTAGATACATACTCCCTCCATTCTAAATTATAAGTCGCTTTGACTTTTTTGTCCATCCATTTTGCTATGTATCTAGACATATTATATCTAGATGCATAACAAAATGGATGTACAAAAAAATTAAAGCGACTTATAATTTGGAATGGATGGAGTAGTTTTTACTATGTATATAGACATAACATATATTTAGGTGCATAGCAAAAGCTATATATCTAAAAATTAGAACAAAACTATTTGTCTCTAGCTTGTGTGTTCTATTTCATAATGGCCTTTTATTTTCATAATCACGTGTCATGTCGATTCGTTTATTTAGTAAACTCGGTCGGGGCGTGTATGTTACTTTTGTAACACAGTGGTCTAACTCCTCTCTTTGGAGGGTGAAATTGGATATTTTTTCTTCTTTTTTTAAAAATAGGTAAAACCAAATGTGCTAAACTTCTTCATCGTTCTTCTCTCTGTGGGCCCGGACTGTAAGTGACCTGTTTTGCTTCATTATCCAGGGTGCCGCCGTTGGTATTTTATGAGAAGAAAGGGGTAGACCTTTCTAGGTTTAGCCACGCTACAAACACTCCACTGCTCCTACTAACGCGTGGGGTCACCAAACCAGGTCCCACATGTTCTTGATGGAAATATGCGAGTGGGTATATTGACAGGTCTATCGCCATTTCTTATTGACGCAATACCAGAACGACATGAAGAGTTTTGGAAGGGGCGTGTCAGATGGGGCCGAGCTCAGCGTGGGTTTTTCCATTAGAATGACAATTCTAGAAATTGCCTTGATTGGAGTCACGGATCCCTCCTTCCTATTTGCCTTGATTGACTTCCATATTTGCCTTGATTGACTTCCATTAGTTTCCATTTTACTATTGTAACGTCCCACCTCTACAAGGCCGAGCCCGCTTACATCTGACAGCTTTCATAGGACATAGACTGCCTTCACAGACCAACACCAGTCTTTTCTACGCACTTTGTCCTCACTCATGCGCCCCTAGGAAGAACTTTCCGGTCGGTCACCCATCACTCCAGGCCAAGCACGCTTAACCCTAGAGTTCTTAAGAGATAGGCTTCCAGAAAAGAAGTTGCAACTTGTTGGTATGAGTATCCTATTAATCCTATTAAGCCCTAGGCCAGGGTATTACATCCTCACCCCCTTAGGAGACCGACGTCCTCGTCGGTCAACCCTAGGCCAGGAACGTCCCCTCTTGGCCACGTCCATGTGTCTAGTGCCAGTGCATGTACCATGCTAGGTGACCACTCTGGGTCCACACCAGCCATGCGCACCATGCCTGCGCAACTGACACACACGCCCGTGAAACCACAAGGGTCGTCTCTAATACCATTCTGTAACGTCCCACCTCTACAAGGCCGAGCCCGCTTACATCTGACAGCTTTCATAGGACATAGACTGCCTTCACAGACCAACACCAGTCTTTTCTACGTACTTTGTCCTCACTCATGCGCCCCTAGGAAGAACTTTCTGGTCGGTCACCCATCGCTCCAGGCCAAGCACGCTTAACCCTAGAGTTCTTAAGAGATGGGCTTCCAGAAAAGAAGTTGCAACTTGTTGGTATGAGTATCCTATTAATCCTATTAAGCCCTAGGCTAGGATATTACAACTATAGCCTGCGGGATGTGTGAGGCATGCGTTGAAGCCTAGGTGGGGAGATCCAAATAACGTTGGCCATCGGATCAAGTTGAAGCATATGAGAAAGAATTAGACACCATAGATTTTAATGATACAGAAATCTTGGGTACAATTTCGTTGGTGCACAATGGCTGTAGTCTCTTAGCGGGGGACTTTTTTTGGAGACCTAGTATAGTTTTGATTGGTCTCTTATAGTAGAGATAAAACAACTAAGCACTAGCACTAGACTACTAGTTTTATCAATAACCCTCTCTGTAAACCACGCATTCTCGAGGAGATTTTGTGGCGTGAGCGTGGAGATTCCACGAACCATGCACATCCCCCACACTGTCAGACGAAGATTTTATCGGTGGGAATGGGTCACGGGACGCGTGAAATGTTCCTCTGCCCCTCGCGACGGCAGCGGAGGACAATTACCACGGCATGCGGCTAATTTGAAAGGGCGGACGCCGAACGGCCGTGGCGACGTGTGTGCACCCTAGGGAAGAGGATAAGACCCGTCGGTGTTTTCGGACCATTGATGAGTAAATTTATATTTACACGTCTGACTCGGATGGTATGCTCAAAGAACACAATGGTTTATACTATTTTGGGTAGAACGTCCCTACATTTATTTCGTTGCTGCTCGTGTTACCGATACTTGTTTGCAGTTGGGATTACAACCCCGTGAGAGAGGGAGAGGATCCCAAGTCTCTGGTGTAAGAAGTGAACGGGTGCTGAGAGCTCGCTTGCCACTCAGCCGTGTGCTCGTGGCGTGCGCTTGTGTTCCAATTTCGTCTCATCCTAGGACGCCCTGCTTTTCCTTTTATAGCCAAAGGGAAAAACACGGGTTACAATGGAGGAAGAGGAGAAGAATGAGAGAGAGAGAGAGGGAAGAAGGCTTCCAGGGTCATCGGGTCCTTCTTCTCCTTCATGCAGATCTCGCGCGATCCTATAGATGTCAACAGGGACGGCGCTAAGTCATGGCCCTATTCACCACTAGCACCATGTGCAGGCATCATCTATCGGTCATGACGTCCGACTCCATCGTGACGGACATCGTGGTGAACTAATGTGTCTGTCAGCGTCCGTACAAGCGTTAGGCAGAACAACACTGGCACACCCGATACTGTTCTTGATATGAATACCCAGGTATAGCCCGTTATGGCCATAGGTTACATCGAGGCGTGCCGGTCTCTTCTCTGGTGTGAGAGTTTTGACCCAGGCCCATACGCTTGGACCTAGAGTGGTTGCTAGTGGTATGGGTCTCCATTGGACGAGACGAAAACTGCGTCCTTGGGGTCGGGTGAGACGGAACCCATGGCCTTAGGCGAGACGAAAACCACGTCCTTGGGGTTGGGTGAGACGGAGCCCACACCCAAGAGGTCGAGCAAGACAGAGCCCATGGCCTTGGGCGACATGGAACCCACACCCAAGGGGTCAGGTGAGAAGAAGCCCGCGGCCTCAAGGTCGGGCAGACGGATCCCACAGATTTGGGGTCAGGCAAGATGGATGCCATGGCCTTAGGATCAGGCGAGAAAAAGCTCGCAACCAAGGGGTCGGGTGAGATAGAGCCCGCACCTAAGGGGTCAGACAAGATGGAGCCCATAGCCTTGGGTGAGACAGAGCCCGCACCCATGGGGTCGGGCGAGACGGAGCCCGGGCGAGACAGAGCCTATGGCCTCGAGGTCGGGTGAGACAGATCCTGTGGCCTTGGGGTCGGGCAAGACGGAGCCCGCACCCAAGGGGTCAAGCGAGACGGAGCCTACGGCCTTGAGGTTGGGTGAGACGGATCCTGTGGCCTTGGGGTCAGGCGAGACGAAGCCCGTACCCAAGGGGTTGGGCGAGACGGAGCCCGTGGCCTCGAGGTCAGGTGAGACGTAGCCCATGGCCTTGTGGTCGGGCGAGAACTTTTAATATGTCTTGCTCCATCCAGGAAAGTTAGTATGGGCACTAACTTCCTTGCTTTGGGTATCCCAGATATCGATACCCAATAGTAGCCCCTGAGCCCACGGAGGAATAGAATACTCCTTTGGAGGCTTTTTTGGATGGAAGGACTCTGAGGGCCTTGGCCTTCTTTTTTTAGCCCGTGGTGTGTCTTAGTAGGGCAGTGGTTCCCTTTTGGTACGATCGGTCTTCTTGGGGCATGTAACCGTAGGATTCAGGAGGTCGAAAAGATTTTTTTTGATTCTGGTCCCCTAGGATCCGATCGGTCCACCGTTGTACTACGACCGCACGTTTGGTCTCCTTACGAGTCCAACTTTCCTTGAGCCCCTACATGTAGTAGGGGTCTAGTCAAGAGTCGGCCCTTCTTTATGATCGTCGTCTCTCAAGCGTTTTTTATAAAACAGAGGGGCTGAGCTATGCCACGTTTTTCCTTGATGGACGAAATATGATGCTCGATGAGTTGTTAGTGGGCTAGTTCGAGTGGGGCCCTGGCTTCCCATTCATGGGGGTCTAGCATGGGTCAGTTGGTGATCGACTCTAGACTCTTAGCGGTCAGTCCATATAGTTCTTGGCTCCATTCGTCTAGTCCCAAGGACTCGTTGCCTTTCTTCGTGGGAAAACCATGGACTGGGAACCGACCAAGACTCAAACATAGGATGGGATGCCCGTGACGCTCGTATGCCTAGGTACTAGCCGCTAGTGGGCCTATCCCTTTCCATCCCTCGCTCTAAGGGTGCTTCGGAGTGACTGTGAACCCATCGATGGACTTGCCTTCGAACTCCTAGTCTTGAATGGGCCTTAGGAGCGTTTTTAGCTCTATATCCCTTCTTACATGCAATGGTTCTTAGCCCATTGAACGGGTGAACCGTCATCCGGCGTATCCTTCGAGGGTGTGGTCGGAGATACCATGTGCGTGATCTTTAGAGGGAGGTGACGTGATGCGGCGCAGCGGGCACGTGAATCTAGGCGGACGGTTCACCTTCTCGCCCTGCTCCACCCTATAAATAGCAGCCTACCCCTTTGTGATCCTGCACACCAAAACTATAGCCTTACCTTCCCATTCCTCCACCACCGCCGCCGTTTGGATCTGCCATGCTTGCTATTCTACCGCCGGAGCGCTAGATCTATAGCTTCCGCTCCTCCACCACCGCCATTGCTTCTCTGCAGCCACCTCCATCCTCCATAGATTTGTGGCACCACTTCGATGTTATCCATGCACGCATGGAGGGCCTCATCAAGCATGGTCTTCTCCACGGGAGGACCGATGCGGTGGAGTGGCTTATGCCCGGGCATGCGGATGCATCAGGACCGCCCGATGGCTACGTCGTCTCCTTTGCGCTCTTCCATGAGCGTGGACTCACAGTTCCTACCCACCCATTCTTCTAGGGTTTGTTGCACCAATCAGATCAAGCTACAACACTTGAACCCCAACGGGATCTAGCACATCATGGCCTTCATTGCGATGTGCAAGGGGCACCTAGGGATTGAGCCCTACTTCGAGCTGTGGATATATTTTTTCTCCATCTCCTTAATCAAGAAGAAGGAGAGAGGCCGAGAGACCCCGATGCCGATGGGATGCGTGGACATCCACCTCTGGGGGTAGTGAGCGGCCACATACATGCCATGTCAGCTCTCTAGATCTAATAAGGGGTGACACTCGCATTTGTTCTACATGAAGAATGACCCTACCGCTCCCTTACCGATTTTCTTTGGGCGCCTGGTCGAAGAGGTACCACCGTCATGGCCGTGGAAGCCACCCATCAAGGAGAAGAAGAGGATGTGCGACCTCCTCGAGGACATCGTGTTCCTGAAGACCCACGACATCCGTAGGGCCGGCATCATCAGGGGGTATCACACGAGGAGGGTGGTGCCCCTGATGGTACGTGTTCTCCCGCTATACAGGATGACGCCCGACGCATTCTCCTAGGGGCTGCTAAGCGACAACAAGGTCGCGTAGTGCATCAAGGAGGCCACGGGGGAGGCTGGCGTCGTGGTCCCGATCCCAGGGCATCCCGTGATGCGGTCGGATGTGGGCTTCATCGAGCTGCTGGTAGGGTTAGCCTTTTGGGACTCTATTATGCTGCTAGAAAAGTACGTGGTCATGAGGGCGACGAACCGTGTCGTGGATGAACAAAGGAAGAAGAAGAAGGACGATGAGGAGAAGAAACCACGGTCGAAGCAGCAAGCGAAGCTATAGCGAGGGAAGCGGCGCCAAGGCTCGTCAAAAGAAGCGAAGAAAGAGGAAGATCATAGCTCCATGTCGCCCATCCCATGGGATGATCTGGCCACCAGGGATGATGACCTATCTTTGCAGTAGGCGAGGCCCTTCCCATGGCATGTCATGAGGCAGGAGGGGGAGGACGCGCCCCAGAGCCAGCAGAACCGAACCGCCCTGCCCCTTGCGGACCTTCGATGACAGCCTCGGAAACAACAAAGTCAGGGTGCCTTGCCTCATCTAGGCCTTTGACGGTGGCCCTAGAGCCATCAGAAATAGGTCGCCTCGCTTTGTTCGAGCCCTCGACGGTGCTTGTGGAGTCGGTGGGAGGTGGCCATTCTGATTCGTCCGAGCCCTCCAAGCCGAGAGATGGCTCGAAGCAGCAACGTGCCAATGAGGAGCAGCCAAGATCAGGCAAGCTTGCCCCAAAATGTCCTCACATGATGGCATCAAGGTGAGTCAAGAATTTTCTCGTCCTTTTGTCCTAACAAATTTTGCCCATGAACTGACCGCCATGTCCCTTGCAGCGTTGGAGGACGTGGGACTCTCCTACGGCTCGCTTTGAAAAAGATTCTCCTCTGGCAAACATGCTAGGAGCCGGCTAACGCTGCGCCGGTGGTGAGCGTGAGTGGCGTCGGGGCGGCCACGGCGTTGGCCAGGGAGGCACAGCCAATGGTGGCGTCCATGGGAGAGCAAGCAAAGGAGGGCACGTCTAGGGCGCCCGTGGCGGGTGTGGCATGGCTGGTCGTTTCCTTGATGTCACAAGCAGAGGCGGCATGGCTGGAGCCATCATCCATGTAGGTGGTCAAGTCTGCGGTGGGGCAGACAAAAGGGGGCGCACCCGAGGAATCCTTCGCGGATGTGGTGATAGGGTAGGTCTCCGTGTCCACGTCACCTGCCCCCTCTATCGCTAGTGGAGCCACTCTAGAGGAGCTACCACCGCTAGAGAGGTTGGTGGTGCTTAAGGTTGATGTAGGAACGTCCTAGCCTCTGGTCTGGGTGGCTGCCCTTGATGAAGCGGTAGAGGAGAGGGAATGGTGGAGCATCCACTCTAAGGTTGGGGATGCGATTCATGCCCTGACCACCATGCTAAGCTCAATGTGAGACATTATCACCCCGTTTGGCTAGGTATGATATGACCATGGTTCTGACCCTCATGTTCTCTTTCTGCACCTCTAAGTCTTGTCTTCTTCATAGATCCTTATGGCCTACAGCCGATAGAAGTCCCATTTCCTTGCCAAGGAGACGCGGTGGAGTGAGGTGCTGGTCGCACAGCTCGCTACCGCCCGTCAGGAGGTGGCTAAGCTGTCCCCTACCACTTGAGAGGTGGCCAACCTCTGAGTCAGGGAGAAGGACGCTCGTGATGACACCCGTGAGGCCGAGGAGAAGCTCGTGGCCCTGATCAAGAGGGTGCGAATGGACACCATGGAGGGCGAGCGACAACAAAAGGAGCAGGACTATTTGCTTCAGGCCGTAGAGGAGCTCCACATGGGGACTGAGCTAGCTCACCGGGAGCGTGCCACTACACAACAGAAGATCAACTATGTCGAGGGTAAGCTTTAGAGGGAGAGAGACCTAAAGATTGCAGCTGAGGGCGTGTCCGCCGGGCTCGCCGCGGAGGTCGACCAGCGCAAAGAAGAGGTCCAATGCCTGGAGGCCGAGGCAGTAGCGCGATGAGGTGCGCTAGCTTTGGGCGGACGTGGACGGTAAGTCTCTGGTTTCCCTTATTGTCTTTCTCTCTAGAATTCATGGCAAGCCTTTTGACACGATCGGTACATGACTTGGGCAGGTCTCGATGACAAGCTTGAGGCAGAGGTGGTGAAGAGCCATGGCCTGAAGAAGGAGCTCAGCGAGGTGAAGGAGATCCTCCAGAAGGAGAGCGATGAACATGACAGCCTACGCGTCGCCATCTAGCTGGTCTGTGACAAGCTCGAGCTGGCCTTGGAGTAGGAGATAATCTCGCTCGCGGTTCGTGCCACCCGGATCATGGACTGGGCACGTGATATGGCAAGGGGGGCACTTCGCTTTGGCGTTCATCGATCATTCACGATCGCCCATTCTCATTATGAGAACATCAATCTAGCGACGATGAGCCAAGGCTTCACGTCCATCTATACCGACATCGAGCTAGACAACATCGAGAAAGAGGTGGCCCCCTTAGTGCATGACATTTCTGCCAAGATAGAAGATGAAATCACCCCCCAAGGGGTTAGTTTAGTCAGATAGGTTAGGCGGTGCATTTGTGAAACGCGGACAAGTTCCAACCCTTCTGTTTCATCTAAACAAGCTTGTTTTTTCATTTCAGTTGAACAAATTTGTTCTTTCTCCCTTTTTATGTGTAAAAAGGGTTAAAGCACTCTGACCCTTCCTGTTGTTAAGAGTGTAGAGCTTGAGGTGTGGGAGAGAAACTCTGATCATGCTAGAAAGCAAGAGTGTTGTAGACGCTGGGACATAGGTTTCTTGTGATCCAACTAGTTTTACTCAGCGTTCGTTTCCGCAAACCTTGCCTCTAGGTTTTAACATGAGAAAGGGTCGGGCATGATGACTGTTTTAGAAAGGGTTCATGTGTTCTGACCCTACCTATTGTTGAGGCTGTAGAGCTCGAGGTGTGGTGAGAAACTATGATAATGCTGGTAAGCAAGAGTGCCATAGCCGCTGGGTCGTAGGTTTCTTGGAGTCTGACCAGTTTTACTCAGCGTTCATTTCCGCAAACCTTGCCTCTAGGTTTTTAATGTGAGAAATGGTTGGGCATGGCAATAGTTTTAGAAAGGATATATATATCCTTATCAACCCCCAAGTGAGGCCCAACCCCTTGCCGTTGTTGGGGTCGGATTTCACTAAAGATCGAGGAGACGGACCCCTCCCTAGGATCCAAGCCATCGTCCTGCGACATCGTATTCGGTCTCCTTGCGAGCCCAACTTCCCTCGAGCCCCCACACATTGCAGGGGTCCAGTTGAGGGTCGACTTGTCTTTTTTATCGTCGTCCCTCAAGCATTTTTTCGATAAAATTGAGGGGCTAAGCCGTGCCATATTTTTCCTCGATGGACAAAATGTGGTGCTTGGAGAGCTATTAATGGGCTAGTCCGAGTGGGGCCTCGGCTTCATGTTCATGGGGGTCTGGCATGGGTCAGCTGATGATCAACTCTAGATTATCAGTGGCCAATCCATATAATTCTTGGGTCCATTCGACCGGTCTCGAGGGCTTATTGCCTTTCTTCAAGGAAAAACCATGGATTGGGAACCGATCAAGACTCGAACATGGGCCAAGATGCCCGCAACACTCGTGTGCCTGGGTAATGGATGCTAGTGGGCCCATTCCCTTCCACCCCTTACTCTAAGGGCATCCTGGAGCGGCTGTGACCCTGTTGGAGGGCTAGCCTTTGAACTCTTGGACCTAAATGGGCCGTTGGAGCGTTTTTAGCTCTGTATCCCACCTTACCTGTGATAGTTCTCATGCCGAGTTGGACGACATCGAGAATGAGGTGGCCCCTCTAGCACAGGACTTACCTACGGAGATAGAGGATGAGATCATCCCCCTGAGAAATTAGTTAGGTAGATAAGCTAGGCAGCGAACTGGTAATAAGTGGACAAGCTCTTAAATTTTGTTATTGCCAAACATATTTTTAGCTCTTCTCCCCTTTTTGTATAAAAAGGGTAATGCGTTCTAACTCTTTTTGTAGTTAAGGCTAAAAAGTTTGGGATGCGGAAAAAAAACTCTGATCACGCTGGTGAGCAAAAACACCGTAGCCGCTGGGGCGTATGTTTCTTGCGGTCCGACCAATTTTACTTAGCGTTCATTTCCGCAACCCTTGCTTCTAGAATCCTAACGTGAGAAAGGGTCGGGCACAAAGAATATTTGCCAGGTAGATATACTCTTTAATGCATTCCGACTCTTTCCATTGTTAAGGCTAAAAAGCTTGGGGTATGGGAAAAAAACTCTGATCACGCTGGTGAGCAAAAACGCCATAGCAAGTGGGGCGTAGGTTTCTTGAGGTCCGACCAGTTTTACTCAGCGTTTGTTTCTGCAATCGTAGCTTCTAGATCTTAACACGAGAAAGGGTTGAATATAGACAATGTCTACTAGAGCGATATGCTCTTACCAGTCCCCAAGTGAGGCCCGACCCCTCACCCCCACTAGGGTCAGGTGTCACTAAAGATCGAGGAGTTGATAGCAAAACTAATAAGAGAAAGTGTGCATAAAGTAAGGGTAAAAGCGACATAGTTATTCGATGTTCCAAGTGTTGACATAGACTTCGTCGTCGATGGTCCTGAGCCCCTTGCCGTCGCTGGGGTCGGGTGTCACTAAAGATCAAGGAGTCGATAGCGAAACTGATAAGAGAAAGCGTGCGTAGATTAAGGATAAAAGCGACGTAGTTGTTCGATGTTCAGGCGTTGACGAAGACTTCACCATCGATGGTCCTAAGCTTATAGGTCCCTGGTCAGAGCACCTCTATGATGATGTATGGTCCCTCCCACGGCGCAGAGAGCTTGTGGTGGTTTTTGTTGCTCTAGATGAGGCGGAGCACCAGGTCCCTAATGTTGAAGGCCCGACCCCGCACTCAACGGCTGTGGTACCAGCGCAATGCTTGTTGGTACTTGGCCGAGCGGAGGAGGGCAACATTGCACGCTTCATCTAGCTGGTTCATGTCATCCTCAAGGGACGCCTTGGCTCCCTGTTTGTCGTACGTCCTGACCCTCGACGCTCCATAATCAAGGTCGGTCGAGAGGATAGCCTAGGAACCGTAGACCATGAAGAATGGCGTGTAGCCAATGGCCCAGCTGGGGGTCGTCCTTAGGCTCCCGAGCATCATGGGAAGCTCCGTGACCCATCATCTACCAAACTTATTTAATTGGTTGAAGCTTCTAGTCTTGAGGCCTTATAGGACCATGCCGTTCGCGCACTTGACCTGGCCATTCATGTGGGGTGTGCCACGATGGCCCAATCGACATGGATGTGGTATTCATTGCTGAATCAGAGGAACTTCTTCCCAGTGAACTATACATCGTTGTCCGTGATAATGGAGTTCGGGACTCCAAAGCGATGGACGATATCAAGGAAGAACAGCATGGCTTGCTCAGGCTTGATCATGGAGATCGGTCGAGCCTCTATCCACTTTGTAAACTTGTCTACGGTGACAAGCAGGTGCGTATAGCCCCCGAGTGCCCTCTTGAGAGGTTCGACCAGATCAAGCCCCCTAACCACGAACGGACACATGATGGGGATCCTTTAGAGTGCTTGGGTCAACAGGTGGGTCTACCGAGCATAGTATTGATATGCTTCATAGGTGTGCACAATATGTTCAGCATTGGCTACTACAGTCGGCCAGTAGAAGCCTTGTCAGAACGTGTTTCTAACTAGGGTCCTAGGTGTGGCATGGTGTCCACAGACCGCACTGTGGATATCACTCATCAACTGCTTCCCTTGTTCGATGGGGAAGCAATGTTGTAGGATCTCGATGTGGCTTCTCCTATAGAGCTCGCCCTCAATAATGACAAAGGACTTGGCGCAATGCGTGAGCCGCCAAGCCTCCATTTTGTTCGTCGGTAGCACCTCACGGAGGAGGTAGTCAAGGTAAGGCATCCTTCAATTAGCCAGAGGGTTAGGCTCTATCACTGGATCCTCGTTAAGCTCCATGACTTCAGGGTTGGATGGAGTCACCGGCTAGTTAGCCCTGTAGCCTAGGGCAGGCAGCCCATCACCGATCTATTTTAGCTCCTCGTAGCAGACCGAGGACTTGTACTGATTGCTAGAGAAGATGCCCGTATGCACCGGCTCTTGGCCGGACACCATTTTTGTCAGTGTGTCGGCCGCCTCGTTGAGACGCCTCAGGATGTGGTTGAGCTCGAGACCATCAAACTTGTCATTCCGCTGGCGGACTTCTCGGCAATATGAAACCATCTTGGTGTTGTGATAGCTTGATTCCTTCATGACTTGGTCGATGACCAGCTGGGAGTCACCCCGAACGTCAAGCCGTCGGATAGCCAACTCGATGGCGATGTATAGGCCATTCATGCATAGGCCATTGATGACTAGCTCCAGGCCAACGCCTTTCTTCATCAGTGATCCATCGAAGTACATTGTCTAGTACTCTTGGTCGACGACTATTGGCGGCATTTGGACCTTGGTCCACTCTGCAACGAAATGAGCCAGCACTTAGGACTTGACAGCCGTCTAAGGGGCATATGAGATGCCTTGACCCTTCAGCTTGAGTACTCAATTCATGATTCTTCCTATAGCATCTTAGTTTTGGACAACCTCGCTGAGAGGAAAGGACATCACGACCGTCATCGGATGCGACTCAAAGTAGTGGCGCAACTTCCATTTGGCGATAAGGACGTCATATAGGAGTTTCTAGATTTGGAGGTAGCGAGTCCTAGAATCAGATAAGACCTCGCTAATGAAGTACACGAGACGCTCCACTTCGAGGATGTGTCCCTCTTCTTCTCGCTCTACCACCAGGGCGATGCTGACCAGTTGCGTGGTGGCCACAATATAGAGCAGAAGCGGTTCCCTGTTGGTCAGGAGGACCAGGATTGGGGCCTTCATCAGGAGCTGCTTGACCATGTCAAGTGCCTTCTAGGCCTCGAGCATCCATTTGAAATGGTCGGCCTCCATCAAAAGCCGATAGAGGGGAAGACCTCGTTTGCCGAGGCACGAGATAAAGTGGCTAAGCGTGGCGAGACACCCTTAACTCGTTGTACTCCCTTTATGTTCTGAATTGGGCCCATCCTCATGATGGCCGAGATCTTCTCTGGGTTGGCTTTGATGTCATGCTTGGAGACAATAAAACCTAGCAGCATACCCCTCGGGACCTTAGAAACATATTTCTCGGGGTTAACTTTGATGCCATTTGCTTGGAGTTTCACAAAGGTATGCTCTAGATCGGCTATGACCTGGTCATCCCATTTGGACTTGACCATGATGTCATCTATGTAGGTCTCAACGGTCTGCCCGATGAGATCCCTGAAACACTTGAGCATGCAATGTTGGTATGTAGCCCTCGCATTCTTTAGGCTAAATGACATTGTGACGTAGCAGAACGATCCAAATGGGATGATGAAAGATGTCATGAGTTGGTCAGACTCTTTCATCATGATTTTATGGTACCCAGAGTACGCATCAAGGAAGCAAAGGGTTTCACACCCTGAGGTCGAGTTGACAACTTGGTCTACACGTGGCAGAGGAAACAGATCCTTTGGACACGCCTTGTTGAGACCCATGTAGTCAACACACATTCTTCATTTCCCACTTTTTCATATAAGAACAAATGGCTAACCACTCGGGGTGGTATACTTCCTTGAAGAACCCAGCCGCCAAAAGCTTCACAATCTCCTCACTGATGGCCCTGCATTTCTCCTCGTCGAAGCGATACAGGCACTGCTTCACCGACTTGGAGCCTGGCCTGATCTTCAAGGCGTGCTCGGTGACTTCTCTCGAAATGCCTAGGATGTTCGAGGGTCTCCACGCAAAGATGTCTCTGTTGGCGCAAAGGAAGTCAGCGAGCGTGCTTTCCTATTCAGAGGAAAGCGTGTTTGGTGGCGATGTCGAGGAGCTTCTTGGTGATTTGCGGGCCCTTACGTCCCAGCTTGTGAACTAGGGACTCATAGGTGGTCCTGAACAGGAAAGCTCCTATGACATCGGCATCGGCGATGTTGGGTAGCTCATTGCACTACCGGGAGAAGCACCGGATGTACCCACAAAGAGTTTCCTCAGAGTTCTATCGATAGTTTTTGAGATCCCATGTGTTCCCATGACATGTGTATGTGCCCTAGAAGTTTTCCATGGAGATCTCTTTTAGGTTCACCCAACTTTGGATTCGGTTGGGCGAAAGGTGTTCCAACCACGTTCATGCTGAATTGGCTAGGAACAATGGAAGGTTGCGGGTAATAAAATCATCACTATCCGCTCCACCGGCTTGGCAAGCAAGCTGATAATCCTCAAGCCACAGTCCGGCGTTTGTTTCCCCAAAGTATTTTGGGATGTTGGTCGGTGGTTGGTATCACTGTGGGAAGACGATGTTGAGGATGTGTCGGCCAAAGGCCTAAGGTCCCAACAAGTCAGGGCTCGGGCTTCGATCGTCGCCGCTGTCGTAGCGTCCGCCGCGATGAGGGTGGTAGCCGTGGCTAGCCTCCTCCCTCGCATCGATGTGGGCACGCCTATGGGCATTGAGGGTGTTGAGTGCGACACGGTGGAGGCCGAGACGCTCATGCACCGAGATCGCGGCGCGTGGCCTACCGCCTCGTTGTGCCTGGTGTACTAACATGTCCCTGTCGAGGCGCTCTGAGGGCACGCTCTGGCCGATGTTGAGCTATCATCGTCGGGACAGCGAGCTTTCGGCCTGCTACACTGCCACACACTCAAGTAGCATGTGAATCTCGTGATGGGCCCGATGATCCTCGGGTGTCACGAGCTCCGAAAGCCCTTGGAACAAGGCCACCGTAGCAGTGATGTTCTGGTTTGCCCAGGTGAAGTGTGGGACAGCTTCGTCGTCCTCAATGATCCTCCGATTCATGTTGCAGGCCATAGCATGCACACACCCACCATCTTCATGGTGCTTGATCTCTTGCTCGAGCTCCGCACGTTCCTGCTCAAGCTGGAGTCATGCTTCTTCAAGCTCTTGGTGCCTGGCCCTCAGCTGCTCTACCCATAGGCAAGGTGGGGCCCCTACATCCTCCTCAACCTCATCATCCAAGTTGTCTATTGGGGTAGCCTCTCCCTCGTGGATGCTTTCGATGTATCCCTCAGGGGTACCTACCATGAAACATTCATGCAAGGGGTGATGGCTCCCCCTGCTGGAGTCCAAGTCGGAGGATGACTCCGATTCTCCCATGAGGAGGTCATGGAAAGATTCTGTGACATATTCGATCATCCCCACGAACTCGTCGTTCGTAGGGGATGGGGCGTGCGTTGTGCCATAAGGTGGCCAACGGTTTCTGTGACGTTGCGGAAACCAGATGGGAGCGCTGTTGGGGCGCTCTGGATAAGGTATTCTGGGGAGAGCGGCTCTCCTCTAGCAAGCTGCATCATGATGTTGGCGAACGAGAAGGTGAGGCATTGTAGGTCATCTCAAGACGGTCAGGGTCCTAGGAAGGCGCCGAGCTGGCGCTCTAGCATCCCATAATTAAAGCCGAGGAGCTGGTCACTCCCAGGGGCATGGGCCTCCAGTGCGTGCAGCTGCAGCTCCTCAAGCGCCTCGGTGATGCCAGCGGAGTGGAGAGGTTGGACGGCGATGGGAGCCTGCACCAACTCTCCCTCCATTGTGATGATGAAGTCCAGGATCCCGAAGCGCACGTGCATGCCCGGGACCTAGCTAACGCCATGACTAGCCATTCGAGGCCTGATGTGGATGTCGAGACACGCAAAAAGCCCCTACCTAGTGCATCAACTATCGATGGGCCTGTTCGCTTGAACTTATCATCCGGCATATCAGCTACAATCTATAGTATTTTTCTCTTACAACAAATCAGCTTTGGCCAACTTATCAACCGACTCTAATATTAGTCGAATAGGCCCGATGTTTTGAGTTACCAACTAGTAAATTTCTAGTATTACGCGTCTAGCTCAGATGGTGTACTTAGAGGACATGAGATTTATACTAGTTCAGGCAGAAAGTCCCTACGTCCATGAATTCATCATTTGTAGGGGATGGGGGCGTGCGTTGTGCCACAAGGTGGCCAACGGTCTCTGCGATGTTGCAAAGACCAGACGGGAGCGTTGTTGGGGCGCTCTGGATAAGGTATTCCGGTGAGAGCGGCTCTCCTCTAGCAAGCTGCATCATGACATTGACGAATGAGAAGGTGAGGCATCGCAGGTCATCCTAGGACGGTCGGGGTCCTAGGAAGGCGCCGAGCTAGCGCTCTAGCATCCTATAATCGAAGTCGAGGAGCTGGTCACTCCTAGGGGCACGGGCCTCCAGTGCGTGCAGCTGTAGCTCGTTAAGCGCCTCGGCGATGCCAGCGGAGTGGAGAGGTTGGATGGTGACCAGAGCCTACACCAACTCTCCCTCCGTTGTGATGATGAAGTCTAGGTTCCTAAAGCGCACGTGCGTGCCCGGGACCTAGCTAATGTCATGACTAGCCATTCGAGGCCTGATGTGGACGTCAAGACGTGAAAAAAGCCCCTACCTAGCGCGTCAACTGTCAATGGACCTATTCGCTTGAACTTATCATCCGGCTTATCAGCTAGAATCTACAGTATTTTTCTCTCACAATAAATCAGCTTCGGCCGACTTATTAGCCAACTTTAATATCAGCTGAATAGGCCCGATGTTTCGAGTTACCAACTAGTAAATTTCTAGTATTGCGCGTCTAGCTCGGATGGTGTGCTTAGATGACACGAGGTTTATACTGGTTCGGGTATAAAGTCCCTACATCCATGAACTCATCGTTCATAGGGGATGGGGGCGTGCGTTGTGCCACAAGGTGGCCAACGGTCTCTGCGACGTTGTGGAGACTGGATGGGAGCGCTGTCGGGGCGCTCTAGATGAGGTATTCTAGGGAGAGCGACTCTCCTCTAGCAAGCTGCATCATGACGTTGGTGAACGAGAAGTTGAGGCATCACAGGTCATCCCGGGACGGTCGGGGTCCTAGGAAGGCGCCGACCTGGTGCTCTAGCATCCCGTAATCGAAGCCGAGGAGCTGGTCACTCCCAGGGGCACGGGCCTCTAGTGTGTGCAGTTGTAGCTCCTCAAGCTCCTCGGTGATGCCAGCGGAGTAGAGAGGTTGGACGGCGACGGGAGCCTACACCAACTCTCCCTCCGTTGTGATGATGAAGTCTAGGTTTCCGAAGCGCACGTGCGTGCCCAGGACCTAGCTAACGCCGTGACTAGCCATTCGAGGCCTAATGTGGACGTCAAGACGCGCAAAAAGCCCCTACTTGGCGCATCAACTATCATCGGGCCTGTTCGCTTGAACTTATCATCCGGCTTATCAGCTAGAATCTACAGTATTTTTCCCTCATAACAAATCAGCTTCGGCCGGCTTATTAGCCGACTTTAATATCAGCCAAACAGGCCCGATGTTTCGAGTTACCAACTAGTAAATTTCTAGTATTGCGCATCTAGTTTGGATGTTGTGCTTAGAGGACACGAGGTTTATACTGGTTCGGGTAAAAAGTCCCTACGTCCAGTTCGTCGCTGCTGCTCGTGTTACAAGAACTGAAAGTTTATAGTAGGGGTTACAAACGGGTGAGAGAGGGAAATGATCCCAAGTCTCTGGTGTGCATGTGCTCCTAAAACGTGTTAGTGCGTGTGTTTTGATGTCTACAGCCGTGTAGAGTGGTGAACCGCTGTCCCTCTCCTAGGACGTCATGTTTCCCCTTTTATAGACGAAGGGAAAGAGTAGGTTACACAGAGACAAAGAGGGAGAAGAGCCAAGGACAGGAAGGCTTCCAGGACCGCTGGACCTTTCTGCTCCTTTATGCGGGTCCCGCCGACATTGCAGATGGTGACAAGGATGGCTCCACACTGGGCGCCCCTTTTATAGGCGAAGGGAAAGCACGGGTTACAGTGAAGAAAAAGGAGAAGAACGAGAGAGAGAAGAAGGCTTCCAGGGTCACCGGGTCCTTCTCCTTCATGCGGGTCCCATTGTTCCTGTAGATGTCAACAGGGACAGCTCCACGTCTCGGTCCTGTTTGTCACTAGTGCCATGCGCAAGCGTCATCTGTCGGTCATGGCGTTCAACTCCGTCCTGACGGACGTCGTGGTGAACTGACGTGCCTGTCAGCGTCTGTACGAGGGTTAGGCATAACAGCACCGACACGCCCGACACTGTTCTTGATGTGAATACCCAGGTATGGCCTGTCATGGCCACGGGTTACATCAAGGCGCGCCAGTCTCTTTCCTGGTGTCAGAGTTTTGACTCAGGTGCATAAGCTTGAATCTGGAGTGGTTGACGACGGTATGGGTCCCCGTCGGACGAGACGAAAACCGCGTCCTTGGGTCTGGCGAGACGGAAACCACGTCCTTGGGGTCGGACGAGACGGATCTCGCGGCCTTGGGGTCAGGCGAGTTGGATCCCGCAGCCTTAGGGTCGGGCAAGACGAAGCCCGCGGCCTCAAGGTCGAGCAAGACGGATACCACGGCCTTAGGGTCAGACGGGAAGGAGCTCGCAACAAGAGATCAGGCGAGACGAAGCCAGTGGCCTCGAGATCGAACGAGATGAAGCCCACGACTTTAAGATCTGACGAGACTTTTTAATACGTCTTTCTCCATTCAAAGAAGTGAGCATGGAATATATATGAGATCGATACCGAAGAGACCTCAACAGAGGTGGCAATGTATCGTACAGTACCAGCAGTGCCCTCTCAGGTTGCTACTGCTCCCCCCCCCCACCCCACCCCACCCCCACACACACGTCTGCGCCAATCCCAGCACCGCAGGCAGTAAAAGTTCTTGTACCCCAGCTGGCGATTAAACGGCGGTGGTTATGCCGGGTTAAAACGTTAGTACTACAGGGCGCACGCACGCCGCCGTGTACAGGAGTAGCTCCCGTCTTCTCTCTTCTCCTTCTGACAGTAAAACGTTACTGCTCCTGGTCCTTTTGCCTGGGCTTGCTAACCTGGTTGGTTTTCCATTGGTGATTGTTCTTCTTTCTCGGCCTGGTTTAGATTGAAACTTTTTTCAACCTGATGTATCACTTTCGTCTTATTTGGCAAATATTGTTCAATCGTGGACCAACTAGGCTCAAAAGATTCATCTCGTGATTTCCAACTAAACTGTGTAATTAGTTATTTTTTTTACCTACATTTAATACTCCATGCAAACGGCTAAAAATTGATGTAATGGAGAGAGAGTAAAAAAACTTAGAACTTTGATGGGATCTAAACAAGGCCCTCCTGTCAAAGCTTGGAGGAAGCACATACGCAGTACTGTAGAGCTCTGGTCCTAGTTCTACGGCTCTACGTGACTTCTCTGATTATGTGACAGAGGAGATCGATTAAGGCCTTGTTTAGTTTCATAAATTTAGATTTTGGGTCTACTGTAGCATGTTCGTTTTTATTTGGTAAATAGTGTTCAAACATGGATTAATTAGGCTTAAAACGTTCGTCTCGCAATTTCCCACCAAACTGTGCAATTAGTTTTTCTTTTCGTCTACATTTAATGCTCCATGCAAAGGCCGCAAACATTCGATGTGACAGATATTATAGCAACTTTTTGAAAATTGGGGTGGAACTAAACAAGGCCTAATAATAATGCGCACTGATTGCGTAGCAGATAAACAGCCATTCAATATTGCACAGGAACAGTCGTCAGTCTGGCTTGCGATTAGGGATGAAAACGGATCGGATACGAACGGGTATCACTCATATTATATTTGTTTTCATATTTCTGTTCGGACTCGGATTCGGACACGGATAGCGTTCGGATACATATACGAATACGGATTGACTCGGTTACGGATACGAATAATGAGTATCGAATACGGTATGAATC
This sequence comes from Miscanthus floridulus, assembly GCF_019320115.1. NCBI lineage: Eukaryota > Viridiplantae > Streptophyta > Magnoliopsida > Poales > Poaceae > Miscanthus > Miscanthus floridulus. The sequence goes on from NC_089580.1 coordinate 18,088,078, forward strand.
GGATTCGGAGAAGGTCAGATACAAATATCTATTCGGATATTGAGTAAAAGCAGCATATATATATCATACGTGCGCAAACCATTACACCACTCTATGAGTACATAATCCATCTAGATTAAGCCGAAAGACTAAAGAGTAAAGCAACAAATAAGATAAAGATACAGATACATCATACATCAAACATCATACAAGCACCAATCTTCGCGGCATGAGTAGAAATAGCCAAGCTCATGGCTTCATGGGTCTTATGGAGTCATGGTCATAGATTCAAGATCTACAATCCTTATATAGGTCATTTTTCATTTGAGAAAGTTTGAATAAAATGTAATTCAAATTTCACAAGTGTGTGACTTAGTTTTAGAAAGTCTATATGAGATTCAAGAATTTGTGACTAGTGTTTGATAAAACTTTCTCAAATGAGAAAATGAGTTATGTAACAATTGTAGATCTTGCTGAGATAATCAAACTTGGTATTCAGAGATTTTTCATCTGAGGTCATTTAGTGTCTCATTTGAGCAAGTTTGACAAGTCAAAGTTGGTCAAATAAAAAAACAAGACTTTGACTCTAGTATTATGAACTCTAAATGACTTCAAATTGAAAAGTTTTGAATACCAAGTTTGTTAAATTCATCAAGATCTACAATTGTTGTTTTGGTCAACTTTCTATTTGAGATAGTTTGGACAGTTCAAATTTGTGATTTTTAAATTTCAACACCTATAAACTATTTTTCGGAACCCTAGATTGTCTAAAATTGAAAAGTTTTGAATACCAAGTTTGTTCAGCTCATCAAGATATACAATCATTATATAGGCCATTTTTTCATTTGAGAAAGTTTGAATAAAATGTAATTCAAATTTCACAAGTGTGTGACATAGTTTTAGAAAGTCTATATGAGATTCAAGAATTTGTGACTAGTGTTTGATAAAACTTTCTCAAATGGGAAAATGAGCTATGTAACAATTGTAGATCTTGCTGAGATGATCAAACTTGGTATTCAGAGATTTTTCATCTGAGGTCATTTAGTATCTCATTTGAGCAAGTTTGACCAAGTCAAAGTTGGTCAAATGAAAAAATAAGACTTTGACTCTAGTATTATGAACTCTAAATGACTTCAAATTGAAAAGTTTTGAATACCAAGTTTGTTAAACTCATCAAGATCTACAATTGTTGTTTTGGTCAACTTTCTATTTGAGATAGTTTGGACAGTTCAAATTTGTGATTTTTAAATTTCGACGCCTACAAACTAGTTTTTGGAACCCTAGATTGTCTCAAATTCAAAAGTTTTGAATACCAAGTTTGTTCAGCTCATCAAGATCTACAATCCTTATATAGGACATTTTTTCATTTGAAAAAGTTGGACAAAATATAGTTCAAATTTCATAAGTGTGTGACATAGTTTTAGAAAGTCTATATGAGATTCAAGAATTTGTGACTAGTGTTTGATAAAAATTTCTCAAATGGGAAAATGAGCTATGTAACAATTGTAGATCTTGCTGAGATGATCAAACTTGGTATTCAGAGATTTTTCATCTGAGGTCATTTAGTGTCTCATTTGAGCAAGTTTGACCAAGTCAAATTTGGTCAAATGAAAAAACAACACTTTAACTCTAGTATTATGAACTCTAAATGACTTAAAATTGAAAAGTTTTGAATACCAAGTTTGTTCAACTCATCAAGATCTACAATTGTTGTTTTGGTCAACTTTCCATTTGAGAAAGTTTGGATGGTTCAAATTTGTGATTTTTAAATTTTAACGCCTATAAACTATTTTTTGGAACCCTAAATTGTCTCAAATTGGAAAGTTTTGAATACCAAGTTTGTTCAGCTCATCAAGATATACAATCATTATATAGGCCATTTTTTCATTTGAGAAAGTTTGAACAAAATGTAGTTTAAATTTCGCAAGTGTGTGACATAGTTTTAGAAAGTCTATATGAGATTCAAGAATTTGTGACTAGTGTTTGATAAAACTTTCTCAAATGGGAAAATGAGCTATGTAACAATTGTAGATTTTTCTAAGATGATCAAACTTGGTATTCAGAGTGTTTTCATCTGAGGTCATTTAGTGTCTCATTTGAGCAAGTTTGACCAAGTTAAATTTGGTTAAATGAAAAAACAACACTTTGACTCTAGTATTATGAACTCTAAATGACTTCAAATTGAAAAGTTTTGAATACCAAGTTTGTTAAACTCATCAAGATATACAATTGTTGTTTTGGTCAATTTTCCATTTGAGAAAGTTTGGATGGTTCAAATTTGTGATTTTTAAATTTTGACGCCTATAAACTATTTTTCGGAACCCTAGATTGTCTCAAATTGAAAAGTTTTGAATACCAAGTTTGTTCAGCTCATCAAGATATACAATCATTATATAGGCCATTTTTTCATTTGAGAAAGTTTGAATAAAATGTAATTCAAATTTCACAAGTGTGTGACATAGTTTTAGAAAGTCTATATGAGATTCAAGAATTTGTGACTAGTGTTTGATAAAACTTTCTCAAATGGGAAAATGAGTTATGTAACAATTGTAGATCTTGCTGAGATAATCAAACTTGGTATTCAGAGATTTTTCATCTGAGGTCATTTAGTATCTCATTTGAGCAAGTTTGACCAAGTCAAAGTTGGTCAAATAAAAAAATAAGACTTTGACTCTAGTATTATGAACTCTAAATGACTTCAAATTGAAAAGTTTTGAATACCAAGTTTGTTAAACTCATCAAGATCTACAATTGTTGTTTTGGTCAACTTTCTATTTGAGATAGTTTGGATAGTTCAAATTTGTGATTTTTAAATTTTGACGCCTACAAACTAGTTTTCGGAACCCTAGATTGTCTCGAATTCAAAAGTTTTGAATACCAAGTTTGTTCAGCTCATCAAGATCTACAATCCTTATATAGGACATTTTTTTATTTGAAAAAGTTGGATAAAATATAGTTCAAATTTCATAAGTGTGTGACATAGTTTTAGAAAGTCTATATGAGATTCAAGAATTTGTGACTAGTGTTTGATAAAAATTTCTCAAATGGGAAAATGAGCTATGTAACAATTGTAGATCTTGCTGAGATGATCAAACTTGGTATTCAGAGATTTTTCATCTGAGGTCATTTAGTGTCTCATTTGAGCAAGTTTGACCAAGTCAAATTTGGTCAAATGAAAAAACAACACTTTGACTCTAGTATTATGAACTCTAAATGACTTCAAATTGAAAAGTTTTGAATACCAAGTTTGTTAAACTCATCAAGATCTACAATTGTTGTTTTGGTCAACTTTCTATTTGAGATAGTTTGGATGGTTCAAATTTGTAATTTTTAAATTTTGACGTCTACAAACTTGTTTTCGGAACCCTAGATTGTCTCAAATTGAAAAGTTTTGAATACCAAGTTTGTTCAGCTCATCAAGATCTACAATTTTTATTTTGATCATTTCTCCATCCAAGGTCGTTTGAACTTAAACAGATAGTATCCGGACGGATATATCCGTTTTTTTACTCGGATTATCCGTATCCGCCGGATACCGACGATATCATATTTGTATTTGATATCCGTGTAAACTATCCATTTAAGTATCCGTATCCGGAAAAAAATCCGAATATCCATATAATTATCCATTTAAGTGTTCATATTTGTTCGGTCGAACGGACGGTCGGATAAATATCCGTACCATTTTCATCCATACTTGCGATGCAGCTCCCATGTAACGAGATGTTTCCAACATTAGCAAGCGCAGGACGCATCGGCCATGCCTACCTCTACGAGACTGGAGGATTTCTTACAGGATGGGCAAGACCTTATCTATTCTAGTGATGAGATCGTAAATATAAATACGGAATGCAGCATTACGATCATCATCATATAGAGGACGAATAGGGCAAGAATTGTGTACATGATGCAAGAAGCATTCGAACAGATGAACATAGCTAAGTTCAGATTGGATGCACTGTATACAAAATTCTCATTCGAGCTAACGAAATCCGGTTCGTCCTTATTGGATATCAGCGCTTGGAGGAATCACACATAATAATAATAGACATTTAAACATAACAATAGGCTACGGGCTACCATAGTTGGTTGACGGATTGAAGCAACGGGAAGAGAGGCCGATCCGGTCGGAGTCAAAGTGTCCATCTCATCACGCCGGCGAGAACCGTGGCCCGGTCTCCTAGTAACTGCAATTCAGCGTTCATTGACGTCTAGCTTCAACTGTGCCGGCGAGCTCGGGGAGGGTGCGCCATGCCCGTGCCGGGGGACGTGTGCCTTGATCAGCGTCCAAAACCCCACCCCTCGATCACGGAGCGGCGAGGCGCCAGGCCGAGGTGGCGATGAGCGGGCGCGTATGCCACCCCAGGGTCAGGCACCCATCCTTCTCCTCCACCTTGTACCCGTCGCCGCCGTTGAAGAGTGCCAGCAGCGTGCTCGCCTGCTTGTAGGCATTGGAGCCCAGGTGCACGGGCTCGAACCCGGAGTCGCCGAGGCGGCTGCGCCACTGACCCAGCGTCTCGTGGCGCTCCGTGCGCTCCGCGCCCTCACATGCCACGACGTTGCAGATCTGCCGGCCCAGGTACACCTCGGACATGACCTGGTCGGTGCCGCCGGCCGCGGGCGGAGAGGCATCGGTGGATTGGCCGGAGCCGGCGCCCTCGAGAGAATCGAACATGGTGGAGTAGTAGTGCAGCGACTCCGTGAAGCGGTCAAGGAATGTGCCGGAGTTGTGGTTGGCCTCCTGCTCGACCACGGTCACGATCCTCGGCCGCACCGCGCGCACCGTGCCCAGGACCTTCTCCAGGGCGCCGGGCTGCGCGAGCAGCCGATGCAGCTCGAACACTGAGTTGACGGCGATCACCTCGGGCTCCTCATCCTTGTCGTCGCCCTCCGGTTGCAGCATGAACGGCTCCAGGTCAGCGAGCGTGGCGGCGACGAGGCCACGGTACTGGAAGTCGACTCGGATGGTGTGCGCGAACTGGGCAAGTTTCCAACCCACCTGCTGCAAGGCGTCGGTCTCGTCGTGCTGCGGTGGGCCGACGCCGGTGAGTCGGAACGATGGGGGCCCGCCAGGGCGGAGGGCGAGGGCCTGGAGAAGAGCCGGCCACTGCAACCCATGCTTGATGCCGAAGTCGACGACGTGGACGCGGCGGCAGCCGGCGAAAGCCTCGAGGATGGCCTGGTTCGCGGTGAAGTGGGCGAACTTGAGGTAGGGGCAGGACTCGTAGAAGTGCGCGTGTAGGAAGTCGGCGACGGCGGCATCGAGGAGGGAGCTGTCCGGCGTCGGGCGGAAGCGATACACGCGGCGAGCAAGCGCCTCGCCGAAGTAGGCGGCCACCTTGCGCATGGCACCGCCCTGCGACGAGGCCAGCATGGGGATCTGCTTCACCAGCGCGTCCGCCGCAGAGAAGTTCTCCTGCTGCACGGCCTCCGCGCACGCCAGCAGCGCGTGCACGAGCCGGATCCCAGCCTCCTGCGTGTCCATCACCACCACCGGCACCGCGGGCCCGTTGGCCGCCGCGGACGCTTGCGTCGCGGGTGGGGCAGCTTCGACCACGGGGCTCCTAGTGCGACCGCCATCCATGGATGACGACGAGGAAGAGGAAGACGACGTGCTGCCGCCGCCAGTCCGCATCCGCTTGGGCTCCCGTGTCGAGTCCGTGGACGACGGGTCGGCCGACGCCACCACCGGCGAGGGGATCGGCTTCAGGGCGTAGGTGCTGCTGGACGAGTCGACGGCGGGCGGGAGATCAAAGTAGCCAGCACCGGCGGCGGCGACGGCGGCGCCACTTGTGACGGTGGACGAGGTGGACGCGAGCCTCGGGGCCGGCGGCGTCGCGGGCGGGAGCGGCGGCGGGGGCGCGTTGAGCTCGGACAGCATGCTCTCGACCCAGGACGACAGGTCGGAGGGATTGTAGTGCACGGTGTCCGTGGCGAGGTGGGAGATGAAGCCGTCATCAGCGGTAGCGCCGGCGCCGCCAACGCCGCCCATCCCCATGGCCATCTCGAGCTGCTCCAGCTTCTGTGCGACGTCGGCCATATCCGACGAACGCACCTTGTACCCGAGCGCGGCCAGCATCTCGTCCATCTCCTCCTCCTCCTGCTCCCCTGCCCCCGCCGCCGCCACCATCATCTTGTCCTTGGAGGAGCCCATGTCGCCGCCGCTCCTGCCGGCGTCTTGGTACTCGCGCTTCATGATCTCCGAGCTACAGGCCTAGCTAGCCAGCTAATAATTACTTGCGCGCCTCGGTTTCGGTTCTGTGATAGCTTGGGATTTGGATCCAGGGTTGGGAAGTGGGAGTGCGGAAGGAAAGGGGATGGGGAGGGGGAGGGGGAGGGGGAGGGAAGCGGCTGGGGCGAGAGGAGACGGGGGAAGCGAGCAGGGGAAATAGTTGTAGTAGCAGCAGCGGCAGGCGAAGACGGCCGCGAAGGCATCAGCCATCAGGTGATCAGCGTCCCGTTCGCTACCAATCGGTCAATAATATTTTTTTCTCATAATAAACTAGCATCAACTAACTTAAATCAGTTCAGAAATCAGAGAGGAAGGCATCTATCTATAGTCTCTCGCTGCAGGTGGGGCCCTGGCAGGTCCCTCCTCCAATGCGCGCACAGCGTTGGATGGACGGACGGATTCGTCGCGCCCGTCCTTTTGACCAGACAAACTTCACCATCCAGTTAGAAATCCTCCGCTCACCACCCTAAACATCGCCACAAATTAAAAAGAGGGCGATGAGAAGTGGGGAGCTGCGTCCACGGCTCGCTTCTCCATCTTGCAGGCCAATGGCGAGCTGAACTTTGTAGCTCGTGGAACTAAACTCTGTAGTTCAGCCTGCGGCTAGAGAAATGCCGCGAGTGGGGAAGGCGCCTTGAGGCTTGCTCAGTTTGTTTGGGCTTGGTTAGTTTATAAGTTGTATTTTTTTAGTCAATAAGTAATATTTTTTCTTACATCAAATCAGCCAATGGTACTTTTAATCATGGTTTATCAGCCAAACAAGCCCAAACGAACAGGGCGTTGGACTATCAGGCAAAATTCCCCAAATATCGACCATCGACGTAATTATTTAAAAGGATGCAGCCTACCCTTTTCTAGCAAAAAAAAAAAAAACAGTACTCTTTCCCTGCCTTCTGTAATTAGATTCATCTAGGAGTATGCATTCTGTCACAGTCAGAATTCATACATCTTTGTGGCCCAAATCATGTCGAATGTGAATCCATTAAAGTTTAAAATACTAATTAAGCTTTGAAACCAAAAATAGTTATTTTGTGGAAAGGATCTAAATTTTGGGGGAAAAACACAGATCATCCAAGCTTATTGATAGGACCCTTTGCAAAGTAAGAATTCCTAAGTTTTGTCTAACATTCTTGTCCTGGTTCAGTTAAATGTCGCTCATGTAGTTTGTAAATCGGTCAAAGCTAGGTCTAGATCGAACCGAGGGTTTTCACGTTACATTGCGGGCTCAATAGAGCTACCTCCGGACATTAATTTTTTTTAATGTGCCCTTATAAAAAAATTTAATGTGCTAGAGAGGATCAAAATTTAATGTTTGGTAGAGCTCCGATTAGCTTTGTTTGTGGCTCCTCCATGCACTATTGCAAGGAGGCATTTTTATCTATCATCTTAAAACAAATTAGGAGCATATAAAATCAATATTTTTTGCTTCATCGGTTCCAACTCTTCTACGTAGGGTAGCAAGGAGCTAGAGCCATGCCAAACGAGACATAGTAGAAGCATTTGGAAAGGGCAAAACTCAAAGAGAATAGCATGAAGCCTTGGAAAAAAATGATAGCAGAATAAGTCCAAGAACTAGTAATTAGAGCAAAGGACCTTGCCATGACATTTTGGCTGGGAGCCTTATTTGGGACTTTTCCTACCTGCAAAGGAATTTTCAAAGGTACTATGTATAAGACTTTAGACAATTGTACTATACAGAACATCATTCAGTATAAAGCCAGATAAGTTGTTTATGCATCTTAATACACACAGTTGATGACTAACATTGCATTCCTTATAAATTCAAATTTAATGTAACTTATGCTTCATTTTTTAATGATCTGGTGCAACCAGTTATACATATGGTTATGGACAGTACTGATTACAAGTGACCAATATTCTGTGTTACTGTTGTTATTTTGAAACACATTGTCTTTAGTCTTAGATTGATTTTACTAAAGGTGTATGGAAAGACTTCGATGATCGTGAAACACGTATAGTCAAAACAGCTAGCTAGTGTATTAAAACTAGTTAGGTGACCCGTGCAAATATTATGGATAGCTAGATTTTTTCACTATAATATTTGAAATTTTCTAACTTTAAATTATTTTTTTATAATAGTTTTCTTTCTTTCTTTCTTTGTATTGGTTCTTTCTACATGCGCTCCATTGCATCTATCCGCATAAACTCCATGTAGCTATCACCGATAATATCTTGGCTTATGCCTATTATTGTCTCTCTCTCTCATCTTACTTTTCTTCCCACTCCAATCACATGGATGAGCAATTTTCTGTTGATGCCAAATTAAGGTAGTCTTTCAATTTCACTTTGGTGAGCTTCAGTACTCAATAAAATCACACCCAAGTCGCCTAGAAATTGTTTAATTCCTTGGCCCTCTTATATAAATATAAACTTCAGATTATCTTGTACTACATTCTATTGCATATTCATAGTTACCTTTTTGCCGCAAAACATAACCAGATCCATCCACAATGTTGGACATGTTGATATGGCAAAGCATAGAGCGCCGAAGGTGGAGAAGAGGGGTGGGGGTGCGGCACTGGCGGAGCCAAGGGGGGGCTGGCAGGGGCCATGGCCCCCCCAATGTTTCACAACAACAAAAAATAGTAGTATGACTTAATATGTTTTATTTATATTAAGAGGGAGATTATATAAAATTCTTGTCATATATACCTATTAATATCTTCTAGATAATATAATTATACAAAACACAACTAGATAATAAAATTATCGCAATGAAAAAGACCGAGCCGCCCCCCTAAGTATAATTCCTGACGGCGCCCCCCCCTGAGTATAAATCCTGGCTCCGCCACTGGGGTGCGGCATGTTTCAAAGGTTTTTCTTGGTGTGCCAAGACATTAGTGATTTCCTTGGATAGCTCATATGCATCAGTGCAATACTTCTCATAGACGTCCTCTGTGTTTTTTTCTTTTGTTTTTTATTACCTTTGCAAAATTTTAGTTATGCCATTAAATGAATTGTATACTACTATCACTTTTTATACATGTGTTTGCATGCATTGTAGTCTTTATTTATCTTTTATTCTTGTAATTCTTGATAGAATAAACTATTACAATTTTCATATATAAAGTCAATATTGTAGTTTCTAGTTATAAAGAGTGAAAGAAATACATTTTTTCAACTTTTCTTATTAATACAATGACACACATTAACTATTTTATTTATATATTTTTTTGAACATATGAAAACCAAATTAATTTTGTGTACAACATTTATTTTTAAATGTAGCTACTTAATATTTATATTTTATGTAATTTTTTTGGTATCTTTCTATATGATTTATTTGGAGTTCAAGCTATTAACTCTTCATATTTTTATTCAATTTTCTTTATTGGTTGTGTTTTACATGAACTTTTTATTTATATATTTTTCTGGTCTAATTTGTAATTTCACATTTATTGTTTACTAATTATATTATTCATGGACCCCCACCATATGATTTAGAACTATGATATCTTTGATTGTAAGTATAACTAAATATGTTTAAGTTTTTTTTTCTCTTTTTGCTATGTTCATCATCGTCATTCCGAACTTTGCATAGCCGCTACCCCAATGATCGGAACATGCTCTTTGTTTCCCATTCCATCCTTATTTGCTCATGATTGTATTTCTTTTTGTTTCTAATAATGTTGTTTATTTCATTTTTGCATGATAATTTCCTTTTTTTTAGATTGGCTAGGTAATTTGTTTTGTTTGTTAGTAGGACTTTCTTTCAGTATTATAATTGGATTATGACATTTCACTTTGTTGAGATGTGAAACATGATGTTGTGTTTGTTATGGGCTCCTTGGTTTAATATAGATTGTTATTCATAATAAAATTCAATGGTGTATAATCTTTCTCTTTTTAAGTAATCTCTTAATTTCTGCTCTCCTGACAAACGTGAGGGCTTTTTTTTAACATTGTTGTATATATATAACCAACTATGTGATCTGTGTTAAATAGCATGTGTAGTTTGTTTTTATTGTATACATGAAACATTTTTAAATGTTTATTTGTTTGATTGTAATTGTTCTCTCTTGATGTCCCGCCAAATACATCTATTTGCACCAACTCCATACATCATCGACCAAATAATTGGCTTAAAGACTCCTCATACTTTTTATTCCACTCCTTTGGGGTGGCTGCACGATTTCTACCGAAGGGAGATCTAGATATCCTTCAGTTTTGTTTTAAGCTCGATAGAATTATTGCCTAAGTCTCTCTTGGAAATTTAAAACTTAAATAATCTTGTACATTTGTCAAAGACTAGTTGCCTGTTTTGCTCTAAAACATTTTTGGGTTCATCATCATAATATTGCTAATGTTTGTTGGAGCCACTCTTGCCTCAAGCAGTAGTAGCCAGCCCATCATTACACCAACAGTTGGCCTAAGCATTCCAAACTAAACCATGGAACCATCACGGACACTAGCGAGTTAGCCTCCTACTTACTATGACACTCTACCTCATTACCGTGATCCATGCTATGACCATATACTGTATTTGTTTTCACTGGTGTCCATACTTTTGGCCAACCTCCCCGAATTATAAAGAACTAAGCTAAAACACGTGCCTTTTCGTCTAAAAAAGACAGTGGTTGCTGTAGATATTTGACGCAGGCCACAGGGAGGCAAACATGGCTGCTTGGTACAAAAGGCATCCGGTCATGGGCAAATCGTTGGACCCAGCCTCCCACTTATTTTTGTTTAAATATTCCGTGGCATCCATTGTCTCTGCTGCGCACAGTTACGTGCTAATCCAATCACAGGCGCGCTGAGCTGCCGTGGGCCACGGACGGTCGCCGGCGAGCCCCCACGCGCTTTGCGATCCGCGCAACGGATCCGGTTTCGCCGGCCCCGTCCTCGACGAGCCACAGGTTCACGAGGCCGGACGGCGGAGGCCCCCAAGCCCCAATCCTCATCGCGACCCGAACGCGAGCGAGGCCGCTGCTGCCACGTGCCAGGCAGCGCCATGTGCTGCTCCCTGGGAGATCACTGTGAAGCCCGAGTGTTTGTGGACCAGAGCTGCTGCCGCGCGGGCCTCCTCTGGGGCCGGCTGGGATCGGTCCACCGTGCACCGCGTTCGCGCGGGAATTTTTACCGTATCGCCGTATCGTACGACTCGCAAACAGGGGTGGCAAGGAAAGGCTCAGGTCAGAGATGAGGTGGTGCGTGCGCCTTGGCCTTGTTGCCTCGTGCCGTTGTGCACGACTGTACGGGAGGACGCAGAATCGCTACGCCTACACGTTTTGGTGCGGAGGACAGGTGCACTGGAGCAGAGCACGCTGCGAATGTGCATGCCTCGGTTCACGGCTTTGAGATGCATGCAAGCGGCCGGCCTCCGGATCTGCCTTTTGGAGATAAATCAAGCCGTACTAGATTAATGGAGTGTGACTGTGTGAGGTTCTTGTGCACCAATAGTATAAACTTTCTTCTGGTTGTTGAGGTATTTCTGTCGGGAAAAAAAGAATCATGTACATGATTTGGGTAGTCACGCCACCAAAACAATGAGCTAGTGTATTTGGAAATCTCATTGACTCTTTTTTCTATTTTATTCACTACAACAACCTCGTTAAGCTATTTAAGGTGAGCTAGTGCCGGTTTTCTTTTTGCCTCTCTCTTTATTAGACTACTAGATTACTGGGAATGAAACATTAGAAACCCTGATCCTTGCTACACCAATGAAGCCGAGAGGCTTACACGCGTGACGCGTCCCTCTTTAGCAACCGCGAGCGAGCTTATCGCTAGCTAGGCATAACTAAGCTCTCGACGACATTGTTTATTGTTCTCCAACACATCCATTCGTTAGCACATCGCCTTAGATATTAAGGCAAGCTGTTTCGTGTCTGTACTTTGGGCTAATCAATCGTGTTAGCGTAGGGTACCAATAACACGTATCTGATCTGAGAGCTCCCCCAGCTGCTGCTACCTTCTCAATCATCATTTAGAACATCATCAACTACTCGTAATCAAGTTTAGAGGGAAATAAAAACTCGTCGTTGTTCAACAGGCAGGTGTAAGAAGCGCAGTGCACGTAGCGTAGCACTCGGCGTGCAGGATGAGGACGGGCGGGGCCCGCCTTTCCCCGGCCGACGTACGGGCACACCAGGCACGGGCACACCAGGCACGGGGCCCGGCCCTTCCTGCCATGGCCCCGCGCCACCACCGGGCCAGCGCGCGCACGTTCCCGTCGCGCTCGCGCCGCGGCCCGCGGGGGCCGCCGTGTAGCGGTCACGGGGGTGGTGTGCGTTCGTTGCCCCCGTGCCGTTGCGCTGCGCTGTGCTGGACATGGACCCGACGCGACGGGACGCTATTACGCCATTTTGGCCCCGAGCCGCGCGGGCGCGGCCGCCGTCCCGTCCGTCCGTGGCGGGCGCGGTGGTGGACTCGTGGATGGGGGCGTGTGTAGTGTGTGTATTGGCGGTCCCTCTAGCCAGCGTGGGTGGGAGCTGGGAACGTGGAGTGGGGGCGGGCGGAGCGGGGCTGCAAGGAAAGAAGATGATTCGCCGTGACGGCAGTCGTCGTAACGGCCTGGAGCGCCTGGCGTCGCAGGCAGGACGGCGAGGCCGATGATGACGGTGGATGTTCCTGACGGTGTGCTCTACGTCTAGTTCGTCGTTGCTGCTCGTGTTACTGGCACTGAAAGTTTGTAGTAGGAGTTACAAACGAATGAGAGAGAGAACTGATTCCAAGTCTCTGGTGTGTGTGTGCTCGTAAGGCGTGTTAGGGCATGTATTTTGATGTCTACAACCGTGTAGAGTGGTGAACCGCCGTCTCTCCTCTTAGGGCGTCCTGCTTGCCCTTTTATAGACGAAGGGGAAGAGCAGGTTACACAGAGAGAAGGAATGAGAAGAGCCAAGGAGAGGAAGGCTTTCAGGACCGTCGGGCCTTTCTGCTCCTTTATGCGGGTCCTGTCGACACTGTAGATGGTGACAGGGATGGCTCCACGCCGGGTGCATGTTCGACGCTGATGTCACACCCTAGCGTTGTCAGCGGGTCGTGACGTCCCATTCCGTCTCGGCAGGCGACGCGACGAACCAGCGTGCTGGTCAGCGACCGTACAAGGAGTAGGCAGCATAGTGACCACGCGTCCGTCACTGTTGGTGATGTGAGTTCCCTAGAGTGACATGTTGAGGGCATGTGTGATGTTGAGATGTGCCCGTTCCCTATACGATGCCAGAAGTTTGACCTTGGGTTGTGTCGGTGCAGAAAGTGACCAACGCGTAAATATTTATAGTTTTGCCGTATGTTGTGATCGGAGGTGGCCTACCACTCAATGACATAGGGTTTATACTGGTTCAGACAACGTGCCCTACGTCTAGTTTGATTCGGTCGGTGACTTTATTCCTGAGCCCAGGTGCTCGAAGTCTATAGTGGGGTTATAAACGAGAAAGAGAAAGATGGGGTGCATGAGAGATCCGGTTAGACTCCGGTCGGAAGGGCCAAGAGCAACAGGAGCTCCGCTATGAGCTAAGTGTTCAAGCATGTGCTTGAGGTCCGAACTTGGCGGTTCTTTGGTTGTGAGCTAGTGAACTTGATCGATCTAATGAATCTAAAGGGACTGAGCTTGAATCAACTTGTATATATTGGGAGAGAGCGTATCCTCTTTTATAGATGAAGGGGATGGCCTTACAAGTGAGAGGGAGAGAGTACGAATGCTTCTAAGTCTTGTTGCCCATGCTGATAGGTACAGGATGGTGGTAGGCGGCCACAACACTTTTGATGTCACTGTAGAATGTTAGATGCATGTGGGAGGTTACGTCGTCTTGTTCAGGTATGGCAGATCTCGGTATCTGCTATGTGAGGGGTTTTCACCATGTTCACTCGGTACGGTAATTCCGATGCCCACAACACTATCGATGTCCAGAGGCATGTGGGGGGAGCCTTACCGTATGGGAGTCAATGGTGCCCACAATACTGTGGGGAAAATATCAGTGCCTACAACACTATGTGTCAGGGAGGTTGCAGAGTACTATTCCTACATGCGTACAGGGTATGGTCCCTGGTATCGTGGTTTGATTTGTGCGCCCTGCCTTGCTTTCTCCATTTATTCCCTAGTCCTTTCTGAGCGGACGTCTCCGGTCGGTTGGTCCTGGTCGGCTCTGGTTGCGCTAGTCGGAGAAGAGTGGTGAGCAGGGCTTCTGCGAATCCCGGTCGAAGACACAGGGTCAGAGTCAGAAGTAGTCCTTGAGCCAGGCCTTCTGATCGGAGAGGCTGTCGGAGGCGACTGGAGTTCGAAGTGAGCTCTCCAGTCGGAGAGGTGGGCCAAAGTAGTCGACAAGCGGGCGTTGTTCCTACTCGGCTAGACCTTCTGGTCGATGACTGAACCACCCTTATGGCCTATTTTTTTATCCTCTTGGGCCGAGCCTAGATGTGGAAGCCAGTCTATGAGGGACCTTGGGTTTACAAACCCGATAGGAGCCCCCGAGCCCCCGGGTGATTCAGACAGAATCGTCCGGGGGATTTTTGTCTTGACGGCGGGCCACGCGCACCTACGGGTGTAGCCCTCGAGCCCCCGGGTGGTTCGGGTAGAACCATCTAGGGGTTTTTTCCATGTTGTCAGTGGGGAGGTTTTCATTTCGTCAGCAGGTGCACGCGAGCGCACCCATGGGGGTAGCCCCCGAGCCCCCGGGTGGTTCAGGCAGAACCGTCCGGGGGGTGTTTGGTAGTGGGCGTGTGTGCGTGTTTTTTTTTCAGTCGAGGCAGATTTGTCAACCAAGGCGTCGTTGCGCAGCCATGGTGTTTAGTCGCTTTAGAGATTGGGTGAGATAGAGCTTGCAGATCTTAGCGTCGATGCGCACCGTGGGATAGGATGAGGCAGTTAGTTTAGTTAGTTTTGGATCGGGTGAGCTGGAGCTCGTAGATCCTGATGGGGTGAGATTAGGGTCGTAGACCCAGGTTGTTTTTGGAGTGCAGTCAAAGCGTAGCCGGATGGGGCAAGATCGAGGTTGCAGACCTAGGTGTTTTGGAGCGCAGTCGGAGCATAGCCGGATGGAGCGAGATTAGGGTCGTAGACCTAGGTGTTTGGAGCATAGTCGGAAGGGGCGAGTTTGGGGTCGCAGAGCCAGGCTTTTGTGTCTTGAGCCCCCAAGCCTTGTTGGGCCTTAGTAGGGGTCAGTGTGAGTTGTGTGCGTTACCCCATCCTCGGTTCCTCACAACCGAAGGGGCTGAGTTTTGTCGCTCGTCCTAATTGCTTGGGCTCGAGTGATGTGCTCGGTGATTTCGCTAACGGGTATGATCGAGTGGAATCCGGGTCCGTCGTTCATGACGAGGTTAGCATAGCCCTCTTGTGACATTCCACTGCTCCTTTACCTATAACTCGACAAATGCCTGGGTCATTCTGGAGACCGACCCGGGTGGCCTAACGACCTCCCCTCGATGAAGATTCTGTGGGCTTGGCAAGAGGTTCAGGATCAAACAAGAAGGTTGAGATGACCCTGTCTTCCAGACTGGGCGAGGGCCGCATGGGGCTCATCTGCGTTTCTCTCTCCTGGCTCTATTGGTTGCTCATGTCGAATGAGGCAACCACCGCTTCGTGATGCAATATAGAGTGTCGACGAAATATGGTCGGCAGTCCACTGAGGGGGGTGCCCGTGGTGGTAGATTATCGGTAGGATGCGTGTAATCAGGAACCAGATGGTGTCACAAGGCATAGAGACAGCGATTTAGACAGGTTCGGGCCGTCTAATCGATGTAATACCCTACGTCCTGTGTCTTTGGTGTATTGTATTGAGATGTATACAGATTAACCTGTCCTCTAGGGGACCCTTATCTCTCCTTATATACTCCGAAGAGACAAGGTTACAAGTAAAGTATCCAATTTGGTACTATTACAATATCTAGTACAACTTGTAATCTTGATGTGCACGCCTTGATCTTATGGGCCGGGCCACCTCGGATGGTGCGGCCCATGTACCATCTTGTGGTACCCAGGGGTATATCCCCCACAGCTAGTCCCCGAGCGCCATGTATTCTGATGCGACACGCCATTTTAACCTTCTCCGAACAGTGAGGCTTGAGTTCTTGACAACTCCGACCACCGTTGTCGCCGGAGAAGTAGGTTGTCCGAAGAATGTATGGTGCTCTTAAGAAGAAAGAAAAAGATTTCCGTCCTGGGAAGTGTGCCCACTTGTATTTCTGAAAAGAAATGTAAGTGCATCTTGAAGCGTAGCGTCCTTGATCATCAGAGGCGTAGAGGTCGAAAAACAAACACATTCACCACAAGGTGAAGTGTGCCCACTTAGTCCCCGAGCCTGGTAGTAGGTGACGTAGGCACGTGGTGCCAGGGTCTAAAAAGAATTCCCAGTTAAGTTGAGAATCCAATCGTCGTATAGGCGATACGAGATGCACCGGCAGGTGCATCGTACCGATGTAGTCCCCGAGCTTGCTGGAAGGCGAGGTATGAGCCTTGTAGCAAGGTCCAAATGAGAAAAAATATCCCAACTGTATGCGAGTTGCCAATCACATGTAGTTGAGACGCAAAGTCCCCGAGCCGTGGTCGGAGAGTGGTCGAGGCAGTCCCCGAGCATAGGTCGGAGCGAGCGACGAAGTCCCCGAGCCGTGGTCGGAGAGCGGGCGAGGAGCGAGCGATGAAGTCCCCGAGTCGTGGTCGGAGAGTGATCGAGGCAGTCCCCGAGCACTGGTCGAGGCACGAGCGACGAAGTCCCCGAGCCGTGGTCGGAGAGTGATCGAGGCAGTCCCCGAGCGTAGGTCGAGAAGCGAGCGACGAAGTCCCCGAGTCGTGGTCGGAGAGTGATCGAGGCAGTCCCCGAGCACGGCTTGAAGAGCGAGCGACGAAGTCCCTGAGCCATGGTCGGAGAGTGATCGAGGCAGTCCCCGAGCATTGGTCGAGGAGCGAGCGACGAAGTCCCCGAGCCGTGGTCGGAGAGTGATCGAGGCAGTCCCCGAGCGTAGGTCGAGAGGCGAGCGACGAAGTCCCTGAGCATAGCTCGAAATTCCTCTTTGATAGAAATCTGGTTGGCGGTGATGAAGTCGTCCGGTCCTCGAGCTTTTCGACCTATCGTTATGGCGGCGGTCGCGGTTGTCACGGCGATGTTCGAGGCGAGATGCAGTCCGAAACCTCCTTTGTTTGGCGTACATGTATGCGCGGAGTTGACCCTTGCATGCTCGTGGAGACGATGCGTACGTGCATGCGTGCATGCAAGTGCCTTAGCAATCTGGAGTTGGCTTTCATGTAGATGCCCTTCGTACCTTAATTACTTTAATTAGCTTCGCATGACTTTTGGCAATCGGTCTTGCCTGTCATGGCTCTGTAGATTACACGGACTCCTTTTCTGCTTGCTTGTCATCCTGGTGTTTGGGCGCGGTTCAAGCGTATAGCATGTCGTGTATGTATGCACACGTATACGCTAGTTGCCCCTTGATTAAATAACTTGCAAGGCCTGTACATGCTTCTAGTTTGCTCGTAATCAGAGGAAAGTCTTGATCGACGAAACCTTGACTTGGAAATTCCAGTGTCAATGCCGTGTTGGAGATGGAGGCGGCATTGTAGTCCGACTTGTGCTCTGATTTTGATACTTGGGCATTAGATCGGATCTGGTCATCTCGTGGAGACAGGGCGCCGTCTTGGGAATCCAACGTGGGGATCTACATGACAGACTGTTGCTTTTGCTATTGTTGTAGAATCCCGAGCACGGAGTGGTCTGGCGAGAAGTCCTAGAGCACAGAGTGGTCTGGCGAGTCCCCGAGCACGGGCGTGGTCTAGCCAGAGTCCCCGAGCACGAGCGTGGTCTGGCCAGAGTCCTCGAGCACCGTAGTGGTCTTGGCGAACCCTGAAGCATGAGCTCGTTGACTGAACTGTGTTCCTAAAAAATAAACACGGAGAGCGGTAGTACATGATGATGTACGAAATATATTGACCTCTCTATAGGAGGTGAAGTAAACACTTGGTGTTCGGTTGGCGATGAATTATACTTGGTGTAATATTCGAAAAATAACATTAGCTGTTTTTAGCCCTTTTGTTATGTAGAGGCGTAGCGCGATGTATTAACCTGTCCTGAAGAATGCGCCAGCCCTGGGCTGACCAACATCTCGTAGCGCGAGGTACGGAACGCTGCCGCGCGTAGAGTGCCAGTGTTACTAGGGAGCGACTGCCGACTACCCGTAGCGCAGAGGGAGGACTCTCATGCACGCGTGGGGTGGAGCCGGAGACAGTGCCGGCTCTGGGATTCTCAAGCAGGAAGGAAAACGTATCGGCGAACCGTTGTAAAAACTTATACATGTTTTGGATTGTATGTATGGAGAAAATTCGACGCGGAGCGCACCCTTAGGGTGGTCGGCGGAGGTGTACGATGATCGAAGAAATTTTCAATTAAAAATAATACTTAGCTTTATTGACGACCGGTGGGAGTAGTCGGCGTGTTGCGATGTTCGAGAGATGGCTTGACGTGTCGTTGCCGACAAAGTTGTCCGGTCCTCGAGCTTTTTGACCTGTTTTCATGACTGTGGTCGCAATTGTCGTAGCGCCGTTCTTCGCGGCGATCATCATTGCGACGTAGTCTTGTGGTCGAGGTGGTCGGAGCTCGGCGGAGCTGCTCGGGACGTGGTCGACGTGGTCAGAACTCGGCGGAGCTGCTCGGGACGTGGTCGACGTGGTCCGTGGTCAACGTGGTCGGAGCTCAGCGGAGCTGCTCAGGACGTGGTAGAATCAGCGCGTCGTTGAAACCTAGGACTCGGCGCTTCGAGCCGGGTGGACGGCGCTAGTCTGTGACGGCGGGGAATCTCGCAAGCCTTTGTCTTCGGTTGAGTCCTACAGCCTACTCGGCCATGGCCACTGCTCTAGGAGTCGGAGTCGAACTCGGTCGAGGCAGAGTCGGCAAGGAAAGGCGCCGCTGCAACATGGCAGTTCACCGAAGGATACAGACGAGGGTCCTAGTTGTCGCAGTCATTATTGATATCATGCCGACGAAATCTATGCGTCAGCAGCAAGGAATTTATTCCCGTATACACGCATGGCGCTGTAGATCGGTTTTGTTTGCGATGTCTGCTCATATGGCTCGATGCATGCTTGCATGCAAGTTGAAAGATCATGACTGTCCTTAATGAACTCGTATTGCCTTGTAGATTGGATCGTAGGCCTCCTATTTCATTGTTGATAGACCACGACACGCCTTCGTCACTGGCTTGTTGCCATGCGATGGTTTGTATAGAGCGATCTAATATTGGACTTCTGTCTTGAGTGGTTGAACTGCAGACGCATGGAGACAGATCCATCTTCAGCTTCGTGGTATGGCTTCAGATCAATTCCTTGCTTCGTTGTTTGTTGGTGCTGGTCTTGATCAATGGTCCAGGGATTTGGATTCAATTGCCCCCACCGTTACAACACGTGAGGCCATGCTGCTATACGACAGGGATCACTGCTGATTATCATCGTGTGGAAAAAAGGTCGTCGTGGCGCAGCGAGATGCATCTATGCTCGAATGTTGTCGAGGGTCGTCGCCGTGAATTGCCAAGAATGCCGAGTTCCCACGAGATCCCATCTGGTTTATTTTGGATCAGCGCGCACTCCCCTAAAGGGGCCCCTACCTAGCGCGCCACTGTCGACGAAATATGGTCGGCAGTCCACCGAGGGGGGTGCCCGTGGTGGTAGATTATCGGTTGGATGCGTGTAATCAGGAATCAGATGGTGTCACAAGGCGCAGAGACAACGATTTAGACAGGTTCGGGCCGTCTGATCGATGTAATACCCTACGTCCTGTGTCTTTGGTGTATTGTATTGAGATGTATATAGATTAACCTGTCCTCTAGGGGACCCTTGTCTCTCCTTATATACTCCAAAGAGACAAGGTTACAAGTAAAGTATCCAATTTGGTACTATTACAATATCTAGTACAACTTGTAATCTTGATGTGCACGCCTTGATCTTATGGGCCGGGCCACCTCGGATGGTGCGGCCCATGTACCATCTTGTGGTACCCGGGGGTATATCCCCCACACAGAGCATTGTGATGTATTTCGCTGCACGTGCGATGCTTAGTTCCTGAGCCCCTGGGCGGTTCAGGGCCCGAATCGTCTGGTAGGTACAGGCATATGGAATGAATGCACGTATGGATGTATGAAATGATTTATAAAGAAATAGAGGGGGTTAGTAGTTTTTACCTTGATGACTTGAGTGACGGGGTTTTGGAGAGCTTCAGTCAGAAACGTCCGACCGAGACCCGTGCTCATCGTTCGTGACGGAGTCGGCATGGCCTACATGGGGCATCACTTTGCTTCCTACCTGTCTCTTGGTGTGTTTTTCTGAGTCATTCAATCGACTTAGGAAGCCCGATGGTTTCTCCTGGTGGAGATCTCGTTTTGGGTTTTTCTAGGTCTGGCTTGGGGAAGCGGAGAGCCACCCGTGTGCGGTGGTGCTTTGGTTCTTGTGCCCGGCGTGCAGTAGTGGTTGGTTGTGCGATAGTGGTGGGCCATGCCTAGGCCACATCCCGTCTGATTAGGAGTTGTTCTGTCGGGCATGGCACGTCTCATCGATCAGGGCACATCTCATCGGTCAGGGCACGTCTCATCTACATTAAATGGGAAAGAGAGAGTTTTTCACTCCACCGTTTCGCCTTCCCCAATCGGCATGCCCTTCCTTAACTGTTGTTCCCTTTTCTTTAAGTAGGAGAAGGGAGAAGGTTTTTGCCTCATTCTTTTGCCTGTTCATCATCCGCTGCCTCCTTTCCTTTCCCTTCTTGCCGTGAGCGTTCCTGAGAGCCACGGTGGTTTCTAGGAAAGAAAGGGGAGAGAGCGAGGGAGGAGAGAAAAACTCACCAATCCTTTTGCGATCCCGGAGCGAAATGTCGAACTAGAGGTCGTCCACCATGAGGGAGTCAGTGTTGAAGGCCTTCATTGCGATGGGGTTCCTGCTGCCAATGGAGGTGGTGCACTGGAGGACTCCTAGGAGGGAGGAGTTCCCGCAACCTTGGTCTGGCGAGGTGGTGTCCTTTCTCACCTTCCATGAGCGCGGGTTAGGGTACCCTACGCACTAGTTCCTGCGTGGGCTCCTCAATGAGTGGGGTCTAGAGCTACAACACCTTAATCCAACGAGGGTGCTACACATCGCTGGTTTCATCACCGTCTGCTAGGCTTTCCTCGGGATGGAGCCGCACGCGGATTTCTTCTAGCGACTGTTCTCTAGGAGAGCCATGACGGTGGGGAATCTGACCGAGATTGCGCTGGTGGGGGGTTTCACCCTGTAGAGGAAACTGAGTATGGGAGGCTCGTATCCCATGTACCTCCCCTATGACTCCACTGGGGGTGGCCTGGGGAGTGGTTTTACATCAGGAATCCGGTGGAGGCGCCGTTCCTGGCGTTCACCAGTGAAAGGCCAGAGAAGTATGAAAGTTGGTTGTGGGGTTGCACCCGTGTGGAGAGGAAGAAGGTGGAGGTCATCGAGGAGGAGCTCCGGAAGCTTGTGCGGCGCGGTCTTGATGGGGTGTAGGTGTTCCACACCCTCTACCGCCACCGGGTTATGCCGTTGGCGGAGAGGACATGACCGATGTGGATGTACAGTGGCCCATCGGACCTGGACCGCGTGTTGTCGGAGTAGATGCCGGACGACGAGGTCTGGAGTCGCCTTGGCCGGGTGCTGCAGCTGAAGCTCAAAGAGAGGGTTGAAGTGAAGCCCGCACCTTTCAACTTCGCGATCGTGTCCAGACTGGTATGCTCCCTTCTCTTTAGTCCGTACTTCTTCCTCTGCTTTTCGTATTTTTTGATTTGGAGCCACACGTTCTATAGGGGCCTAGAGTTTACAAGTCCTGACCGCACCTTCCCAAGGGTCCGGAGGGCGTGGCCCGGTAGGCCACCCAGATGGAGGCCATAGATGCCAGGAAGAAGAAGAGAACCAAGAAGGTTTGACGAAAGCAAGAGAAGGAGCAGGAGGTTGCCCAACGTGTGAAGGCCAGGGAACACAGGAGCGATGTTGAGTCGGAGCTCGTGTCAGAGTATCCCACGGATGTGGATGACATGGTTTTCTTCAAGGAGGAGGAAAGTTGGGAGGTCGTTGTGACCTCAGCGGAGCATCACGACCCTGCGGCAACGTTCACTGGTGATGAGCTAGAGGCCACATAGTGCACGGTGGTTCTCGCGCCGAGGAAGCGTGCGGTGAGCGTGGATGCCGTTGGCGAATGGGACGCAAAGCAGACACAGTCAGCGCGCCATCTGGCGGCATCATCGGTCCTGTCGCTGCCTGTGGCGGACGCAGCCAAGCAAGCTGGGCGGTCCGAGGAGTAGACTGGCACCTGTGTGTCGTCGGGGCCAGTGCCAACACGTGACTCGTAGCCGGGGGAGGCCCCGCTTGCCGCGGACATTGTCGAGCAAGCCAGGCGGTCCGAGGAGTAGACTGGCATCTACGTGTCACGTGACTTGCAGCCGGAGGATGCCCCGCCCGCTACTCTGGTCGGGGAGTCCTGAGCCGAGGGTCACGGTGACCCGTAGGACGGGTAGGAGCCGGTTGGGATGACTCCACCCCCGGCTGAAGTGAGGGTGCGCGGGTTGCATCCTAGGAGCGGTCCTTGCCCTACAGGCCCGTCGACGTTGAGTCTCGCCTTTAGAGTCATGTCGCTCACCTCCCGATATGTTTTTCTTTATTTCTTTTCGATCTTCTACTATTGAGCCTTTTTTGGAGTGTGACTTACCCGCACTTTTTGTCAGTGGCTAGGAATGTCGGGGTTGAGCATCGCCCCAACTCCCATGTGGGAGACTTGGAGGCCCACCCTACAGCGTGTTGCAGTGAGCGACGGGGGAACACGGTGGCGACGGCGAACCCTTCCCTTCCTGGGGTGGTGCCCCTCGGGTCGGCTGCTGGTATGATGGTAGCGACGGCGTCGGCGTTTTTGGCGATCCTGGTGCTGACGGCGGGGGTTGCGTCGGAAGTAACCCTCGTGGCCCCTCCTCCACTAGCTATGGTAGAAGAGGAGAGGGGACTGAGCTCCCCGCCTCGCTAGGTGGAGGGCTGCATGGCTCACCCTCATGGTTGGAGCCAAAGGCACCGGGGTAAAACATGACTGGGATGGAGTCGGAACGCACGGCGGTGGTCCATGCAACCGAGGTGGTGGACTTCACGTCTGATGACGAGGCGAATGATAGGGTGGAGCTGCCGGTGTTGTCGTGGGAGCTGGCAGTGGTCTAATCAGAGGCTAGGCCCTCTGACAAGCTGCTGGAGGCTAACCTTGAGTGGCCCTGCCCTAAGGACCCAGCGAAAGGGGGTTTCATCCTTTGGGATTCCTAGGAGTGTTAGCTCTAGGACATCCTTGGGGAGCAAGGGCACGCCGCGGTGTCCGAACTAGCCAACCTATCCACGAAGCTCGGAGGCACCTAGGAGCAGGTTTAGTCCGCTCAGCAGTTAGTCGAGGTCGACCTGCAACTTGCCACAGAGGTGAGTTTCACGTACTTGTCCTTGACCTCTGAATCCATTGTTGGTTGCCTTAGCATGCTTGTTTTTTGTAGAGTCTGAAGGGGATGTCGTCTCGTAAGTCCCGCTTCCTCTGAATGGAGCACGCCTAAATGGCTGAGCTTGAGCGTCAGCTAGAGTTCGCTCGCCACAAGTTGTAGGACTAGGTGGCCAAGGCGACCACGGTGCGGGGTAGAGGGGCAGCATGTAGCAGAGCGAGCGATTGCCGCCGAGCAAGGGCTCGAGGCGGCGAAGGCCCGCTAGGTGGAGACCGAGGTGGGGTTGCGGACATCCTTGGTGGACACTGAGGTGGTGCTCTAGAAGTCCCTAGAGACCCTTGAGTTGGAGCAGAGTGCCTTGGCGTCGAGGTAGAATGCCGTGGAGTTGGCACGGAAAGGCCTGGAGTTGGAGCGGAAGGCCCGGTCGGAAGCAGACCGGGAAGTGCTCGCGCTTCGAGGCCGGGTGATGGGGATAGAGGAGGTGAGCGCCCGGCTGCACGAGCAGGTGGCCCGGCAGGCAGAGGATCTCTCCAGCCTTGAGAACTTCCATGTCAGTACGTACCTTTTCTATTTTTCATTATGTTGGTTTCTTCCTTCAGCGTGTTTCTGAGCTTGTTGCCCTTCTTTCAGAGCCGGGTGGAAAGGTGAGGTTGCTGGAGCAGAACCTGGAGATGGTCAAGGTGACTTTCAGCCAAAATGCAGAGGAGCTGGCCAAGTCCTATGAATAGTGACATGTGCTCGAGGGGGGACTTGACTAGATCCACAATATTGCCCAGCTGGTCGTCTCGGAGATCTTTGGGTCAGTGCCAAGCACTAGCGCGCCCGCCGTCCAGTTGGTAGAGGTCCCGGATGTAGTCTAGGACCTTGTCACAAGCGGGCTGTTCTACGGAGTGTCGGGGGTGCTGATGTCGGTGGTGACACACCACCCAAACCTAGACTTCGCCACTATCTACAGTGGGTATGTTGAAGGCTTGAGCACGGAGGACATCCAATCGATCGGGGAGGGCTTGCTGTCGTACGTAAGGTCGGTGGCAGAGCAAGTCTCTACCCAGTGGGTAATGGACGTCTGCTATGAAGACATGGCTAGAAGCATGCATGGGGAGGATGTTGCCCAGCCTACGGATGGCATAGAGCCTGGGTCAGAGGTGGACGTCGCCCCGGCTTTGACCGAGCCGAATGTCCTGTCGCCGAGAAGTGAGCAGCCCGTGCCTTCATCGGTCGCACCGACAACAGATGCCACCGAGTCAGTCCAATAGCTTGTAAAATATAAGTAGTTTAGTGAACGTAAAAAGTTTAAGTTCATGGGGTAGCCCCCGTGTAAACATTTCTGTGTGCTTAATGACTATAGTTGGTTTTGTTTTCTATGATGGAGTCACTCCGTTCGGGGAAGCTTGTTCCCCTTTTGTTCCTTAGTTTTTACTTAGCATATTTATGTTTTTTATTCTTTCCCTCTTATACCTACCCATTTGTCCCATAGGCTGCAACCTTGGGAGCCCAAGGCGTGGCCCGTGAGGCTCGGCAGCTCATAATGGTAGGGAAAGGCGGGGTGCGATCGGTCGGAATGTTTTAAAGCAAAGCTACGTAAGGCAAATTAAACGAACGAACTACCCTTTTGGTTGGGTAGGAAGGAATTTGACCATATGATAGTAAACAAAATAGCGAGGTAGTAGTGTACCCTAGTGGAGCCCCCGAGCGCCCTGGGCCAAAAAGTGTTTGGGTCGAGGTGCTTTTATAGGAGCATACGCTAAATAAATAATGGTAAGACTGAAACTTAGGGGAAGAAAAATGACATAGCTATTCCAAACATTTGAAGAGAATGCCATCATTGTTGTCCTTCAGTCGGTAGACGTCCGGTCGGATCACTTCAACCTTCAGTCATCCGGATCCTTGCCCGCTATGCCCCCTTTCTCGGTCGCTGCTTGTTCACCTTTCTCTTCCTTTGGCCTACCAGCCTTCTGCAGAAGGCGTTTGAGGAGCTGGCAATCCTTGTAGAGGTGTTTGATGGGGTAGTCATGGTTGGTGCACGGGCTCTCCATGAGCTCATGGAAGTGGCCCAGAGGGTCCTGCTGGGGCTACATGCCTGCGTGATCAGCCGTGGCGTCCAACGTGGAGTTGGCCAGTCGGTGGTGATCCTTTCTGTTCTTTTCCCCCTCTGCGTGGAGGGGCCCTCATCTCGATCCTGGCGTTTGGCCTTACCTTTGCCCTTTCCTCCATTGGAGCATGGTGGGAGCAACGCTTGTTGGAGGTTTTGGACAAAGGTCTGCGGTCCTAGGCCATCAGGGCTGGGACTCCGGTCATTGCTGTGTGTGTCTTGGTTTAGCCTGAGCTGCGCGTAGATAGGTGGTCAGTATGGAGCGGTAGTCAAGTCAAGATGAGGTGCTAATGCGGCCTCCTATGCCGTTCTCGACGGTCGTCGTGGTGATCGGGTGGAGCGACCCATCTACTGTGTCCCCATTCCCTTGGTGGGGAGTGAGGTCACGTGTTGGTGCCACAATACGGAGCTCTCCGCTTGTTGTACAGCGGCGGTCTCCACTAGTGTCCGGAGGTTCTGATGGATCGCCTGTTCATGAGGGTCGTTCGGCTCGAACAGGCCACAGAGAAGCATTGCCGTGGTGGCGATGTTTTGACTGGCCCAAACGAACTAGGGGGATCGGTCCCCCTGTCCATGTTGTTGCGCTGGACCTGACGGGCACGACCCTGGGTGCCGCTCGCCGGTCTATGCGCATGGGGCACAGTGTGGTGCGCCGAGCGCGCTGGCGTAGTCGGTGGCTGATGCAGCCACTGTTGTCGTAGTGCCTCGCCATGCTCCTATGTGAGCTCGGGGGTCTCCGCACGAGAGTCCAATGAGGTGTGAGTCTGTGAGGACTCTGCTTCCACCGGTGGGTGTCCCGGAGCGTCCGCCATGGCGCACTGCTAGGACGGACGGTGGCTAGGTGCCATGTTGCCGATGCTAGAGCCATCACTCTCGCCATCGTCATCCATGAGGTCGAGGAAATAGGTGGGAGCATAGCTTACCATTCCAATGAATTTGGATGCGAGAGGGGGCAGCACTGGCATCCTTCGGAGCCCCCGAGCGTATGCGTCCGTAGAAGATGCGAGGCTGTAGGGGAACCAGTTGTATGGCGGTCGCGTCGGGGACAATAGGGTTCCTTTGGGTAATCTGTGGAAGATAGAGAATCATAAGTAAATAACAGCATGTACATTATTCACAGCGGGGTTTGAGCAGAGAGTTTGCTCGGAATGAAGCACAGATGCCGCATCATCGAAGTCGTGTGTCCCAGAGTCAATGGAGGGTGCCCCTCTAATGGGTGCTGAGACATGAGCCTCCTTGCAGAGGTGTAGTATGCCGAGCCGGTCAGCAACGAAGTCTAGGCTTCCAAAGAGGAAGGCTTGGATGGCTCGAAGACGGGTGGAACCCGCATCCCAACCGGTGGGGGAGCAAGAAGTTCGAGTGAGCTAAAGCGAATCATATCACCTGAGCCCACCACGGCGAGGGTGGTGGAAAAGTGGGCCATCCAATGACCAAAAAGTGTTGAACGCACAACGTCTGTCCCTTAGACGGCGCCAACTGTCGGTGCAGAAAGTGACCAACATATAAATATTTGTAGTTTTGCCGTACGTTGTGATCGGAGGTGGCCTAGCACTCAATGACATAGGGTTTATGTTGGTTTAGGCAACATGTCCTATGTCTAGTTTGAGTCAGTCGGTGACTTTATTCCTAAGCCTAGGTGCTTGAAGTCTGCAGTGGGGTTACAAATGAGAAGGAGAATGATGGTGTGCACTAGAGGTCCGGTCAAACTCCGGTCAGAAGGACCAAGAGCGATAGGAGCTCCGCTATGAGCTAAGTGTTCAAGCGTGTGCTTGAGGTCTAAACCTAGCGGTTCTATGGTTGTGAGCTAGTGAACTTGATCGATCTAATGAATCTAAAGGGACTGAGCTTGAATCAACTTGTATATATTGGGAGAGAGCGCATCCCCTTTTATAGATGAAGGGGATGGCCTTACAAGTGAGAGGGAGAGAGTACGAATGCTTCTAAGCCTTGTTGTCCACGTCGATAGGTACATGATGATGGTAGGCGTCCACAACACTATTGATGTCACTGTAGAATGTCAGATGCATATGGGAGGTTACGTCATCTTGTTTGGGTATGGCAGATGTTAGTATCTGCTATACTGTTGATGCCCAAAGGCATATGAGGGGTTTTTACCATGTTCACTCGGTACGATAATTCTGGCGCCCACAACACTGTCTATGCCTAGAGGCATGTGGGGGAAGCCTTACCGTATGGGAGTCAATGGTGCCTACAATACTATGGGGAAAATGATGGTGCCTACAATACTATGTGTCAGGGAGGTTACAGAGTACTATTCCTATAGGCATATAGGGTATAGTCCCTGGTATCATGGTTTGATTTGTGCGCCCTGCCTTGCTTTCTCTATTTGATCCCTGGTCCTTTCCGAGCGGGCGTCCCCGATCGGTTGGTCCTAGTCGGCTTTGGTTGCGCTAGTCGGAGAAGAGCGGTGAGCAGGGCTTCTATGGACCTCAGTCGGAGACATGGGGTCAGAGTCAGAAGTAGTCCTTGGGCCAGGCCTTCCAATCGGAGAGGCTGTCGGAGGCGACTGGAGTCTGAAGTGAGCGCTCCGGTCAGAGAGGTGGGCTGAAGTAGTCGATAAGTGGGCGCTGTTCCTCCTCGGCCAGACATTCCCATCGGTGACTAGACCGCCCTTATGGCCTATTGTTTTAGACTCTTGGGCCAAGCTTGGGCGTGGAAGCCGGTCTATGAGGGACCCTGGGTTTACGAATCCGACAGGTTGTACTTTTTGGCCCGTAGTGGTTGGCGGCGGTATGGGCTTCCGTTAGGAGCCATGCCTGAGTGGTTGGGTGAGACGGAGCCCCTGACCCAGAGGTCGAGCGAGGTGGGGCCCCCGATCTAGAGGTCGGATGAGGTGGAGCCTGCCCCCAGAGGTCACGCGAGGCAGAGCCCACACACCTAGGGGTCGGTTGGAGCTATAGTCACGCTCTTGACTGCTCAGATGTGTAGAATCACTGGAACACCTAGAGGGGGCTGAATAGGCCTGTAAAAATTCAACATAAACCAAAGTCAAATTCACCAGCGGCACTATCGCTCTATGAGCGCAGCACTACCGCACCTGCATGAGAGATTAGTTCATAGTTCAAAATCTACCCAACAAAATTTAGATTGGGTAAATTTCTTAACTTCCTATAAAGTTGTAGATCACAGATCGATAGCTAAAAGTGGTGGAAACACTACACACAAGTAGATCGGCCTCAAAATCTAGAGATCATCTCAACAACAACAAGAACACAAGTGTAGCAACACAAGCACAAGATGACACAAGGATTTAGCCCATGGTTTAGCTCGCCACCAAAGCTTGCCTATGTCCACGTTGTTGAGGTATACCACTAAGGCTTAGGGATTTTTAACCCTACCTCATTCTCAAGTCAAGAGAGTGAACTCTTGAGATGAGGGGTGATTTTAATCGCTGCAAGAGGTGGTTACAAACCTCCTAGTGATGCCACAAACTTGGCAAGCTCATCAGGCAATGCTCTAGCTGGCTAGGAGCCAAGCTCCAAGAGTAACAAACACAACTACCAGCTAAGACATGAACCAAGTGCTCTTTAGAGTTTAGGAATCAATGGAGTTGCTCTCTATTCAAGTTTTGGACCCTTTTTCCTTAAGGATTGATGGGGAAATCAATGGATTTGCTTGGGGGCTTGAGGTCAACAATGGAGTGAGAGAGAGAGAGAGAGCTCCTACTCTGTTTTGGCATGCTGAAGTGAGGAAGAAGAGAGCCGGTTGGTTGCCATTGGAAAGGAAGGAGAAAGGTATATATACCCCTAGCCCCCAACGATCACTTTAAATCGTAGATAGCCATTGGTGAGGAAAGAGAAATGTATATATACCCCTAGCCCTCAATGAACACTGTACCCAAGAGGTTGGCCAAGATGAGGACGTGACCAAAGGGTCGGGCGAGCCAAAGCCCGCACCTTTGGGTTGGGCAAGACGGAGCCCGCGACCAAAGGGTCGAGCGAGCCAAAGCCCCCGACCAAAGGGTCGGGCGAGCCAGAGCATGCACCCAAGGGGTTGGGCGAGCCAAAGCTCGCACCTAAGGGGTCAAGCACGTTGGAGCTCGCACCATGCAAGACAACAAGGGTAATAATGAAGTGCAGACTATCTTGGCTGTGAATCTAAAGATGCTTGTGGTTGTTTGAGCACTTGGTAGTACATATTAGTGTAAGCATTATGTCCCCCTTTATAGTATGGCTTTTCCTATACTCAAATTTAATATATAAAAGAATTTAAATCTCCTTTGAGTTTGAAGCCATCTACATTTGTAATTTGGGACTCCTCCGTTCTGTGTAGCATTCTCGAATATAAATTACCTGCTTGTCATCTTGATAAATCTTATTAGTTCTCTAATTGCATTGTCATTATCACCAAAACTCATAATTAAGGCTTGATTGCACTTCAATCTTCCCCTTTTTGGTGATTGATGATAACCCAATTAGAGCTTACAAAAGATATGAAATAAATATTGAGACTTTTGAGCCATGGGTGTAGAGCCTCCCCCTAAGTATGAAATAAAGAATTGAATTCTCAAATTGGCATAAGAAGCTAAGATTCACATTTTAGTGAAAGTGATGGGGCTCCCCCTACATCCATGCTCCTATGGGGTGCTGCACACTATGTCAAGAAAATATATACGTGATGCATGTGACAGTTTATGCACACATGTGTTTGTTGCTGTAGCTGAGTGCGGCACTGCCGCACCTGATTGTATGATCAAGACAGAGTCAAGCACCACACAGCTAGCTCAAATAAAAAATATGCAACCTAGCACAATAAGATGACTTCTAATCCACACAAACGATACATGTCCATATCCGATACACAAATAGTCAAATAGTAGCATTATTTCACAATTTAGAGTTTTGAGCAACTCTCAAACTTTCCACCTAGCGAAGACTAACACTCATCGAATAGGGCATGAAGCGCAGCTGCTGACCATGGCGTTGAAAAGTTAAAAGTTGTTGACCCCTCTAATTTTCTCCCCCTTTGGCATAAAGCACCAAAAAGAGAAGAAGAGAAGAAAGATCAACACCTACTCATCATCTCACTAGATGTCTGTCCAATCAATATCATCACCTCCTACAATAGTCCTAGCACCACCATCACCATCATCGTCGTCGGAGTCAATATGTGCACGGCCCTAATGGTGAGTAGTGGTGGTGTAGCGAGTGGAACGAGTGGAACACCTCGGCTCCTATCTCTAACGGTATCCCTCTAGGGTCTCATCTCAATCTGCTGCTCATCCCTGCTCCTCCTCCTCAAAGCCAAGAATCTAGCTGAAAGTGACAAAGTTGACTCGGTAGTGCCGACCATTAGTCATCTAGTGAATCTCATCAGAGGTCAGGTCATAGAAGTATGTGGCATGAAACTATGCCAGGACCTCCTGATTCCAGTTATATTGGAAACCCATGATGTCTGAAAGCTAGAACCTATCACAAATCTTGATTACCTTATCAAACTCAGGCTCCTCCTTCTCCTGCGTCTCATCCTAATCAATGTACTACATCATGATGATCTTGGTTTTCTTGGATGCAAGAATGGTAGTGACATAAAAGATGGAATGAAACTCATTCTAGAATCTATAATCAATGCTCAAATCCTTACGCACTGCATAGGGATTGATCCCTCTTGCCTCTTCCACTAGCTTCCAACTCTTGGAATAGTTGACAACTGCATGCTGGCAGGAGTCATCTGGAGGTCACATGATGATCTCACTCTCAAAATCTCTCATGTATCTACCATCAAACTCTGAGAGATGCTATGGGGTGTCAAGAATGACATCAGTGGTATGACCTATCATCTCTAGCCTCTCCTCATCTTCAATGTATTGTTCATGTCTGCCCCTATCACCAAGTCCCCTTGGAGCTGCACTACTGCCTACTGCCGTTGACCTTTCTCGACCATGATGAGGTGGATTATTGTCTCTTTGCTTATTCATCTTCCTTTTCCCCCTTTGGTCATAATCTCTGTGCTCCATCTTCTCAAACGAGTAATGGAGAGGAGAGGAAAGAAACTACTTGGGCTAGGGGCACAAGCAGTCGTCAGTGACATTGAGAGAGGGTTGTCAGCTGCCGTGACACTTGCTAGAGATTAGCATCGCGCGGCCAAGCGGCGATGATGGCATGGGCGCAAGAGAAGAGAGAGGCACGGGTGTCGGTGTTAGGGGGGAAGAGAGGGGGAAAAGTTACTACAGACCTAAATCTTAAATGAGATTCAAAGTGCGGCACTGCCGTATGCCTAGCCCAGCACTGCCGTAGAGCAGCATTTTTGCACGGTAGGCGCGACACTACCACACTCCCCAAAGTAGTGGGAGTTAGTTATGATCTATATGACTCTCTTTGTATAAGATAGGGATACATATCACATATATACCATGACCAGAAACAAATAATCAATACAGACCCTGATCATGATACATAAGTTGCCTTTTATAAATCATTTTCGTGCACAATATGAAAATTTTTAACTCTTTTACCTAGATACCAGTTTATTAAATAGAGGCATGCTAAAATTCAAACCACATTACGAGAATCAAGTATATTTAGCTCACTATGTAAAGCACAAAACCTTGACTCATCGAGGGGCTTTGTGATGATATCAGCTAGTTGCTTTTCGGTGCTCACATGGTGAATTTTGATATGTCCTTTGGTTTCATGGTCTTTCAAGAAATGATGTTGGATGTCTATATGCTTGGTTCTAGAGTGGTGGCTTATGGGATTGTTTGTAAGCTTAATGGCACTCTCATTGTCACATAATAATGGGATTTTGGTAAAATGACATCCAAAATCACGAAGAGTTTGCCTCATCCAAAGTAGTTGGACACAACATGCACCGGTCGCAATGTACTCAGCCTCGGCAGTGGAAAGGGCTACACAATTTTGCTTTTTAGAACTCCAAGACACTAGGGATCGTTCAAGGAATATCAGGCCTAGATGCATACAAATAAAGTAGAGAGCCGATCATGGAACAATATACCTTGGTATCAATGGCTTTCCCTTCAATGTTGAGATCAAGATGTCCATTGGTTGGCATGAGAGTTTTGATAGGCTTGGCATTCACTATGTCAAACTTCTTGAGTATATCATGGGTGTACTTCTAAAAGGTCCTTGTGTGGTTTTGATAATTGAGTGGCAACCCTAGGTGGACTAATTGTGTTTATGTGACATACATAGGTGATTAGTCCATAAGTACATGTGTGTGAGCAACATATGCTGTGAAGGTGAAAATGGTTTGGAGATGTTGCAAAGCTCACACATGTGATGATGAAGGAGCTTATTGCACATGAGACATGACATTGAGTCATGTGATCAAGGTGAAGAAGATCAAGACAAGACTTGGTTTGATGGACCAGTTGCAAGCGTGAAGGACAAGTCAGAGGCTTTGAAGCGATGGACCATGTGGCGATGAAGCTTGAGCAAGACTTGGCGCCGATGGACGAAGGCAACGGTGAAAAGCAAGTGAAGTCAAGATCGATGAACCAATATGATCACGTGATGATATGAAGTGGATCATATCATTGTTGATCGTGTTGGTGCATGTGTTGCATCGACATTGGAGGAGATGGAATGTAATGTGAAGGCAAAGGTATAACCTAGGGCATTTCATTTCACCAGTCATAGGTGTGTAAAGAAGTTTGTGACTAAGTTTAGGATAGATGGCCGTACTATCAAGAGGGGCAAACTTGTTTGCATATCGGTCATCTAGTGCCACTCGAGTGATCTAACTTTGTATCGTCGCAAGGATTGAGTGGCATGGCAAGTTGAGTGGCTAATCCTTTGAAAAATGATTGTGAAAATGCTAAGACACATACACATAGTGGTGTACACTTGGTGGTGTTGGCACATTTATAAAGGAGATGAAGTTGGAGTTGATGTGGATCAACTCGGCGATGGAACGGAGGTGAGAAGGGTTCGAAACTCCACCGGCGGAGTGTCCGCCCGTAGAGTGCGGATGGTCTAACAATGCCACTGGTGCCCTATACAGAAAAGATAGGGTCTCATAGAGTGCACCAGATGCTGGTCACGCAGTAACTGGACGCTGGGTCCTGTGTCCGGTCAGTGGCAGTAGAGCATGCGTAGGCATCGGTCTTCAACCGGACACTGGCGTTGAAAGTGATCGGACGCTGGCAGGGTGTGTTCAGTCAGGCTAACATATGGTGAAGTAGATGAAAGGTCCTTGTTTGGTTTTGGTAATTGAGTGACAACCTAGGTGGACTAATTATGTTTATGTGAGATACACAGGTGATTAGTCCACAAGTACATGTGTGTGAGCAACATAGCCATGAAGGTGAAAATGGCTTGGAGATGTTGCAAAGCTCACACATGTGATGATGAAGGAGCTCATTGCACATGAGATATGACATTGAGTCATGTGATCAAGGTGGAGAAGATCAAGACAAGACTTGGCTTGATGGATCGGTTGCAAGCATGAAGGGCAAGTCGAAGGCTTTGGAGCGATGGACCGCGTGGCGGTGAAGCTTGAGCAAGACTTGGCGCTGATGGACGAAGGCAATGGTGAAAAGTAAGTGATGTCAAGATCGATGAACCAATATGATCATGTGATGATAAGAAGTGGATCATATCATTGTTGATCATGTTGATGCATGTGTTGCATCAACATTGGAGGAGATGGAATGGAATGCGCAAGGCAAAGGTATAACCTAGGGCATTTCATTTCAGCGGTCATAGGTGTGTAGAGAAGTTTATGACCGGGTTTAGGATAGATGGCCATACTATCAAGAGGGGCAAACTTGTTTGTATATCGGTCATCTAGTGCCACTCGAGTGATCTAACTTTGCATCATCGCTAGGATTGAGTGGCATGGCAAGTTGAGTGGCTAATCCTTTGAAAAATGATTGTGAAAATACTAACACACATACACATGGTGGTGTACACTTGGTGGTGTTGGCACATTTACAAAGGAGATGAAGTTGGAGTTGATGTGGATCAACTCGGTGATGGAACGGAGGTGAGAAGGGTTCGAAACTCCACCGGCGGAGTGTCTGCCCATAGAGTGTGGACAGTTCGACGCTGCCACCGGTGCCCTGTTCCAAAAAGATAGGGTCTCACAGAGTGGACTGGACACTGGTCACATAGTGACCAAACGCTGGGTTCCAGTGTCCGGTCAGTAGTGGCAGTCAACAGGCAGGCGTCGGTCTTTGACCAGACGCTAGTGCTGGAAGTGACCGGATGCTGACAGGGTGCGTCCGGTCAAGGTGACGTGTGATGACACATGTAGAGTACAGAAGCTAGAAGTGACTGGACACTGGTGCTGCGTCCGATCGCGATCGACCGGACATGTCTGGTCATGTCTGGTACCTTACTAGAAATGACCGGACGCAGGGGTTGCTGAGTCCGGTCAGTTCAAGCTGCTACGTTCGGTCAACAGATGACCATTGAGATTAGGTGAATAGTATTTGAAGCAGGGGACACGTGCGTGCATCGCATGACCGGACGCTGAGGTCTAGCGTCCGGTCGATCAGACCGGAGCGTCTGGTCATCCCAACTTTTGCCCAGTGAAGGGGTAATGGCTCTATTTGTTTGTGGGGTTATAAATAGAAGCCATGGTCAGCCTTGGGTCGGCAGCTGAGCACACTAGAGCCTTGGTGGCTTGTGTAGTGGTGCTTGGGAGCCCTCCATCTCACATATACTTGATAGTGATCATTTGATTGTGTGAGAGAGCAATTCTAGTGCGATTGCATCGTGAGGTTACGTCGAGTGGCACTAGGTGATCGAGTTGCAAACCAGTGGTGCTTGTTACTCTTGGAGGTTGCCACCTCCTAGATGGCTTGGTGGTGGTCTCCGTCGAAGCCCGCAAGAAGCTTGTGCGGTGCTCTGGAGAAGAGCTTTGTGAGGGGCATTGTGCCCGCCCCATGGGAGCCACGAAGAGCAACTCTAGTTGAGTGTGCCATTGAGCTACCCTCACTTTCGGGGTAGGTTCTTGCGGTGCCCGACATGCGGGCTTGGTGGATGATGCCAATTAGTCGCTGAACCACCAAGTGAGCGGTCGACACAACGGGGACGTAGCTTGTTGGCAAGCACGTGAACCTTGGGAGAAAAATCATCGTGTCTGAAAGGATCACGATGCCCAAGAGGGGGGGTGAATTAGGCTAATTCGAAATTCTCTTGCAATAAACAAATCCTACGGATAGCCCAATTAACCCCTTGTGCCTAGAAAAGTGTTTCTATCAAACTAATGCACAACGAACTCACAACCTATATTCCAACCTTACTCTAGCAAGCAATTCTATGGATGTAAAACAAGTATTGAATTGCTCAAAGTAAATACTCAAAGTAAGTGCTCAAGGTAAATAGGGAGAGAGAGGAACGCGGCGATGTTTTGCCGAGGTATCGAAGAGTCGCCACTCCCCACTAGTCCTCGTTGGAGCACCCACGCAAGGGTGTAGCTCCCCCTTGATCCGCGCAAGGATCAAGTGCTCTCTATGGGTTGATTCTTCGACACTCCGTCACGGCGAATCACCCAAAGCCGCTCACAACTTGAGTTGGGTCACCCACAAGCTTCACCGGGTGAACACCAAACTCCCAATCACCACCAAGCCGTCTAGGTGATGGCGATCACCAAGAGTAACAAGCACGAACTCTCACTTGACCACGCGAAGCCTAATGAGAAGATGGATACACACTTTGCTACTCTTGATTTGCTAGTGAGGCTACTCTCTTGGATTCTCAAATCACAAACACCTCACTAGGACCTTGCTCTTCTTGGCACTCACAAACGTGTTTCTCAGCTGTTGGAATGAGCAAAAGTTACTCCACTCACGAGTGGAGCTTCTATTTATAAGGCAGCCTGAAAAACTAACCGTTATGAGCTTCTGCGGGGTGACCGGACGCTCCGGTCGTGATGACCGGACGCTCCGGTCAGTTCAACCCGCGAACCAGTTTTCAAGTGATGACCGGACGCTGCCAGGGTCCGGTCAGTACCGACCGGACGCGTCCGGTCGCTCTTGGATGCTTACTGTAAACGACCGGACGCTGGATACACAGGGTCCGGTCACACTGACCGGACGCGTCCGGTCACTCTTTTCCAAGTCTGGACCCTTACTGGAGTCGACCGGACGCTGGCCCTCAGCGTTCGGTCACATGACCTTCCAGCGTCCGGTCACACCAGACTTGACCACCTCAGTCAAATGAACTGACCGGACCCTGCGGCCAGCGTCCGGTTGCACCGGAGCCAGCGTCCGGTCAGTGTTTGACTCTCCATTCACTTCCAACTTTCGAACATGTGTGAATGAAGTTTGCTCCAAAGGATCTTAGGCATTCATAGGAGCTACCTAGAGCTAGTTTTAACAAGTGTGCACCACACCTAACTCACTAGACTTAACTAGGTCAAGCTACCCGTTCATACTCCCCTTCATAGTACGGCCAAAGGAAAAACAAAGTCCTAAACTACTCTAAGTGTCTCTCCAACTCCAATCGACACTTAGAACTAGTCATCCTTAACCTTGTCGTCCATCCTTTAAAAACCGAAATGATTTCCATCGTAGGGGCATGACAACCTCGATTGCCCAATCGATCTTCATTACCATGACCTAACTTAATTGCCTCTGCAAAACACACGTTAGTCATAGTAATCTTGTATTGACATTAATCATCGAAATCCAACTAGGGGCCTAGATGCTTTCAATCTCCCCCTTTTTGGTGATTGATGACAATACCACCTCGAGTATGTTATGGAGTGAGGTTTTTGACGGGCTTGGTTCATATAAGCTTTTGTCAAATAAGAACAGAAGAGTTAGTCAAGCTTATATGAACCAAGCCAACACAATGTACTCAAAGGATATGAATTAAGCATGAGTACTAATTACAAAGCTCATTTGCTTCGAAGTATAACCGCGGAAGCAAAGGGCAAATGAGCATTACTCAAGTGATATGACATATAGATAAAGCAAAGTAGAAATCACACATGTCAAATATCACAATCACATAGATAGCACTATCACATATATATAATAGTATGCATGAAAGTAAACACACGAATGCATAAGTAATAGTGTATCACACAAATGAAACTCCAAATGTATATAATAAGCTAATACTAGATAACTAGCTCCCCCTAAAACTCGCTCCCCCTGAGTCTACATACTCAAACCCTCTCCCCCTTTGGCATCAAACACCAAAACCTAAGGGTCGGTCGGCGGGGCTGCAGCGGATGAGTCGGGCGCTGAAGTACGTGGAGCAAGATGGAACTGGGCGGCATCATCATCTGACCCTGAGCTTTGAACTGAATGACCCTCTGAAGCAGGAAGTGTCGCTGAAGCAGTCTGGGTCTGAGCTGGGGCTGGTGCTGCCTGTGACGCTGCAAGTATGTCTGTCGTAGGATCTGACGAGGCGACAGACGAGGGGAGCCTCTGAGTGGTCATGATAGCTAGAGCTGCTGTAGACGGTCCGGCAGTATGCATGTGAGGCGGAGTAGGCATGCCGGTCAACTCGCTGAATGATGCTCCAAGACTCCTGGAGACTGACGACTCAGGCATGAATAGCGAGGAAGACTGCTCTGGTGTAAAGCCCGTCTGAAAAGGCGTGAACTGCAGGGCAACACCCGGTGAGGCTAACCACTGGGACACCTGTACTGAAGGTGACGTGAACTGAACTGGAGGCTGTCCTTGACTCTGAAGCCCGATGGGCTGTACTGCTGGAGTCGTCGAAGTGGTAGGAGGCTGGGCAAGCTAGGGCGAAGGCTGTGGGATTGGGACCCCAATAGCTGTCACTACATGCTGCATGAATCCCATGAGCTGCTGCTGCATAAGTAACTGCTGGTGCTGAAGGAGCTGCTGCTGCCTCTGGAACTCGTCCTAACGAGCCTGAAACTGTGCGAAGTTGGCAGCTGTCTCCTGTGCCTGTTGTGTCTGATCCTGCTGCATCCGCTCAAGAATAGCAATGAGAGCGGGGTCTGTCTGTGGAGCAGGTGGAGCAGAACTGGAGCTACCGGCCTCTGCATCGTGTCTGCGTGGAGGCATCTGAGGTATAGGCTGGTAGTCGTCGTCGGAGCTATCACTGTACTCGCTCACCTCCTGCTGTGCCTCTAGCTCCTCCTCCTCAGTGGCTGCAATCCCTCTGATGATCTCATCCTGCTGAGCTGCAGACTCTGGCACGTCGGGGCGACGGCTAGGCTGACTGGGAGCCTGAGGAGTGGCGTGTCTGATCCGCTGTGACAGATTGTAAGCTGGGAACTCTATGGTGGCACCTATATACTCATCCATCATGCCAGGGGGCTTATCCATCACAACTCTGCGGATGAGGAAAGTGATCTAGTGAGCATAGGGAAGCTGCCTGTGACCCTTGAATCCCTCAGCTATAGTATCCTCCATCTCTGAAAGAAGGAGGTCCCAGATGTCAAACACTGTCATCTGCATGATGGCATTGAGAAGCCAGAGCTGTAAGCGAGTCAGGCCCTCCCTGTATCCCAACCTGGGAAGCAGTGTCCTCCTGATGATGGCCTCTAGTATCCTCGCTGTAGGAGTCAAGTCACTGGGGTTCCTGCTCGACCCCTCACCAAATGGCTCCTTGAAGCAATGCCGCACTAAGTCTGTAGGGGGTACCAACCCTCCATGGGGACGCCTGGGAGGTCCCTGCTATCCATAGCAAACCTCATGCATCTTTATAGGTTGCTCCTGTAGTCTCAGTATCTCCCTAGCTCTGCCACTAGTCACTCTGTGGTCTTTGCCGTTGAAAGCAAAGTGAATGAATCTGTGATGAGGATCGATGTAGAGTGAGGCATAAAACTGACGGACCCAAGATGGTACATATATCCCCGTCCGTCCAATCAGATCTGACAATCCTGGCAAATATGACAAGTATTGCCGAATGCCCTCTCCGGCTGCTGCCACAATGGACTCTATCTGACAGACCCTCTGTGATCTGAACACTGCCCCACTGTTAAGATATGCATTATAGAAATCCTCATGCAGTGGCGTGTAGAACCCCTCAGCTGCTCTCTCATCCCTCCTCGGAGGAAACCATACCTCAAACTCAACAAACCGCAGCTGCTGAACCTGCCTGGCTGTAGCGGCCCTCAAGTCGAGGTGAACCACTGGAGGCGGACCCTGAGGTCTGGGCGGAGGACATGAACCCCTGCGCCGTGTAACTGGCCTCAGTGGAACTACAGCACTGGTGCGACTCGAGCGACGTAGCTGAGGTGCCGGCTCGGTCTCCTGACTCTCCTGAGTCTCCTGGGCTGGCTGAGGCTCTGCTGGTGGGGGCTGCTGCTGTGCTGACGGACCCTCCTCAATGGCAACCCGTCGTCCTGCCAATGTGGCAGTCCCAGCTGGACTACCATGACGACGCTCAGCCTCCTCAATCGCAGCTCTGACTGCGGGTGAAACTGGCTAATCTGCAATG
Organism: Miscanthus floridulus; assembly: GCF_019320115.1. NCBI lineage: Eukaryota > Viridiplantae > Streptophyta > Magnoliopsida > Poales > Poaceae > Miscanthus > Miscanthus floridulus. The sequence continues at coordinate 18,128,129 of NC_089580.1, forward strand.
ACAACTCCGCTGCGGGTACCACCTCTCTCGGCACGCTCTGCGGCCTCTGCAACAGCTGCTGCTCTTACTGTCTCTGCGTCGGGGTACTTCCGCTTCTTGGATGTTACTTGCTTGGTTGACTTGCCTTTGGATCCGGCTGGCTGACGAGGCGGGGGCCTCCGATCATCATCACCAGGACCACCACCAACATTCTTGGTGCGAGCCATCTGAACTGACAAGATGGTGAACTGTCGCTGATGAAGATCAACTGTCAAACTGCTGCTTTTGAGGCTTGGCCTCGATCCTTACTCGCGAGCTTGGCTCCGAGTTTACTGCCAACTGCCAGACGAAACACAACGGAACCGACTCGCTGCACGATAGAATAGATGGATATACAAATAAATACCATATATCTAATGGATGCGAAATCCTAACAGAGAAAGCAATGTAGATGCGAATTTGAATCGAGTGGCTTTCTACCTGACGATCAGCGATCCGAGAAGAGATAAGATATCACGCGGGGGATTCTCGGAACCGGGCTAGGGTTAGGTCAGACGCCCTGAATGCAATGGGGAATCAGTGCGATTAGAATTTGATCTAGGTCATAATTTGAGATCAAGATTGAAATACAAAGATTGCCATACCAATCAATGGGAGGATAGCCCTGGGCAACGATTGGACAGCGAGCTAGGGCACGAGGTGACCGGCGAGGTGCAGCAGAGGCGAGCTGGCGCGGTGGCTCGGCTGGAGCGCGACTGGCGAGCGGGGGCCGAGCGTGGAGGCGCGGCGAGGCGAAGACACGACGGCGCGGCTAGGCAGGCGCACGGAGGCGCGGGCGCAGGTGAGGCATGAGGAGACGGCGGCGCAACGGTGCGGCAAGGGGGCTGAGCGTGGTGGCGCAAAAGGACGGCGGCGACTTGGTGAGGCAGCGGCGGCGTGTGCGCGAGATTGGGCGCGAGGAGGTGGCGGCGCTGGTTAGGTCAAAGGAGAGAAAAACTTGAAGGCCCGTTAATATAATCCCCCAAACCGTGACAGAAAAGGAAATCGAAATAGAGACATGAAGTCGCACGAGATCCACTGACCGGACGCTCCGGTGGTAGTGACCGGACGCTACCACCCAGTGTCCGGTCGATTCCAGAGAGGTCCAAATCCTCTGGAATCGCGACCGGACGCGTCCGGTGGTCCATGACCGGACGCAGGCAGGGTCCGGTCAGTACAACTTTGTCATCCTCCGATCGACCGGACGCTGAGCCCTTTCTGACCGGACGCACAGACGCAGCGTCCGGTCACTCCTTCAACAGCAGTTCACCTCCTGTGAACTGACCGGACGCTGGACAGCAGCGTCCGGTGCAGCGTCCGGTACACCTTTCCCAGCAATTCTTCAACATACCTTCGCGCTACCTGTTCCCAATCAAGTCCCAACTTGAATAAGATCCAAATAAACACCAATTGGGACTGATGTGAGTGACCTCTCTCAAACCCTCATATTTTTCAAAATATTTTGCCTTAGGCTATAATTCTTTTTAAGAAAATAGGCAACAAGAGAGCAAATGGAACAAAATGACAAAACAACATTCATGCATATGTAATACTTGTAAGTAAATCTAGTTGCTTGTCAAGTTTGATCCAAGGTTAAGCTTCTTCACACGCTTTTCGGCGGTTATCTTAACCATGTTAGACAAGCCCTATATGCATTGCCACAAATTAAACATGTTGTATTTTACAATGAATGCAAGGGACAACACAAGCTCAATTTTTAGTGAAGTTACAAAAATCAAGTACATTGAGCTCGTTCCGCAATCTACAAAATGTAGCTTCATCTAGCGGTTTAGTGAAGATATCCGCTAGTTGATCTTCGGATCTTACACCTTCTAGTGATATATCATTTTTAGCTACATGATCTCTTAGAAAGTGATGGCGGATATCTATATGCTTGGTGCGAGAGTGTTGAACCGGATTATTTGCAAGTTTTACCGCACTTTCATTGTCGCACAAAAGAGGTACTTTCTCTAGAACTACTCCATAGTCTAGTAAAGTTTGTTTCATGTATAATATTTGTGCACAACAAGCACCCGCGGCAATGTATTCCGCTTCGGCGGTGGACAAAGCCACACTATTTTGTTTCTTGGAGGACCAAGACACAAGTGATCTACCAAGCAAATGGCACCCTCCAGATGTGCTCTTTCTATCAACTTTGCATCCGGCGTAGTCCGAATCGGAATAGCCAAGTAATTCAAATAAAGCTCCTTTGGGATACCAAAGGCCAATGCTTGGTGTGTGCTTAAGATACCTAAGGATTCTTTTTACGGCAATTAAATGTGTTTCCTTAGGACTAGCTTGAAATCTAGCACACATACACACACTAAACATGATGTCGGGCCTAGATGCGGTTAAATATAACAAGCTACCAATCATAGAACGGTAGAGAGTTTGATCAACCGAGTTACCTCCCTCATCTAGGTCAAGATGTCCATTGGTAGGCATTGGGGTCTTGATTGGCTTACATTCATCCATCTTGAATCTCTTGAGAAGATCTTTTGTGTATTTCTCTTGAGAGATGAAGATGCCTTCTTTCATTTGCTTGACTTGAAAACCAAGAAAGAATGTAAGCTCAGCAATCATTGACATCTCGAACTCCTTAGACATCAATTCACCAAATTCTTTGCATGAGTCTTCATTTGATGATCCAAAGATGATATCATCAACATATACTTGACAAATGAAGATATGCCCATCAAGCTTCTTGGTGAATAGTGTGGTGTCGACCTTCCCAATGGTGAAGCCCTTCTCAATAAGGAAATCCCGAAGGCGCTCATACCAAGCTCTTGGGGCTTGCTTAAGCCCATATAGTGCCTTGGACAACCTATAAACATGATTAGGATATCTAGGGTCTTCAAACCCGGGAGGTTGATCAACATAGACTAGTTCATTAATAAAGCCATTTAAGAATGCACTTTTCACATCCATTTGATATAGTTTCATTTCATGATGTGATGCATATGCAAGAAGGATACGGATGGCTTCTAATCTTGCAACCGGTGCAAAGGTTTCTCCAAAATCTAAACCTTCAACTTGAGAGAACCCCTTTGCCACTAGTCTTGCCTTGTTCCTCACAACAACACCTTGATCATCTTGCTTGTTGTGGAACACCCACTTTGTTCCAATGACTCTTGCATCTTTTGGTCGCTCTTCAAGATTCCAAACTTCATTGCGAGTGAAGTTGTTCAACTCTTCATGCATGGCATTGATCCAATCCGGATCTTTAAGAGCATCTTCTACCTTGGTAGGCTCATAGCAAGAGACAAAGGAGTGATGAGCAATAAATGAAGTAAGTTTTTGAGATCGAGTCATCACCCCCTTTGTTGGACTCCCTATGATGAGATCTTGTAGGAGAGGTGTATTTCTTCTATTGACCACTTGAGGAGGAGGTTGTGGAGCATCAACATCTTGTGCTTGTACCACCATTTGTTCATGGGAGATATGAGTATCTTCATTTTCTACTCTCCCAACTTTTTCACCATCTTGTGGTACATTTGATGAAGAGGGTTGATTAATGACTTGTACATCATCTTCATCATCTTTTGGCTTGATGTCTCCCACCGGAATATTCTTCATAGCCTCCCTCAATGGTTCATCACCTACATCATCAAGATTCTCATGTGCTCCTTGGGAGCCGTTAGATTCATCAAATTCCACATCATATGTTTCTTCAACCAAGCCGGTGGCATGATTAAATACTCTATATGCTTTGGACTTCAATGAGTAACCAACAAGAAAACCTATATCACAACGCCTTTGAAACTTCCCTAGGTGTTGCCGCTTCTTGTAGATGTAGCACTTGCAACCAAACACCCTAAAGAAAGAGACGTCCGGCTTCTTTCCGTTGAGCAACTCATATGGTGTCTTGACAAGGAACTTTTGAAGAAATAGGCGGTTGGATGCATAACATGCGGTGTTGATTGCTTCCGCCCATAGAGCTTCGGGAGTGTTGTACTCATCTAGCATTGTCCTTGCAAGAGTGATCAAAGTCCGGTTCTTCCTCTCAACTACACCATTTTGTTGAGGAGTATAGGTTGCGGAGACTTCATGTTTGATTCCAACTTTATCACAATAAGCTTCTATGTTTGTGTTGTCAAACTCTTTGCCATTGTCACTTCTTATCTTCTTTAGCTTCACTTCAAATTCATTTTGAGCTCTCTTGGCAAACTTCTTGAAACATGATGCAACTTCGGATTTGTCATGAAGGAAGAACACCCATGTATATCTTGAATAGTCATCCACAATCACAAGACAATAGAGATTTCCTCCCAAACTCTTGTATGTTGTTGGTCCAAATAAATCCATGTGTAGGAGTTCTAGCACTCTTGTGGTTGACATGAAAGCTTTGGTTGGATGAGTGTTTGCAACTTGCTTGCCGGCTTGACATGCACTACAAAGCTTGTCCTTCTCAAACTTCACATCCTTCAACCCTCTCACCAAATCATTCTTCATAAGCTTCTTGAGTGAGCTCATTCCAACATGAGCAAGTCTTCTATGCCATAGCCACCCAAGTGTTGTTTTGGTGAATAGGCAAGTCTTCAAGTTTGCATCTTCGGAGGTGAAGTCAACTAGATATAAGTTGTTGTATCTAAATCCATTGAATATCACTTGCTTGTCATCTACCTTGGATACAACAACCTCCTTCTCGGTGAATAAGCATTGAAAGCCAAGATCACACAATTGTCCAACGGATAGCAAGTTGAAGCTCAATGAAGCAACATAGAGCACATTGGAGATGGAATGATCATTTGATATTGCCACTTTGCCCAATCCTTTAACCTTGCCCTTTGAATTATCTCCAAATGTTATTTTCTCTTGTCCATCTACCTCTTCATCTAGTGAGGTGAACATACGAGGATCACCGGTCATATGTTGAGTGCAACCACTATCAATAACCCAATGACTTCCACCGGTCTTGTAGTTCACCTACACACAAGAGATTCAAGCTTTAGGGATCCAAGCTTGTTGAGGGCCCTTCACCTTCTCAACAAGTGACTTAGCCACCCAAATTTTCTTAGGCCTACTCTTGTTGGGGGGACCTAAGAACATGACTTTCATCTTTCCACTCGAATCTTTTCTAAGCATGTAGTGAGCATTGAAAGCAAAGGGTCTAGCATGCTTGGGCAAGGGTTGTGGTGGTGGAGTTTGACACTCATGAGCAAAATGGCCTTCTTGTCCACACTCAAAACATCTCTTTGGCTTTGGCTTTGGCTTTGATTGTTGGTGTTGAGCTTGAGCCTTCTTCTTCTCTACACTTGCCATATATCCAATGCCACTTCTATCCATCTTCATGACGGTATTCATGAGTAGCTCACTTTGGAGATGCTTGCCTCTAGCAAACTTGCTCAATCCCACCTTGAGATGCTCTTTCTCCAACTTGAGCTTCTTGTTCTCTTCCTTGAGAATATCATTGTTCTTCTCCTCCTTGAGTTTCTTGATTTCTTCTTTTAGCTTCTCATTGTCAAGGATCACCTTTTTGTCATGATCAAGAGTTTCTAGCACAATGGTGTTGTGACTTTTCATCTCTTCAAGATCTTTCAAGAGCTTCTCATTGTCACTCTTGAGCTTGACATACTCATCATAGTCATTGCACTCAACCACTTGCTTGCCCTTGCTACTAGATCCATGCTCAATGCTCTCATCAATTAAATCATCACATGAGGTCGCTATATCAATCTTAACAACATGGTTAGTAGCATCATGTGGCTCATTTGGTAAGAATTCTTGTGCAATAATAAGAGTGTCATAATTGATTTTTAGAGTTGTATATTCATCTTTTAGCTTATTGTGACTAGTGATAAGCTCATTGTGCACCCACTCAAGTTTATCATTTTTATCTTTAAGCTCTTTCTTAGAAGATTTTAGCTCCTTGAGTTTGGATGATATAGAATCATTTGTTTCTTTGAGCTCATCATTAGCCTTTTCTAATGTATCACACTTAGCTAAGAGTGAATCATTTTTAGCATCAAGTTTTTCATTTGTAGCTCTACTCTTTCTAATGATCTTAGTATATTTTCTTAGTATTTTGACAAGATCATCATATGTAGGTGAGTCATCATCATCGCTATCACTATCATCATCACTAGCATGTTCACCATCACTACTATCATCACTCTTAGTTACCTTGCGTTCACCTTTGGCCATAAGGCATAGGTGTGTAGAGGATGATGGCGATGGTGGCGGTGAAGATGTAAGATCAATGGCAATGGCGGCCACCTTTTCATCGTCACTCTCATCATCGGATGATCCACTTGATGAATCAATGTCCGTGAGCCAATCACCGACAATGTAGGCCTTGCCACTCTTCTTCTTCTTGTAGAAGTCCCTCTTTTTGCCATCTCTCTTCTTGTATGGCTTGTTCTTCTTCTTTTCATCTTCATCACTTGAATCATCTTTCTTGCCCTTGTTCTTGAACTTGTCTTTCTTGGGCTTTGTGCATTGATGAGCTAGATGGCCAAGTTCGCCACAATTGTAGCAATCCATCTCGGAGATTGGCTTTCTTCTTGAGCTTGTGAAGAACTTCTTCTTCTTGCCATCAAACTTGATGCCACTCTTATTTAGCCTTTTTAGCATCTTGGTGGTCTTCTTCACCATGAGGGCAAGGCTTTCTTCATCATCTTCATCACTTGAGCTCTCATACTCAAGTCTTGCTTTGCCCTTGTCTTGGCTAGCTTTGAATGCTAAGTCCTTCTCTTTCTTCTTTGTAGAGGATGAGCCATCTTGTGGTGTGATGTGCATGTATATCTCATGAGCATTGATCTTTCCCAAGATTTGTGTCGGTGTAGCGGTGGAAAGATCACCTTGATGTAGCACGGTCACAATGTGCCCATATTTATCAATGGGGAGGACACTCAAGATTTTTCTCACAACATCGGATGGTGACATTTGAGTTAGTCCAAGCCCATTGACTTCCTCTACAAGAACATTTAATCGAGAGTACATCTCATTAGCACTTTCTTTGGGAAACATCTCAAAAGAATTTAGCTTTTTAATCACAAGATGATAGCGTTCCTCACGCTCACTCTTAGTTCCCTCATGGAGCGCACAAACGTCCGACCATAGAGCATGGGCATCTTTGTGGTTCCTTACACGATTGAACACCTCTTTGCAAAGGCCTCTAAAAATGGTGTTGCGAGCCTTTGCATTCCATTTTTCATAATTCACTTCATCGCCTTGAAGTTGTGCGGCATTCCTAGGTGCGGGAAACCCTTGAGAGGCGGCTCTAAGAATTCCAACATCTAGAGCTTCTAAGTATGCCTCCATGCGGATTTTCCAATATGGAAAATCATCTCCCTCAAAGATAGGAGGAGGTCCATCCCCGTGAGACATCTTGCTCTAAGCGATTAAGCTTAAAAACGTGAGCACGAGGCTCTGATACCAATTGAAAGGATCAAGATGCCCAAGAGGGGGGGTGAATTGGGCTAATTCGAAATTCTCTTGCAATAAACAAATCCTACGGATAGCCCAATTAACCCCTTGTGCCTAGAAAAGTGTTTCTATCAAACTAATGCACAACGAATTCACAACCTATATTCCAACCTTACTCTAGCAAGCAATTCTATGGATGTAAAACAAGTATTGAATTGCTCAAAGTAAATACTCAAAGTAAGTGCTCAAGGTAAATAGGGAGAGAGAGGAACGCGGCGATGTTTTGCCGAGGTATCGAAGAGTCGCCACTCCCCACTAGTCCTCGTTGGAGCACCCACGCAAGGGTGTAGCTCCCCCTTGATCCGCGCAAGGATCAAGTGCTCTCTATGGGTTGATTCTTCAACACTCCGTCACGGCGAATCACCCAAAGCCGCTCACAACTTGAGTTGGGTCACCCACAAGCTTCACCGGGTGAACACCAAACTCCCAATCACCACCAAGCCGTCTAGGTGATGGCGATCACCAAGAGTAACAAGCACGAACTCTCACTTGACCACGCGAAGCCTAATGAGAAGATGGATGCACACTTTGCTACTCTTGATTTGCTAGTGAGGCTACTCTCTTGGATTCTCAAATCACAAACACCTCACTAGGACCTTGCTCTTCTTGGCACTCACAAACGTGTTTCTCAGCTGTTGGAATGAGCAAAAGTTACTCCACTCACGAGTGGAGCTTCTATTTATAAGGCAGCCTGAAAAACTAACCGTTATGAGCTTCTGTGGGGTGACCGGACGCTCCGGTCGTGATGACCGGACGCTCCGGTCAGTTTAACCCGCGAACCAGTTTTCAAGTGATGACCGGACGCTGCCAGGGTCCGGTCAGTACCGACCGGACGCATCCAGTCGCTCTTGGATGCTTACTGTAAACGACCGGACGCTGGATACACAGGGTCCGGTCACACTGACCGGACGCGTCCGGTCACTCTTTTCCAAGTCTGGACCCTTACTAGAGTCGACCGGACGCTGGCCCTCAGCGTCCGGTCACATGACCTTCCAGCGTCCGGTCACACCAGACTTGACCACCTCAGTCAAATGAACTGACCGGACCCTGCGGCCAGCGTCCGGTTGCACCGGAGCCAGCGTCCGGTCAGTGTTTGACTCTCCATTCACTTCCAACTTTCGAACATGTGTGAATGAAGTTTGCTCCAAAGGATCTTAGGCATTCATAGGAGCTACCTAGAGCTAGTTTTAACAAGTGTGCACCACACCTAACTCACTAGACTTAACTAGGTCAAGCTACCCGTTCATACTCCCCTTCATAGTACGGCCAAAGGAAAAACAAAGTCCTAAACTACTCTAAGTGTCTCTCCAACTCCAATCGACACTTAGAACTAGTCATCCTTAACCTTGTCGTCCATCCTTTGAAAACCGAAATGATTTCCATCGTAGGGGCATGACAACCTCGATTGCCCAATCGATCTTCATTACCATGACCTAACTTAATTGCCTCTGCAAAACACACGTTAGTCATAGTAATCTTGTATTGACATTAATCACCGAAATCCAACTAGGGGCCTAGATGCTTTCAGTGTCAACCTTGTTCTTCCCGTTGGTTTGCATCCTTGTTACACAAGCTTGTAATTACTTTCATATACATTGTGCTTGTGTAGTTGCTCTCATAACTAGTTAGCTTGTGTAGCTTACTAGTTACCTTCTTGCTTGTGTAGCATAGAAGTAGCTCCCTTGCGTGGCTAATTAGGTTTGTGTAACCTTGTTAGTCACTTTGCTTAGTTTGTGTAGCTAAGTATTTGTGCTCTCTAATTTGGCATTGGTTGCCTTGTTATTGAGCATTGCTAGTGAGCTTAGTTGGCTTTGTGCTTTTGCTTACTAGCATGTGTAGGAGCTCCCTTGTTGCTTAAAGTACTAGTGGCATAGGTTTGTGTGACCTTGCTCCTAGAATTGGTTAGGTGAGCTTTAGCTAGCCCAGCACCTTTGTTGCTTGATTAGTATCTTTGGCGCTAGAGAACTTAGATAGAGGGGTATAGTTTTGGCTAGACCGATAGTTTTAATTCCGCACTTGTTTCGGCTAGCCAACGCAATTAATTTTAGAAAAGACTATTCACCCCTCTCTAGTCCGCCATCTCGACCCTACAAGTGGTATTAGAGCTAGGTCTCTCGTTTGTGGTCTTCATCGACCCGAGAGGATGGTGGCTTATGGGCTAGATGTTGATTGTCCACACATTTTTGATGGCACACAGTTTACACGATGGAAAAATTAGATGATATGCAATTTTAAGTTTATTTACCCTCAAATGTGATGGATGGTAGATGTAGGCTTTTCTCATGTGTTGGATGAAGATAATCTAACTCAAGCACAAGAGAAATACCTAGATCTCGACATCCAAGCTACTAACATCATGTATAGATCTTTGCATGATTGTATATTTGGAGAGATCATTGACATGAAGACCGCTCATGAGATTTGGAGTATCTCAATGAGAAATATGGGACGGTCTCTGATGATGATGATGATGATGAGTCCAAGATAGAGGCACATGAGTGTGTTGAGCATAACCACAATTTGGTGATTGTGGAAGATTGCTCCACCTCATGGTCAAGTGATGATGATGATGATCGATCTACCACAAGTTCACTTGACAAGGTTGATAATGATGCCACAAGTGTTGCAAGTGATGATGCTACCCCATGCACACTTGATGGTGATGATGGTTCATGCTCAAGCCATGATGAAGATGCTACTACACGCTCTCCAACTACATCACCACATTGCTTCATGTCACAAGGTGACACCAAGGTAACAAATGATAATGTGGTTGATCATGTTGATTCATATGATGAGCTTGTTAGTAGACTTGCTAGCATGACCATGTCTTTAGAAAATGAGAAAGCTAAAACATTGAACTTAGAAAACGAAACTCATTTCTAAAGAACTCTTGTGAAGAACATAAGAAATTACTTGATGCTTATAAATCTTCACATGATGAGCTAAAATTGAATCATGAGACACTACTTGCATCTCATGATGAATTATTTGAACAACATGCTTCTCTCATTAAAGCATTTACAAAGAAACTCAAAAATAATGAGAGCTCATCACATGGATCAAATGATAAATTGCAAAATGTTGCTAACCCTTGTGATGTAGGCAAGAAGCATGTATCCATCTCTTGTGATGATTTGTTAGATATGCCATGCTCTTCACAATTAGATGCTTGTTCTACTTCTATGTCTTGTGAGACTAACCTTTTGAAGGAGAACAATGAGCTCAAAAATGAAGTAAAGAAATTGAGCAACAAGCTAGAGAGGTGCTACAACTCAAAAGTCACCTTTGAGCACATGTTGAAGACTCAAATAAACTATGGTGACAAGTGTGGCCTTGGCTTCAAGAAGAAGATTACAAAGGGCAAAAGAAAGAGAGAAAGAAAGATGAAGAAGCTACAACAAAGAAAGCTTTCTCATACCATGTGCTACCGGTATCATGAAGCAGGACACCTTGCAAAATGGTTGCCCTAACATTGAGAAGCTCAAGAAGATAAAAGAAGAAGAGAGGCTCAAGCATGTCAAGTGCTTCAAGTGCCACACTTGGGGTCATCTTACCTCAATGTGCCCAACCAAGCAATTGGTGATGCAACAAGTGAAGCCTCAACCAAAGCCACAAATTAAGTAAGAGAAGACACACCAAGTTCAAATCAAGATCAACCATGAAGATGGTGGTGATTTAATGATAAAGATGAAGAAAACAAGAAGGGGTGGAAAGGCAAGACATTCAATGCAAACTCAAGATGCCAAGATGATGAGCAAGAATGAAGATGAGAAGAAAGATCATGCTCACATCAAGTGCTTCAAGTGTGGAAGTATGGGACACTTTGCCTCTAAGTGTCCTACCAAGCTTGAGAAGAAGGCTCAAGCAATTCATGAGAGGCAAGGCAATGAGAAGCACCACATGAGCAAAGAAGAGAAGGCTCAAGCAAAGAGAAAGTGCTACTCATGCCGGGAAAGGGGACACATGGCACATTCATGTCCCCTAGGTGACATTTCTAAGCCTATTTCAATTATTGATAATAATGTGCTTAGAAAGGATGGTAATGGTACCTCTATGGTTGCTATTGCAAAATATCCCGCTATTCATACTAAGGCTATGCCTAAGTATGTTGCACCTAGCTTGAGAGGACCCAAAATTATTTGGGCACCATCAAAAAGTGGATGATTGTTTGTAGGTACCATCAGCATTGGAGACTTGATTCAATTGATCTCACATTATTCATCATATGTTGAATCAAGTTATGAAGCTTAGTGCACATCCAAACCCAATGCCAAGAGAAAATTGAGTGAAGTCCAAGCGCTATCAACATACAAGTGCTATAATTCAAGTTATTGGTGATTCATTGGATACATTTGATGACATGCAAATAATTGAGTTGAAGCTTGCTAGTTGGATGATCATGAGCTAACCAAGGTATATCTCTTATTGATCATTTCATTTGGGTGCATATGAGTTGATTGAATTGGATAAATATGCAATGTTGCTTGCTATGAGATGTTTGAATGGATAAATTGATTGGTAGTCAAGTTTGGATTGACTTGTGTTGGATAAATTCATGAGATGACCTTTAATAAGTGGTTTGAATGGATTTATGTCTTGTGAAAGTATTCAAATGAGTTAGTTTCAAGTTTAATTCATATTTCATGAAGTATAGCTCAAGTGATTGAAATCTGTCATATATTGAAAATCTGAGTAAGCTGTGATCTTAGCTATGTTTGAGTAATCAACACTTATTGGATTGGCATAAAAATTGGTATACATGCTCTAGACTTATGGTATAAGATGCTGTACAAGTTTCATGAGAATTGGATAAGAAATGCTTAGGTTTTGGAGTGGATCTTGTCAGCTATAGTGTAGCAGTTTTCAGCATGTAGCAGTGGTGGAATAATTGAAATCTGGTAGCAATCTAGAAGTCAAATGAAGCTCAAATTTTTTACAGCTGCTAGATAACTTAGTAATGCACACCTCCACCAAATTTCGTGGTATTTGGATTTGTACTTTGGGAAATGTGCTTGTTTCTTTGAAGGGTACAAAATCTGTCAGAAAAGTGACAAGTGTTGGATTGATCTAGAGTCACTTTGATTGAAAGGTCCTCAAATTGGAAACATGTTTATAAGTAATTGAGGCACCTAATTTTGGTTTTGAGATGATCTAGAAGCATGACAAGCAAAGAGTACAAGGCTATTTTATTATGGAGTGTACTTTGCACACATTTGGTACTCAAATTGAAAGATCAAGATCAAACTCAAGATGAAGTTGAAGTTTAAGTTCTAGTGACTATTGGAAATCATTTGGAAGAAAGAAAAGGACTTAAAGAATGAATCAAGGTTACTCACCAAGTTAAGTCCATCACTTGGATCAATCAATCAAGTCATTTCAAGTGAGTATCAAGAATGATTCTTAGAGAGTGGTCACTTCTCCCTAGTGTAGGGGCTTGCCGCCTATGTGTAGGTGAACCAAGTGTGTTACTTGGAAGGCTAACATGAAAGTGGTGATCCGAGGAACATTTGAGATGCTTAGTTGAAGCAATCAAAAGGGTTGATCAAAAAAAGCAAGCAACACCCAAAAGAGAGTTAGTCATGATATTTAAAGTGGTATTCTCAAATTGATGCTCTCATGCAAGCAAAGATCAAAAGATAAAGCAAGCCAACCACAACAAGAAAGTGCACTTGATCATAAGTGGTATTCATTTTATATGGGTGAAGAATGAAATTCAACATGGTATCTATTGGTCTTCACCAAGCTTATAATTGGACTTCACATTGCTATTGGAGTAATGAATTGGAATCTATGTGACTATCCTCTACTCCAACATAGCAAAGGTGTCATTGTAATGTGCATGATCATTTCATCCCTTACTAGTATGCAGTTAGTGCATATAGTACATGCTTTATTCGATCATGCATAACAAATGAAATGCTTAAATTCATAGCCTACCACTATTGTTTGAATGATTACTTGATCTAGTGGTTAGTACATGAATTTGTTCATGAGCTAGTGAACTCAAGTACTTGACTCAATATGGATTGCTAACAATTGACAAGTACAACATTGGCAAGATAACCCTTGCAAGAGGTGTGGAGAAGCTTGTCAATGGTTCAAACCAGACTTGGAAGCTTAGGCAAATCAATTTAGTTCAAGTCAATCATAGAAGCTCATGATAGTGATAAGAGTACAAGCACAAGACAACAATGCAAATGGATATCTAGTTTGTTTGTTTTAAATGGTATCTAGACTCAAGTATTTTATCAAGAATCTACAAATGATGTCTAGATCAACTCACAAGTGATATCCTATAAGTGGTACTCATGAAGATAGCAAATGTTCAAGAAATGGTTTTTTGAAAAATCCAACAAGTGGTTCCATACTAGAAGATTCTTTCAAGTGATATCACATCTACACATAATATCAATCATGCAAGAAAATGGTTCCACAAGTGATCCTTAACTTTAAATGATCATCAAATGAAGAATGCATCCCTCACCTACAAGAGCTCAAGTGTATCAAATGGATGACCCATGCTATCACATAGGGGGAGGTGTCACACAAATTGATATCAAGATCAAAGATCCTATGTGTGGTATCTTAAGAAGCCTTACACAATATACAAGTGGTACACGTTACAAGTGGTATTTACAAATGATGTCATTCCAACAATCAAGTGATGTACATAAAAAATGCAAGATTCAAGCCTCAACCATCTACCCCAAATGCATACCTTTGCATCAATGAGAAGCACACCTTTTATGGAAATTGATGACAAAGGGGGAGAGATTGTACAAAGATATGAAAGATTTGAGAAAGATTTGAGATTAAGATTATACAAGGGGGAGAGATAAGATATAAAAGCTCAAAGAAGTAGAGGTTGGACATGGACATGGACAAAGAGAGAGCAACATTGAAGAAAAGAGATGGATCAAAATTTCTTGGACAAGAGAAGCACACAAGTAGGGGGGAGCAAGCTCATGAACTTTGATTGATTGCATTTGATATGTGCATATTCATGTGCTTGCTTGCATTGCATAAGCTTTCAAATTCAATATGCATGCTTGTGTGGTCTATGCTAGTTGTAGAACTTGAATAATGATTTGATAACTAGCATGCATAGGATGATAGCTAGACACTTGGTATGCTTTTCAAGTAATGCTAGTACCTTGCTTTTAATGTTGATCTCACAAGGTATCTAGTGTTTTTATTTCCAAGTGATATCTAGCTAACCATGGTGCTAAGGATGAACTTAAAGGTGCAACTCCGATTGGTACATGCTTCAAAGGTTTATTCTATACACCTTAGCATCATTTAGTAGTAATTACTCTCCCATAATTTTAATCTATGCATATGTGCGAGCTTCAAATCAAACACTCTAGCACATATGTAGGAGGGAGCTAATACTACCATCTCGGGTTTATGGTACTTGTCCAAAATCATTTTCACATGGTAAAATTGCTTGGGCAAGCAACATGAATCCAAAAGAACTTAATTTCCATATCTTTGTAGGGTTGTCATCAATTACCAAAAAGGGGGAGATTGAAAGGTCCTTGTTTGGTTTTGGTAATTGAGTGACAACCTAGGTGGACTAATTGTGTTTATATAAGATACACAGGTGATTAGTCCACAGGTACATGTGTGTGAGCAACATATGCCATGAAGGTGAAAATGGCTTGGAGATGTTGCAAAGCTCACACATATGATGATGAAGGAGCTCATTGCACATGAGACATGACATTGAGTCATGTGATCAAGGTGGAGAAGATCAAGACAAGACTTGGCTTGATGGATCGGTTGCAAGCGTGAAGGGCAAGTCGAAGGCTTTGGAGCGATGGACCACGTGGCGGTGAAGCTTGAGTAAGACTTGGCGCCGATGGACGAAGGCAATGGTGAAAAGCAAGTGATGTCAAGATCGATGAACCAATATGATCACATGATGATATGAAGTGGATCATATCATTGTTGATCATGTTGGTGCATGTGTTGCATCAACATTGAAGGAGATGGAGTGGAATGTGCAAGGCAAAGGTATAACCTAGGGCATTTCATTTCACCGGTCATAGGTGTGTAGAGAAGTTTATGACTGGGTTTTGGATAGATGGCCGTACTATCAAGAGGGGCAAACTTGTTTGCATATCGGTCATCTAGTGCCACTCGAGTGATCTAACTTTGCATCGTCGCTAGGATTGAGTGGCGTGGCAAGTTAAGTGACTAATCCTTTGAAAAATGATTATGAAAATGCTAACACACATACATATGGTGGTGTACACTTGGTGGTGTTGGCACATTTACAAAGGAGATGAAGTTGGAGTTGATGTGGATCAACTCAGCGATGGAACAGAGGTGAGAAGGGTTCAGAACTCCACTGGCGAACTATCCACCCGTAGAGTGTGGACAGTCCGATGGTGCCACCGATGCCCTGTTCCAAAAAGATATGGTCTCACAGAGTGGACCGGACACTGGTCACATAGTGACCGGACGCTGGGTTCCAGCATTCAGTTAGTAGTGGCAGTCAGCGGGTAGGCGTCGGTCTTCAACCAGATGCTGGCACTAGAAGTGATCAGACGCTGACAGGGTGCATCCGGTCAAGGTGATGTGTGATGACGCAAGCAGAGCAGAGAAGCTAGAAGTGACTGGAAGCTGGTGCTGCGTCCGATCACGACCGACCGGATGTGTCCGGTCATGTCTGGTACCTTACTAGAAATGACCGGACGCTGGGGTTGCTGAGTCTGGTCAGTTCAAGCTGCTGCATTCGGTCGACAGATGACTATTGAGATTGGGTGAACATTATTTGAAGCAAGGGACACGTGGCGTGCATCGCACGACCGGACGCTGAGGTCCAGCGTCCGGTCGATTGGACCGTAGCATCCGGTCGTCCTGACTTTTGCCCAGTGAAAGGGTAACAACTCTATTTGTTTGTGGGGTTATAAATAGAAGCCATGGTTGGCCTTGGGCCAGCAGCTGAGCACACTAGAGCCTTGGTGGCTTGTGTAGTGGTGCTTGGGAGCCCTCCATCTCACATATACTTGATAGTGATCATTCGATTGTGTGAGAGAGCGATTCTAGTGCGATTGCATCATGAGGTTGCGTCGAGTGGCACTAGGTGATCGAGTTGCAAGCCAGTGGTGCTTGTTACTCTTGGAGGTTGCCATCTCCTAGACGGCTTGGTGGTGGTCTCCATCGAAGCCCACAAGAAGCTTGCGCGGTGCTTCGGAGAAGAGCTTTGTGAGGGGCATTGTGCTCACCACGTGGGAGCCGTGAAGAGCAAGTCTAGTTGAGTGTGTCATTGAGCTACCCTCACTTTCAGGGTAGGTTTTTGCGGTGCTCGATGTGTGGGCTTGGCGGGTGATGCCAATTAGCCATCGAACCACCAAGTGAGCAGTCGAAACAATGGGGACTAGCATGTTGGCAAGCACGTGAACCTTGGGAGAAAAATCACCATATCAACCTTGTTCTTCCCATTGGTTTACAATCCCCTTTCACAAGCTTGTATTTATATTTCATATACATTGTGCTTGTGTAGTTGCTCTTGTAATTAGTTAGCTTGTGTAGCTTACTAGTTACCTTCTTGCTTGTGTAGCATAGAAGTAGCTCCCTTGCGTGGCTAATTTGGTTTGTGTAACCTTGTTAGTCACATTACTTAGTTTGGGTAGCTAAGGAATTGCGCTCTCTAATTTGTCATTGGTTGCCTTGTTATTGAGCGTTGCTAGTGAGCTTAGGTGGCTTTGTGCTTTTGCTTACTAGCTTATGTAGGAGCTCCCTTGTTGCTTGAAGTACTAGTGGCATAGGTTTGTGTGACCTTGCTTTTAGAATTGGTAAGATGAGCTTTAGCTAGCCCGACACATTTGTTGCTTAATTAGTATCTTTGGAAGGTGCTAGAGAACATAAATAAAGGGGTGTAGTCTTGGCTAGACCGATAGTTTTAATTCCGCACTTGATTCGGTTAGCTGACGCGATTAATTTTAGAAAGTACTATTCATGCCCCTCTAGTCCGCCATCTCAACCTCACAAGTGGTATCAGAGCTAGGTCTCTCATTTGTGGTCTTCACTGACCCAAGACGATGATGTCTAGTGGGCTAGATGTTTATGAAACACACATTTTTATGGCACGAACTTTGCACTTTGGAAAAATCACATGCTTGATCATTTTCATGCAAAGAGACCTTAGTTTTGGTGGATTGTCACTAGTGGTCTCACTCATGTCTTGGATCATAGAAATCTCACCAAAGCTCAAAGAGTTCTCTATAAACTTGATGCACATGCTTGTTGTTTTCTAATGGATGCTTTGAGTTTTGATTTGATGAAACAAGTAAACTTCATGGGAACCGCTCGTGAGATATGGGAGTCCATCAAGCGCACCTTCGATGATTCCTCTACATGGGATGATGGCAAATTCAAGGAGGATGAGCCCAAGAAGGAGACGTATGAGTGTGTCGAGCATGATCACAATTTGGTGATTGTGAAAGATTGCTCCACCTCATGGTCAAGTGATGATGATGATGATCGATTCACTACAAGTTCACTTGACAAGGTTGATGATGATGCCACAAGTGTTGCACATGAAGATTCTACCTCAAGCACACTTGGTGGTGATCTTGACAATGTTGGTTCATGCCCAAGCCATGATGATGACGCTACTACAAGCTCTCCTACTACACCACATTGTTTCATGTCACAAGGTGACACCAAGGTATCAAATAATAATGTGGTTGATCATGTTGATTCATATGATGAGCTTGTTAGTAGACTTGCTAGCATGACCATGCCTTTAGAAAGTGAGAAAGCTAAAACAATGAAATTAGAAAATAAAAACTCATTTCTAAAGAACTCTTGTGAAGAACATAAGAAATTATTGATGCTTTTAAATCTTCACATGATGAGCTAAAATTAAATCATAAGACGCTACTTGCATCTCATGAAGAATTATTAGAACAACATGGTTCTCTCAATAAAGTATTTACAAAGAAGCTTAAAAATAATGAGAGCTCATCACATGGATCAAATGATAAATTGCAAAATATTGCTAACCCTTGTGATGTAGACAAGAAGTATGTATCCACCTCTTGTGATGATTTATTAGATATGTCATGCTCTTCACAATTAGATGCTTATTCTACTTTTATGTCTTGTGAGACTAACCTTTTGAAGGAGAACAATGAGCTCAATGAACAAGTGAAGAAATTGAGCAACAAGTTAGAGAGGTGCTACAACTCTCAAGTCACGTTTGAGCATATGTTGAAGACTCAAAGAAACTTTGGTGACAAGAGTGGCGTCAGCTTCAAGACTAGCAAAGTCAATCATCAAGAAAGCCGCAATGACATAAGTGGCATTGGCTTCAACAAGAACAAGATCAAGGGTAAAAGATGGGGCAAAAGAAGATATGAAAGAGAGATAAAGAAGCAAGAACAAGAGAAGCTCTCTCATTTCATGTGCTTCAAGTGCCATGAAGTGGGACATCTTGCAAATGTTTTCCCCAATGAAGAAAAGCTCAAGTTGAAGAAAGAAGAAGAGAGACTAAGGCATGTTAAGTGCTTCAAGTGCCGTACTTGGGGTCATCTTACCTCAATGTGCCCAACCAAGCAATTGGTGAAGCAACTAGAAGAGCCTCAACTAAAGCCACAAATTGAGCAAGAGAAGACACCCTAAGATCAAATCAAGATCAACCATGAAGATGGTGGTGATTTGATGATAAAGAAGAAGAAAACTAGAAGGGAAGGAAAAGCAAGAGAAAGAGCAATGCGCCCAAGGATGAATCAAGATGCAAAGCAAGTGAGCAAGAACGAAGAAGAGAAAATGGAGAAGATTGCTCACATGAGATGGTATAGTTGTGACACATTGGGCCACCTAGCTTTGGGTTTTCCAAACAAGCTTGAGAAGAAGGCTCAAGCAAACAAGGAGAAGCAAGGCAATGAGAAGCACAACCTGAGCAAGGAAGAAAATGCTCAAGCAAAGAGAAAGTGCTACTCATGCCGGGAAAGAGGACACATGGCATATTCATGTCCCCTAGGTAACACCCCTAATCCTATTTCAATTAATGATGATTCTATGCTTAGGAAGGGTGGTAATAGTACCTCTATGGTTGCTATTGCAAAATATCCCGTTATTCATACTAAGGCTATGCCTAAGTATGTTGCACCTAACTTGAGAGGACCCAAAGTTGTTTGGGTACCATCAAAAAGTGGATGATTGTTTGTAGGTACCATCAGCATTGGAGGCTTGGTTCAAATGATATTCATCTTGTTGATCATGTAGTTGAGCCAAGTATTGCTAAGTGATGATCATTATCCTAATGCCATGACAAATTGAGTGAAGTCCAAATGTGCTACAACATACAAGTGTCAAATTCAAGTTGTTGGTGATTCATTGGATATATTTGATGGTTTACAAATAATTGAGTTGAAGCTTGCAAGTTGGATGATCATGAACCAACCAAGGTATATCTCTTGTTGATCATTTCATTTGGGTATATATGAGTTGATTGAAATGAAAAAATATGCAAAGTTGCTTGCTATAAGTTGATTGAATGGATAATTGATTAGTAATCAAGGTTGGATTGATTTGTGTTGGATAAATTCATGAGATGACTTTTAGTAAGTGGTTTGAATGGATATATGTCTTATGGAAGTATTCAAACAAGTTAGTTTCAAGTTTAATTCATATTTGATGAAGTATAGCTCAATTGTTGAAATCTATCCTATAATTGAGAATCTGAGCTAGCTGTGATCTTAGCCATGTTTGAGTAATCAACACTTATTGGATTTCCATAAAAATTGGTGTACATGCTCTAGACTTATGGTATAAGATGCTGTACAATTTTCATGAGGATTGGATAAGAAATGCTTCGGTTTTGGAGTGGATCTTGTTAGCTATAGTGCAGCAGTTTTCAGCATATAATAGTGGTGGAAGAATTGAAATCTGGTAGCAATCTAGAAGTCAAATGAAGCTCAAATTTTTACAGCTGCTAGATAACTTAGTTAGTCACATCCCCACCAAATCTCGTGGCATTTGGATTTGTACTTTGGGACATATGCATTTTTATTTGAAAAGTATAAAATCTGCTAGAAAAGTGACAAATGTTAGATTGATCTAGAGTCACTTTGATTGAAAGGTCCTTAAGTTGAAAACATGTTTATAAGTAATTGAGACACCTAAGTTTGGTTTTGAGATGATCTAAAAGCATGACAAGCAAAGAGTACAAGGCCATTTGATTGTGGAGTGTACTTTGCATATATTTGGTACTCAAATTGAAAAATCAAGATCAAACTCAAGTTGAAGATGAAGTTTAAGTTCTAGATATGATTGGAGATCATTTGGTAGAAAGAAATGACTTAAACAAGTAGAAAGAAAAGGACTTAAAGAGGGAATCAAGGTTACTCATCAAGTTAAGTCCATCACTTGGATCAATCAATCAAGTTATTTCAAGTGAGTGTCAAGGATGGTTTTTGGAGAGAGGTCACTTCTCCCTAGTGTAGGGGCTTGCCGCCTATGTGTAGGTGAACCAAGTGTGGTACTTAAAAGGCTAACATGGAAGTGGTGATCCGAGGAACATTTGAAATGCTTAGTTGAAGCAATCAAAAGGGTTGATCAAGAAAAGCAAGCAACACCCAAAAGAGAGCTAATCATATTATTTCAAGTGGTATTCCAAATAGTTCTCTCATGCAAGCATTGATCAAAAGATGAAGCAAGCCAACCACAACAAAAAAGTGCACTTGAACATAAGTGGTATTCATTTCATATGGGTAAAGAATGGAATTCAAAATGGTATCTATTGGTCTTCACCAAGCTTATAATTGGACTTCACATTGCTATTGGAGTAATGAATTGGAATCTATGTGACTATCCTCTACTCCAACATAGCAAATGTATCATTATAATGTGCATGATCATTTTATCCCTTACTAGTATGCGGTTAGTGCATATAGTTCATACTTCATAGGATCATGCATAACAAATGAAACGTTTAATTTCATAGCCTACCACTATTGCTTGAATGATTAAATGATCTAGTGGTTAGTATATGAATTTGTTCATGAGCTAAGAGTATAAGCATAAGACTACAATGCAAATAGATATCTAGTTTGTTTGTTTCAAATGGTATCTAGACTCAAGTATTTCATCAAGAATTCACAAGTGATGTCTAGATCAACTCACAAGTGATATCCTATAAGTGGTACTCGTAAAGATAGCAAAGGTTCAAGAAATGGTTTTTATTGATAAATCCAACAAGTGGTTCCATACTAGAAGATTCTTTCAAGTGATATCACATCTACACATAATATCAATCATGCAAGACGATGGTTCCACAAGTGATCCTCAACTTTAAGTGATCATCAAATGAAGAATGCATCCCTCACCTACAAGAGCTCAAGTGTATCAAATGGATGACCCATGCTATCACATAGGGGGAGGTGTCACACCAATTGATATCAAGATCAAAGATTCTTTGTGTGGTATCTCAAGAAGCCCTACACAAGATACATGTAGTAGAAGTTACAAGTGGTATCTACAAGTGGTGTCATTCCAACAATTAAGTGATGTCCATAAAAAATGTAAGACTCAAGCCTCAACCATCTACCCCAAATGCGTACCTTTGCATCAATGAGAAGCACACCTTTTATGGAAATTGATGACAAAGGGGGAGAGATTGTACAAAGATATGAAAGCTTTGAGATTAAGATTGTACAAGGGGGAGAGATAAGATATGAAAGCTCAAAGAAGTAGAGGTAGGACATGGACATGGAGAAAGAGGGAACAACATTGAAGAAAAGAGATGGATAAAAATTCTTGGACAAGAGAAGCACACAAATAGGGAGAGCAAGGTCATGAACTTTGATTGATTGCATTTGTTATGTGCATATTCATGTGCTTGCTTGCATTGCATAAGTTCTTAAATTCAATATGTATGCTTGTGTGATGTATGCTAGTTGTAGAATTTGATTGATGAAATGAAAATTAGCATGTATAGGATGATAGCTAGACACTTGGTATGCTTTTCAAGTAATGCTAGTACCTTGGTTTTAATGTTGATCTCACGAGGTATCTAGTGATTTTATTTCCAAGTGATATCTAGCTAACCATGGTGCTAAGGATGAACTTAAAGGTGCAACTCCGATTGGTATCACGCTTCGAAGGTTTACTCTATACACCTTAGCATCATTTAATAGTAATTACTCCCCCACAATTCACTACTACGGAAACATTTTTCGTGGCGGGCGAATTTGCTTTCCCGTAGCGGGCAAACGCGTCCATCACCGCCGAAAGGTCACGGTAAATCATGGCCTTCCCACGGTGGGCTGCTTTGCCCGCTGCGGTTAATCGATTTCCCGCGGCGGGCTATTTAGGATGCCCACCGCGGTTAATAGTTAAAAAACAAAAAAAAACCCAGGAGCCCGTTAGCGAGCCCATTCTTGAGCCCACCGACGAGCCCGTTCCTAGCCCAATACTAGCGCCACCGCACCTCGCTGGATCCACCACTGAGGTCTCCTCCTCGCCGTATCCACCGCCGGAGAGGTCATCCTCACCGGATCCATGGCCAGGGAGGATGACCTCGCCAGATCTATGACCAGGGAGCGTAGATCGACTGGATCCGTGGCCGTGGACGAAGAGGAGGCCAGACCCATGCCGTGGACGACGAGGGCATTGGATCCACCGTGAGGCCACGGAGGAGGCTGTCATCGTCGATCCGCCGCCGAGACGCCTTGATCCGCCATCGGGAACCTCGATCCATCGTCGAGACACCTTGATCTAGCCTTGGAGGAGGCTGTCGTCGTCGATCCGCTGCTGGGAGCCTTGATCCATTGCTGGGAGACCTCGATCCAGCCTTGGAGGAGGCTGTCATCGTCGATCCACCGCCAGGACGCCTTGGTCGCCCTTGGACGAGGTCATTGTCGTCGCGCCCAGCTGTCGCGGCCCCGTGCACGTCGTTGCCTGGCTAGCCATCGCACGTAGCCCGGTCACGCGCTGCCACGCCACCCGCCGTGCGCCGCACCGCAATCGCCTGCTCCACCGCGGCCTCCCCGTTGCCGTGCACCAACGCGGCCTCCTCTGCACCACTCCTATGGGGGATGGGGCGGAGGAGCAGTGAGAGAGTGGAGGGGATGGGGATGGGGAGAGGGAGTGAGTGAAGAGGACCTAGGCTATGGGGAGGGAGATGAAAACGAGAGAAAGAGTGAGATGAG
This sequence comes from Miscanthus floridulus, assembly GCF_019320115.1. Classification (NCBI taxonomy): domain Eukaryota; kingdom Viridiplantae; phylum Streptophyta; class Magnoliopsida; order Poales; family Poaceae; genus Miscanthus; species Miscanthus floridulus. Next base: position 18,151,744 of record NC_089580.1, read on the forward strand.
AGTCCCAAACCCTAGCTCTAGCTTTTATACTCAAATGCAGAAATCGGGCCTTGCTGGGCCAACTGGGCCTCGGCCTTTTACCGTGGCAGACCTTATAATATGCCCACCGCGGAAAATAGGCTTTACCACAGCGGGCAAGATAAAGCGCCCGCCTCGGTAAATCAACTCTTTACCGTGGCAGGCAATTTAAAGAGCCCGCCATGGTAAATCGTATTAACTGCGGCAGGCGATTCATACCGCCCGCCACGGTAAATAACGATTTCCTACGCCGGGTAAGTAAGGTGGCCCACCGCGGTAAACCCTTTTTCTGCAGCGGGCGCCTCGGTGGCTGGCCTCACTGGCCAGCCACCGGTTAACCATGGCGGGCAAAAGAGGTGCCCGCCACGGAGCCCATTTTGGCCACGCTACGCAAATTGATTCCTGTAGTAGTGATTTCAATCTATGCATATGTGCGAGCCACAAAACAAACACTCTAGCACATATGTAGGGGGAGCTAATACTACCCTTTCGGGTTTGTGGTACTTGTCCAAAATCATTTACACATGGTAAAATTTCTTGGGCAAGCAACATGAATCCAAAAGAGCTTAATTTCCATATCTTTGTAGAGTTGTCATCAATTACCAAAAAGGGGGAGATTGAAAGGTCCTTGTGTGGTTTTGGTAATTGAGTGACAACCCTAGGTGGACTAATTGTGTTTATGTGAGATACATTGGTGATTAGTGCACAAGTACATGTGTGTGAGCAACATATGCCGTGAAGGTGAAAATGGTTTGGAGATGTTGCAAAGCTCACACATGTGATGATGAAGGAGCTTATTGCACATGAGACATGACATTGAGTCACGTGATCAAGGTGAAGAAGATCAAGACAAGACTTGGCTTGATGGACCGGTTGCAAGCATGAAGGACAAGTCGGAGGCTTTGGAGCGATGGACCGCGTGGCGGTGAAGCTTGAGCAAAACTTGGCACCGATGGACGAAGGCAATGGTGAAAAGCAAGTGAAGTCAAGATCGATGAACCAATATGATCATGTGATGATATGAAGTGGATCATATCATTGTTGATCGTGTTGGTGCATGTGTTGCATCGACATTGGAGGAGATGGAATGAAATGCGCAAGGCAAAGGTATAACCTAGGGCATTTCATTTCACCGGTCATAGGTGTGTAGAGAAGTTTGTGACCGGGTTTAGTATAGATGGACATACTATTAAGAGGGGTAAACTTGTTTGCATATCGGTCATCTAGTGCCACTCGAGTGATCTAACTTTACATCGTCGCTAGGATTGAGTGGTGTGGCAAGTTGAGCGGCTAATCCTTTGAAAAATGATTGTAAAAATGCTAAGACACATACACATAGTGGTGTACACTTGGTGGTGTTGGCACATTTATAAAGGAGATGAGTTGGAGTTGATGTGGATCAACTCGGCAATGGAACGGAGGTGAGAAGGGTTCGAAACTCCACCGGTGGAGTGTTCGCCCGTAGAGTGCGAACGGTCCGATGGTTCCACTGGCACCCTATATAGAAAAGATAGGGTCTCAGAGAGTGCACCAGACGCTAGTCACGTAGTTACCGAACACTGGGTCCTGCATCTGGTCAATGGTAGCAGAGCACGTAGGCATCAGTCTTCGACCGAATGCTGACGCTGAAAGTGATCGGACACTGGCAAGGTGCATTCGGTCAGGCTGATGTACGGTGACATAGATGACGAAGAAAAGTTGGAGAAGGACTGGATGCTGATGCTGCATTCGATCGTGACCGGCCGGACGTGTCTGGTCGCGACTGGAATCTGACTAGAAACGACCGGACACTAGGGTTCTGCGTCTGGTCACTTTGAGCCGCTGCCTCTGGTCATCACTTGACTATTGAGATCAAGCGACTGAGGTTGAATGGAGGTGACACATGGCGAGCATCTGTTGATCGGACGCTGAGGTCCTACATCTGGTCAATATGACCGACGCGTCTGGTCAACCCAAAAAATGCCCAGTGAAGGGGTAACGGCTATTTTAGCCCATGGGGCTATAAATAAAAGGGATCTCGGACTTAGGCTCATAGCGGAGCACACTAGAGCCTTGGTGGCTTGTGTAGTAGTGCTTGGGAGCCCTTCGTCTCACATATGCTTGATAGTGATCATCCGATTGTGTGAGAGAGCAATTCTAGTGCAAGTGCATCATGAGGTTACATCGAGTGGCACTAGGTGATCAAGTTGCAAGCCGGTGGTGCTTGTTACTCTTGGAGGTTGCCACCTCCTAGATGGCTTAGTGGTGGTCTCCGTTGAAGCCCGCAAGAAGCTTGTGCGGTGCTCCGGAGAAGAGCTTTGTGAGGGGCATTGTGCTCGCCCCGCGAGAGCCGCGAAGAGCAACTTTAGTAAAGTGTGTCATTGAGCTACCCTCACTTTTGGGGTAGGTTATTGTGGTGCCCAACATGCGGGATTGGTGGGTGATGCCAATTAGCCGCCGAACCACCAAGTGAGCGGTCGACACAACGGGGACTAGCGTGTTGGCAAGCACGTGAACCTCGGGAGAAAAATCACTGTGTCAACCTTGTTCTTTCCGTTGGTTTGCAATCCCCTTTCACAAGCTTGTATTTATATTTCATATACATTGTACTTGTGTAGTTGCTCTTGTAATTAGTTAGCTTGTGTAGCTTACTAGTTACCTTCTTGCTTGTGTAGCGTAGAAGTAGCTCCCTTGCGTGGCTAATTTGGTTTGTGTAACCTTATTAGTCACATTACTTAGTTTGTGTAGCTAAGTAATTGCGCTCTCTAATTTGGCATTGGTTGCCTTGTTATTGAGCATTGCTAGTGAGCTTAGGTGGCTTTGTGCTTTTGCTTACTAGCTTGTGTTGGAGCTCCCTTGTTGCTTGAAGTACTAGTGGCATAGGTTTGTGTGACCTTGCTTCTAGAATTGGTTAGGTGAGCTCTAGCTAGCCCGGCATCTTTGTTGCTTAATTAGTATCTTTGGAAGGTGCTAGAGAACATAAATAAAGGGGTGTAGTCTTGGCTAGACCGATAGTTTTAATTCCACACTTGATTCGGTTAGCCAACGCGATTAATTTTAGAAAGGACTATTCACCCCCCTCTAGTCTGCCATCTCGACCTCACAACTTCATTTGACTAATAAAAGTTCCATCCTTCACTTGCTTGATTTGAAATCCAAGGAAGAACTTTAACTCACCCATCATAGACATCTCAAACCTCTTCATCATGATCCTACTAAATTCCTTATTAAAAGTATGATTAGTACTACCAAATATTATGTCATCGACATATATTTGGCACACAAATATATCTTTACCAACTTTGTGAGTGAAAAGGGTAGGGTCGGCTTTGCCTATTTCAAAGCCTTGTTTAAGCAAGAATTCCTTAAGGCATTCATACCATGCTCTTGGTGCTTGCTTAAGCCCATAGAGCGCCTTTTGAAGTTTGTAGACGTGGTTGGGGAAGTTGGGATCCTCAAAACTAGGTGGTTGCTCAACATAGATAAGTTCTTGAATGGGGCCATTGAGGAATGCACTCTTCACATCCATTTGATATAGCTTGAAATTGTGATGAGAGGCATAGGCTAGAAGCATTCAGATTGTTTCAAGTCTTGCCACCGGTGCATATGTTTCCTCAAAGTTCAAGCCCTCTACTTGAGTGAAACCTTGAGCAACCAAACTTACCTTGTTTCTTGTCACCACACCATTCCCATCTTGCTTGTTGCGGAAGACCCACTTGGTGACAATAATGTTGGTGTTGGGTCTCTCCACCAAGGTCCACACTTGATTTCTTTCGAAATTGTTGAGCTCATCTTGCATGGCCATTACCCAATCTGGATCACCAAGTGCTTGCTCAACCTTAAGAGGTTCCAAAGAGGAAACAAATGAGTAATATTTGCAAAAGTTTGCTAAATGTGAACGAGTTATTACCCCCCTTCGAAGACTTCCAAGGATGTTATCAATGGGATGATCCCATTGTATTGTTTGCCTTAGCCTTGGATGATCAATGGCCTCTTGTCCATCTTCTGGATTTTATTATCTTCTTGCTCGAATATAGGTTATAGGTTTTGTCCTTGAATCGGAGTTGGACTTGCTGTTGCTTTCAGAGGGAGTGTGGCACTGCTGCTCTACTGATTTGTAGCAGGGGTCGGTTCCCCCTCAGCATCAGGTATGTCAGCAGAACTTTGTTTATCAGTAGCTTGAGGAACCTCCACTTCAGTGACATCATCTTCTTGTGGTTTTATATCACCAATAGTCAATTGCTTGATTGCTTCACATGGTGGATCCTCCTTTCCTACAACACTTGAATCAACTTGCTCCACTTGAGAGCCATTAGATTCATCAAATGGCATGTCTACCGCTATTTCAACTCTCCCAGAGGTTTTGTTGAAAACACGATAGGCATGCTCATTTGATCCATAACCAAGAAGAAAACCTTCATCAACTTTAGGTGCAAACTTAGAGGTTTTGGGTTTCTTATTAAGTATGAAGCACTTGCACCCAAACACTCTAAAGTAGGACACCTTCGGTTTGGTACTGGTTAGAAGCTTATATGAAGTTTTCTTAAACTTCTTGTGTAGGTAGAGGTAGTTGATGGCATGGCAAGCGGTGTTGATGGATTCACACCAAAAGAGGTCCGGCGTCTGGTACTCATCTAGCATTGTCCTTGCCATGTCAATTAGTGTACGATTCTTCCTCTCTACTACACTATTTTATTGAGGGTGTATGGAGTTGAGAACTCATGCTTGAAGCCTTCTTCATCCAAAAGCTCCTCAACTTGGGTGTTCTTGAATTTGGTCCCATTGTCGCTTCTCATTTTCTTGATGGGGAAACCGAACTCCTTTTGAGCTCTTCTAATAAAAGTCTTCACTTTGTCTATAACTTGACACTTATCAAATAATAAAAATACCCAAGTGAAACAGGAATAATCATCAACAATAACAAGACCATATTTGTTACCCCCTGAAAGCATCTAGGCCCTTAGTTAGGTTTTGGTGATTAATGACAATACGTGATTACTATACCTAACATGTGTTTTACAGAGGCAATTAAGTTAGGTCATGGTAATGGCAATTGATTGGGCAATCATGGTTGTCATGCCCCGACGATGGAAATCATTTCAGTTTTCAAAGGATGGATGACAAGGTTAAGGATGGACTAGTTCTAAGTATCGTTTAGTGTTAAAGAGACACTTAGAGTAGTTTAGGACTTTGTTTTTCCTTTGGACGTACTATTAAGGGGGTATGAACTAGTAGCTTGACCTAGGTAAGTCTAGTGGGTTAGGTGTGGTGCACACTTATCAAATCTAGCACTAGGTAGCTCTGAAGTAGCCCTAAGATCACTTGGAGCAAACTTCATTCACATATGATTTTGAGTTGGAAGTGAATGGAGGGTCAAATGTTGATTGGACGTGGAACCAGTTGTGACTGGATGCTAGCAATAGAGTCCGGTCAGTTCATTTGATCAAGGAGAAGTCGTCTAGTTAGGACCGGACGCTGAGTGAAATATGATCGGACGCTTGGTGCTAGAGTTCGGTCAACTCTAGTAAGGTTCTAGAGAGGGAGAATCCTGATCAAACATGTTTGGTCAGTGATGACCAGGCACTGGTCAGGTTCTGGTTGCTAACCGAATGCTAAATAGCAAAGCGACCGAACTCTAGGCTCTAGCGTCCAGTGAACATCAGTAAGGGTCCAAAGAGCAGTTTTTGTGACCGAACACGTCCGGTCAGTGCTGACCGGATGTAGGTTAGAGTTTGGTCATAACTTAATGGCTCTATGGCGGGGAGAACTGACTAGAGCGTCCAGTCACCTTGACCGGAGTGTCCGGTCACCCTGCATAATGCTGATGCAACCTTCTAACGGTTCATTTTGAATAAAGGAGTATAAATACTTCCTCTATTCATCCAAGAGAGCAAGAGCCTAGTGAGGTGATTGAGATTTGAGAATCCAAGATTAAGGCCTCATTAGTGCAGGGAGAGTAGCATGTGTGCATCCACCCTTCTCATTAGGCTTATTGTGGTCAAGTGAGAAGTTCAAGCTTGTTACTCTTGGTGATCGCTATCACCTAGATGACTTGGTGGTGATTGGGAGTTTGGTGATCATCTGGTAGAGCTTGTGGATGACCCAACTCAAGTTGTGAGCGGTTGTGGGTGATTCACCATAACGGAGTGTCGAAAAATCAACCCGTAGAGAGCACTTGATCCTTACGCGGATCAAGGGGGAGTTACACCCTTGCGCGGGTGCTCCAATAAGGACTAGTGGGGAGTGGCGACTCTCTGATACCTCGACAAAACATCGCCGCGTTCATTCTCCTTTCTTTACTTTGAGCATTTGCATTTGAGCAATTCTATTCTTGTCTTTACATTCCTAAAATTGTCATGCTAGAGTAGGATTGGAACTTAGGGTGCTAAACTTTTATGCAGTAGATCATTAGAATCACATTCTAGGCACAAGGGGTGAAGTGGGCTAAGTGTAAGGTTTAATTATTGCAAAGAATTTTAGAATTAGCCCAATTCACCGCCCTCTTGGACATCTTGATCCTTTCAATTGGTATCAGAGACTCATGCTCACGTATTTAGGCTTAACCGCCTAGAGAAAGATGTCTCATGGGGTTGGACCTCCTCCTATCTTGAGGGAGATGATTTTCCTTATTAGAAAATCCGTATGGAGGCCTATTTAGAAACCTTGGATGTTGGAATACTTAGAGCTGCCTCACAACGCTTTCCAAAACCTAGGGATCCCACGCACCTTCAAGGTGATGAAGTGAATTACGAAAAATGAAATGCAAAGGCTAGAAACACCATCTTTAGAGGCCTTTGCAAAGATGTGTTTAACCATGTGAGGAACCACAAGGATGCCCATACACTATGGTCAGACATTTGTGCGCTCCATGAGGGAACAAAGAGCGAGCATGAGGAACGTTATCATCTTGTCATGAAAAAGCTTAATTCCTTTGAGATGCTTCCCAAAGAAAGCGCTAATGAAATGTACTCACGTTTGAATGTTCTTGTAAAGGAAGTCAATGGGCTTGGTCTCACACAAATGCAACCATCCGATGTTGTAAGAAAGATCTTGAGTGTCCTCCCTATTGACCAATATAGGCATATTGTGACCATGCTTCCTCAAGGTGATCTTTCCACTGCTACACTAACTCAAATCTTGGGAAAGATCAACGCTCATGAGATGTATATGCACATCACACCACACGATGGCTCTTCCTCTACCAAGAAGAAAGACAAAGACTTGGCATTCAAGGCTATCCAAGATAAGGGCAAAGCAAGAGTTGAGTATGAGAGCTCAAGTGATGATGAAATTGATGATGCAAGTCTTGCTCTTATGGTGAGAAGAACCACCAAGATGCTAAAGAAGCTCAACAAGAATGGTGTCAAGTTTGATGGCAAGAAAAAGAAGTTCTTCACTAGAAATAGAAGGAAGCCAATCTCGGAGATGGATTGCTACAATTGTGGAGAACTTGGTCATCAAGCTCATCAATGCCCCAAGCCCAAGAAAGGCAAGTACAAGAAGAAGTACAAGGGCAAGAAAGATGACTCAAGTGATGAAGATAATGATAAGAAGAAGAAAAATAAGCCATACAAGAAGAAGGATGGCAAGAAGAAGAAAAATGGCAAGGCATACATCGTCGGTGATTGGCTCATGGATATTGACTCATCAAGTTGCTCATCCGATGATGATAGTGAAAATGAGAAGGTGGTCGCTATTGTGATTGATTCTTCATCATCTTCACCGACACCACCGCCATCATCCTTTACACACCTATGCCTTATGGCCAAGGGTGAACTAAAGATATCAAATGATGATGAAAGTAGTGGTGATGAACATGCTTGCAATGATGATAGTGATAGTGATGATGATGAATTTGAATCACCTTCATATGATGATCTTGTTAAATTTCTAAATCAATACACTAAGATCATTAGAAAGTCAAGAGCTAAGAATGAAAAGCTAGAACTTAAGAATGATTCTCTTTTAGCTAAATGTGACATAGCGGAAAAGGCTAGTGTTGAGCTTTGAGAAGCAAATGATGCTATGTCATCCAAACTCAAGGAGCTCAAATCTTCTAAGAAAGAGCTTAAAGATAAACATGATAAACTTGAGGGGATACATAGCTAAAAGAAGAATATACAAATCTCAAGATCAATCATGATAATCTTGTAATCTCTCATGAGTTTCTATCCAATGAGCCACATGATGCTACTAACCATGTTGTTAAGATTGATATAGCTACATCATGTGATGATTTGATCATTGAGAGCATTGATCAAGGTTCTAGTAGCAAAGGCAAGCAAGTGGTTGAGTCCGACAACTATGATGAGTATGTCAAGATCAAGAATGAGAATGAGAAGCTTAAGAAAGATCTTGAAAAGCTATCAACCACCAACACTATTGTGATAGAGAACCTTGACCATGATAGTGATCTAGCTCTTGAGAATGAGAAGCACAAAGAACAGAACAAGAGACTAAAGAAAGAGAAAAATCATGATGAGCTCAAGGAAGAGAACAAAAAACTCAAGCTAGAAAAAGAACATCTCAAGACCGGGTTGAGCAAATTCACAAGAGGTCAACATCTTCAAAGTGAGCTACTCATGAACATCATCATAAAGATGGATAGAAGTGGAATTGGATACTTGGCACATCAAGAGAAGAAAGCTCAAGCTCAACACCAACAACAACACAAGTCAAAGCCAAAGCCAAAGCCAGAGAGGTATTTTGAGTGTGGACAAGAAGTCACTTTGCCCATGAATATCAAACTCCACCACCACAACCCTTGCCCAAGCATGCTAGACCCTTTGCTTTCAATGCTCATTATATGCTTAGAAAGGACTCTAGTGGTAAAATGAAAGTCATGTTCTTAGGACCTCCCAACAAGAATAGGCCTAAGAAAATTTGGGTTGCAAAGTCACTTGTTGAGAAAGTCAAGGGCCCTCAACAAGTTTGGGTCCCTAAATAAGCTTAATCTCTTGTGTGTAGGTCAACTACAGGACCAATGGAAGTCATTGGGTAATTGATAGTGGTTGCACTCAACATATGACTAGTGATCCTCATATGTTCACCTCACTAGATGAAGAAGTTGATGGCCAAGAAAGAATTATATTTGGTGATAATTCAAAGGGCAAAGTCAAAGGATTGGGCAAAGTGGCAATATCAAATGATCATTCAATCTCAAATGTGCTATATGTTGCTTCTTTGAGTTTCAACTTGCTATCCGTTGGACAATTGTGTGATCTTTGCTTCCAATGCTTGTTCACTGAGAAGGAAGTGGTTGTATCTAAGAAGGATGATGATCAAATTATATTCAAGGGATTTAGATAGAATAACCTATATCTAGTGGATTTCACCTTCGAAGATGCTAACTTGAAGACATGTCTATTCACCAAAACATCACTTGGGTGGCTATGGCATAGAAGACTTGCTCATGTTGGAATGAGTTCACTCAAGAAGCTTATGAAGAATGAATTGGTGAGAGGGTTGAAGGATGTGAAATTTGAGAAGGACAAGCTTTGTAGTGCATGTCAAGCCGACAAACAAGTTGCAAACACTCATCCTACAAAAGCTTTCATGTCAACAACAAGAGTGCTAGAGCTCCTTCACATGGACTTATTTGGACCAACAACTTACAAGAGTTTGGGAAGAAATCTTTATTGTCTTGTGATTATTGATGACTACTCAAGATATACATGGGTGTTCTTCCTTCATGACAAGACCGAGGTTGCATAATGCTTCAAGAAGTTTGCCAAGAGACCACAAAATGAGTTTGAAGTGAAGCTCAAGAAGATTAGAAGTGATAATGGTAAAGAGTTTGACAACACAAATATTGAAGCCTATTGTGATGAAGTTGGAATCAAGCATGAGGTCTCCGCAACATACACTCCTCAACAAAATAGTGTAGTAGAGAGAAAGAACCGGGCACTCATTACACTTGCAAGAACAATGCTTGATGAGTACAACACCCCCGAAGCTCTATGAGCAGAAGCTATCAACACCGCATGCTATGCATCCAACCGCCTATTCCTTCAAAAGTTTCTAGGCAAGACCCCTTATAAGTTGCTCAATGGGAAGAAGCCAGACGTCTCATTCTTCTAGGTGTTTGGATGCAAATGCTACATCTACAAGAAGCGACAACACCTAGAGAAGTTTCAAAGACGTTGTGATATTAGTTTTCTTGTTGGTTACTCATCAAAATCCAAAACATATCGAGTATTTAATCATGCCACCGGCTTAGTTGAAGAAATATATGATGTGGAATTTGATGAATCTAACGGCTTCCAAAGAGCACATGAGAATCTTGATGATATAGGTGATAAACCATTGAGGGAGGCCATTGTGGGGGTATGGCCCCCGGTATCCCCAAGACAAGACATGGGCCACACCATCAGAGGTGGCCCAGCCCACAAGATCAAGGTGTGCATGGCGCTGCTCGGTGTGCACCGCAAGATATTGTATAGTACCAAATAGGATACTTTTCTTGTAACCCTATCCCTCTAGAGTATATAAGGAGAGGCAGGGGTCCCCTAGCAGACAAGATACAAAAAGATACATCAAGATACATACATCTGCAGTCATGCAATATCATACGATAGCTAATACAAACCAACAGACCATAGTAGTAGGGTATTGCATCATACTGACGGCCTAAACCTATCTAACTCATGTGCCTCTGTTGCCTTCTTGTTCTTGATCTCACGCTTCCCTGCCGATCAATCGACCTTTGTGGGATACCCCTCGGAGGACTACCGATGATATTCTATCGACAGCCATAAAGAACATTCCGATTAGAGACATCAAGCCTAAAGATGATGAAGATAATATACAAGTGATTAATCTACCTTCTTCATCAAATGTGCCACAAGATGGTGATAAAGATAGGAGAGTAGAAAATGAAGATACTCATGTCTCCCATGATCAAATGGTGGCACAAGCTCAAGATGTTGATGCTCCACAACCCCCCTCAAGTGGTTGATAGAAGAAACACACCTCTACTATAAGCTCATCCACAAGATCTCATCATAGGGAGTCCTTCAAAGGGTGTAATGACTCAATCTCAAAAACTTGCTTCTTTTATTGAACATCACTTTTTTGTCTCTTGTGTTGAACCTAAGAATGTAGAAGAAGCTCTTCAAGATTCAGATTGGATAAATATCATGCATGAAGAGTTGAACAACTTCACCCACAATGAAGTTTGGACTCTTGAAGTGCGACCACAAGGTGCAAGAGTCATTAGAATAAAGTGGGTGTTCCACAACAAGCAAGATGATCAAGGCGTTGCAGTGAGGAACAAGGCAAGACTAGTTGCAAAGGGGTTCTCTCAAGTTGAAGGGTTGGATTTTAGAGAGACCTTTGCACCAGTTGTAAGACTTGAAGCCATACATATCCTCCTTGCATATGCATCATATCATGAAATGAAATTATATCAAATGGATGTTAAAAGTGCATTTTTAAATGGCTTCATAAATGAACTAGTCTATGTTGATCAACCTTCTAGGTTTGAAGATCCTAGATATCCTAATCATGTTTATAGGTTGTCCAAGGTGCTATATGGGCTTAAGAAAGCCCCAAGAGCTCGGTATGAGCGCCTTTAGGATTTCCTCGTTGAGAAGGGCTTCACCATTGGAAAGGTCGACACCACACTATTCACCAAGAAGCTTGATGGAGAAATCTTCATCTGTCAAGTATATGTTGATGATATCATCTTTGGATCATCAAATGAAGATTATTGCAAAGAGTTTGGTGAATTGATATCGAAGGAGTTCGAGATTTCAATGATAGGAGAGCTTACATTCTTCCTTGGTTTTCAAGTCAAGCAAATGAGAGAAGAGATTTTCATCTCTCAAGAAAAATATACCAAGGATCTTCTCAAGAGGTTCAATATAGATGAATGTAAGCCAATCAAGACACCAATGCCATCTAATGGACATCTCGACCTATATCAGGGAGGTAAAACGGTTGATCAAACTCTCTACCGCTCTATGATTAGTAGCTTATTATATTTGACCACATCTAGGCCCGACATCATGTTTAGTGTGTGTATGTGTGCTAGATTTAAAGCTAATCCTAAGGAAGCTCATTTGGTAGCCGTTAAAAGAATCCTTAGGTACCTTAAGCACACACCAAGCATTGGCCTTTGATATCCCAAAGGAGCTAGATTTGAATTAGTTGGCTATTCTAATTCGGATTATGCCGATTGCAAAGTTGATAGAAAAAGCATATTCGGAGGGTGCCATTTGCTTGGTAGATCACTTGTGTCTTGGTCCTCCAAGAAGCAAAATAGTGTGGCCTTGTCCACCGCCGAAGCAGAATACATTGCCGTGGGTGCTTGTTGTGCACAAATACTTTATATGAAGCAAACTTTGCTAGACTATGGTGTAGTTCTAGAAAAGGTACCACTTTTGTGTGACAATGAGAGTGTGGTAAAACTTGCTAATAATCTGGTTCAACACTCTTGCACCAAGCACATAGATATCTATCATCACTTTCTTAGAGATCATGTTGCTAAGAATGATATATCACTAGAAGGTGTAAGGACCAAGGATCAATTGGCGGATATCTTCACTAAACCGCTAGATGAGGCTACATTTTGTCGGTTGAGGAATGAGCTCAATGTGCTTAATTTTAGCAACTTCACTAGAAAATGAGCTTGTGTTGTCCCTTGCATTGCATTGTAATATACAACATGTTTACTTCTTGGTAATGCATTTAGGGCTTGTCTAACATGGTTTAGATAACCATCGAAAAGCATGTGAAGAAGCTTAACCTTGGATCAAACTTGATAAACAACTAGAATTACTTTCAAGTATTGCATTACATACGCATGTATGTTGTTTTGTTGTTTCTCTTCAATCACCCTTTTATTGCCTATTTTCTTAAAAAGAATTATAGCCTAAGGCAAAATACTTTGAAAAAAATTGAGGGTTTAAGAGAGGTCACTCATATCAGTCCCAATTGGTGTTTATTTGGGTCTTATTGAGGTTGGGACTTGATTGAGAATAGGTAGCGCGAAGGAACATTGATGATTTGCTGAAAAAGAGTGACCGGACGCTGCACCGGACTCTAGAGTCCAGTGTCCGGTCAGTTCATAGGAGGTGAATAGAAGCGCAAAGGAGTGATCGGATATTGAAATAGTATTCTTCCTATGTCCGGTTAGATGGTGGTCCTACGTCCGATTGATCAAAGAAGATGCACATAGGGTGGACCAGAGTCTGGCTATGTCCGGTCAGGGTTAACTGGATGCGTCTGGTCGTGACTTGGTCGGTTTTGGACCTCTCTGTTGTTGACCAGACTTCGGGTGGCAGCGTCTGGTCATTGCCATCAAAGCGTCTGGTCAGTAGAAAATGTTTGGATCACGGACTCTTTCTCCTTTCCTATTTCATCACACAGGGGGCACCATATAACCCCGCCACGCCGCTAACCTAATCTTGCAACCGTCGACTTCGCCACCATGCCTCCACCACTCGAGCTCGCCTTGTGCATGTGCCCTAGCCATGCTCCCGTGCCCATGCCATCTTCCTAGCTGCATCCACGCCGCGTCACCTGCTGCGCCACCTCGCCCGCACCCATGCCGCTCCCTAACTGCCGCGTAGTCTCACCAATGCCATGCGCCCATGCCCACTGCATCCATGCCACCCTGCTTTGAAGAACCCAGAGCACACTAGTGCACCACCATGCGACATTGCCACACCAGAGCCCCAGCTGCCCATCTAGCGCTGCCTTACCTCACCAAACCCTAACCCTAGGCAATTTCCAGTGGTTCCCCATGATTCATTCCTCTGCTCTTCAGGTCGCCGATTTGTCAGGTAGCAAGCCATCGCATCTAATTTCATATCTATTGCTTGCTTTTTAGGGTTTCATATCTCTAGATGTATAGTGAAATTATTCATATATCTAATCTATTCCATCGTACAGTGAGTCAGTGTTGTTGAGGTCACTTTGGTAGTTGTCAATTAACTCAGGGCCAAGCTCATGAGTACGAATCGAGGCCAAGCCTCAAAAGTGACAGTTGGCAGTTGATTCTTGTTAGTGACATTTGTTTTTTTAGCTCTAGCAATGGCACGTGTCAAGAACGCCGGAGGTGGTCCAAGTGATGAAGATCTGAGGCCTCCGCCTCGCCTGTATGTTGAGGTGAAAGGTAAAGCGAAGAAGCTTACAACAAAGAGGCGCAAGTTTGTAGATGCTGATACGGAGAGAGCAGCAGCAGTTGCAGCCACCATAGAGTGTGCAGAGAGAGGAGGAGCTCGAAGTGGTCTACACATTGTAGATCAGCTTTCTCTAGCTTAGAGGGCCACCGTCGAGCAGGTTGAGCGTCGTCATGGTAGTCCAGCTAGGACTGTCGTGCTTAAAGGACAGTGGGTCGCTATAGATGAGAGTCAGCCTCTGGGGAAGCCACAGCAGCAGAGTAGTCAAAGGGCACTCAGCTAATAGAGCAGACTCAGGAGGTAGAGGAGGCCGAGGAGACAAAGCAGGCACCTCAGCCACAGTTATGACGATCTAGTCGTACTCGTGCTCAGGTGACACCGAGGCTAGAGACATAGCAGAGGGGTTCTCGTCCACCTCCTAGACCATAGGGTTCACCTCCCATGACTCACCTGGACTTGAGGGTAGCCACAACCAAGTAGGTGCAGCAGCTTAGGTTTGTGCAGTTCAAGGACTGGTTCCCGCTGAGGAGGGATGAGCATGCTTCAGAGGGATTTTATACACACTGCATGAGGATTTTTATAATGCTTATCTAAACAGTGGTGTGGCTTTTAGATCTCAGAGAGTCTGCTCCCTTGAGTTAGTTATTGCAGTAGCAGGAGAGCAGATCCGCCCTCACCTATCTTATCTACTAGGGCTAACAAACTTACTTGGATGGACTGGCATATATGTTCTATCATGGGTCCATGAGTTCTATGCTTCACTTTGGATGGACCCAGGACATAGGTTTATACACTTTGCATTCAGAGGCCATGACTATAGGCTGATGAGTTTTAGGGTCAGAGAGATCCTTAGGATTCTAGAGGCACCCATTCGCCTACATGAGGTTTGCTATGGTCAGATAGAGCCTCCCAGATGCCCTCATGGTGGTCTTGTGCCTCCTATAGACTTGGTCAGACCCTGCTTCATAGAGCCTTTTGGTGAGGGGTCAAGCAGGACACCTAGGGATCTTACTCCTATAGTGAGGCTACTTGATGCTATCATGAGGAGGGCCCTGCTCCTGAGGATGGGCTATCGCAAGGGATTGACTCGCATTCAGTTATGGTTGGTGAACTCTATGATCCAGTAGTGTTTGATATTTGGGATGTCATACTATCAGAGATGGAGGATACTCTTGTAGAGGGGTTCAGAGGTCACAGACAGCTGCCTTATGCTCACTGGATTACGTTTTTGATTCACAAGGCAGTTACATTGAAGTCCCCAGAGACTATGGCTGAGTACACATGAGCTACTATAGAGTTTCCACCATATAACATGACTTAGATGCTCCACCATAGTGCAGCGAGGACACCGAGTCAGCCGCTTCATCGCCTAGAGGTGCCAGAGACTGTAGCCTAGCGAGATGAGATCATCAGGGTTATAGCAGCGACAGAGGAGGAGCAGCTAGATGCTCATAGGAGGGTATGGTCGAGAGCGACCCCAGTGATAGTTCAGATGATGACTACCAGGCTATCCCTCAGATGCCTCCTTGGTGACATGATAATGATGTCGGTGGCTCCAGCTCAGCTCCACCATAGCCACCACAGATAGACCCCACTCTCCTTGCTATTCTTGAGTGGATGAGGCAGTATCAGGCATGCTAGGCCCAAGAGACTACAGCAGCCCTTGCATAGGTTCAGCCCAGACAGGATGAGTTCTAGCAATAGCAGTAGGCCATATAGCAGCAGCAGTAGGCCATGCAGCAGCAGCAGCTCCTAATTTAGCTATAGTTACTTGGTTTCATGCAGCATATTGTTACTGCTATTGGGTCTGCACCGCCATAGCTTTCACCTCAGCTTGGCTAGCCTATCACCACTATAGTGACTCTAGCTTTATAGCTCAGTGGACTTCAGAGTTAGGGACAACTAGCTACATAGTTTGCTTCACCTATAGAGCAGGTGTCCCAGTGGTTTGCTTCACCAGTGATAGCCTTGCACTTCACACCTATTGTTACAGGCTTCACACTAACTCAGAGTTCCTTAGTGCTTGTGACTGACACTTAAGTTTCTAGGAGCCTTGGTGCTACATTCAACGAGCTTATAGGGCAGCCTACACTACCAGAGTTACATATCCCTATACCTACCACTGTTGCTCCAGTCATTGGGACTACAGAGATGCTCTCTTCTTCTGTTGCATCATTAGAGCCGCCTATTTTAGTGCTACCTACAGAGTCACAGGCCGTACCAGTCCTAAAACAGACCTAGATCGCTTCAGCTTCACTTCTAGCGATAGAGGGTCAAACTGCTCAGAGCTCCAGATCAAATGACGATGCTACCCAGTTTTAGATCGGTCACCACACCTCAACGCCCGACTCGTCTGCTCTAGCCCCGCCGACCAACTCTTAGGTTTTGGTGCTAGACACCAAAGGGGGAGAGGGATCGAGTATGATTAGATCTAGGGGGAGCTTATTTATTACTATTTGTCTTTTTATATGTGTGATACATTACTATGCATTCATGTTTACTTTCAAGCATTGAACTACATAAGTGTGATTGTGATTTTATGTGATATGTGTGACATTTATGTGATATGTGACATGTGTGCTCTCTACTTTGATCTTTATATATGTCATGTCACTTCATTGTGCTCATTTGGTTTGCTTTCGCGTTTTACTCCGATTCAAATGAGTTTTATTTCTTGTACTCATGCTTATTTCATATCTATTGACTACATCATGTTGGCTTCGGTCATATAAGCTTGCCTAACTCTATTGTTCTTATTGTCAAAAGCTTATATGAACCAAGCATGTTGAAAACCTCATCTCTTTTACATACTTGAGGTTGTATTGTTATCAATCACCAAAAAGGGGAAGATTGAAAGCATCTAGGCCCCTAGTTGGGTTTTGGTGATTAATGATAATACATGATTACTATGACTAACGTATATTTTGTAGAGGCAATTAAGTTAGGTCATGGTAATGGCAATTGATTGGGCAATCATGGTTGTCATGCCCCTACGATAGAAATCATTTTGGTTTTCAAAGGATGGACAACAAGGTTAAGGATGGACTAGTTCTAAATGTTGTTTGGTGTTGAAGAGACACTTAGAGTAGTTTAGGACTTTGTTTTTCCTTTGGCCGTACTATTAAGGGGGGTATGAACTAGTAGCTTGACCTAGGTGAGTCTAGTGGGTTAGGTGTGATGCACACTTATCAAATCTAGCACTAGGTAGTTCTGAAGTAGCCCTAAGATCACTTGGAGCAAACTTCATTCACATATGATTTTGAGTTGGAAGTGAATGGAGGGTCAAATGTTGATCGGATGCTGAACCGGCTGTGACCGGACACTGGCGGTAGAGTCCGGTCAGTTCATTTGACCAAGGAGAAGTCATCTGGTGGCGATCGGACGCTAAGTGAAATGTGACCGGATGCTGGGTGCTAGAGTCTAGTCAACTCTAGTAAGGTTCCAAAGAGGGAGAATCCTGATTAGACATGTTCGATCAGTGATGACCAGACGCTGGTCAGGTTCTAGTTGCTGATCAGATGCTAAATAGCAAAGCGACCAGACTCTTGGCTCTAGCGTCCGGTCAACATCAGTATGGGTCTAGAGAGCAGTTTTTGTGACTGGACGTGTCCGATCAGTGCTGACTGGACGCAGGTTAGAGTCCAGTCACAACTTAATGGCTCTATGGTGGGGAGAACTGACCTGAGTGTCCGATCACCCCACAGAACGCTGACGCAACCTCCTAACGGTACGTTTTGAATGATGGGATATAAATACTTCCTCTATTCATCCAAGGGAGGTCTCTTGCCCATTTGATCAGCTGAGAAACACCCTTGAGAGTGCTTTGGAGAGCAAGAGCCTAGTGAGGTGATTGAGATTTGAGAATCCAAGATTGAGGCCTCATTAGTGCAAGGAGAGTAGCAAGTGTGCATCTACCCTTCTCATTAGGCTTGTTGTGGTCAAGTGAGAGTTTGTGCTTGTTACTCTTGGTGATTGCCATCACCTAGATGGCTTGGTGAAAGGTCCTAATGGCTAGAGGGGGTGAATAGCCTATTAAAAATTTCTACAACAACACTTAACAAACCGGTTAGACAATTATGAGGTGAAGCAAGTGTTGCGCTAGCCTACTAAAAATGCAAGCCACCTACCACAATTCTAGTTTCTATCCACATAATGGCCTTGTCACTACACTAAGTTAGTGTGCTCTCAAATTCTAACTAAAGAGCCACACTAACCAAACTAACAAGCTCTCACAACTAGCTACACTAAAGAGCTTGATAACTAGTTTGTGGTAATGTAAAGAGAGAGAGAGCAAGATAGTTATACCACCATGTCGAAGAGTGAACCAATCAATCACAAGAATCAATATCAACGAAGACTAATCACCTCGGAATCAAATGGGGACACAAGGATTTTTTACCGGGGATCACTTGTTTGCCGGAAAGCTAGTCCTCATTGTGGTGATTCACTCACTTGGAGGTTCACGCGCTAATTGGCATCACACGCCAAACCCTCAATAGGGTGCCACACAACCAACATAAGATGAGGATCATACAAGCCATGAGCAATTTACTAGAGTACCTTTTGGCCCTCCACCGGGGGAAGGTCTAGAACCCTTCACAATCACCACGATCCGAGTCGGAGACAATCACCAACCTCCGCTCGATGATCCTCGTTGCTCCAAGCTATCTAGGTGGTGGCAACCACCAAGAGTAATAAGCGAACCCCACAATGAAACATGAACACCAAGTGCCCCTAGATGCAAACACTCAAGCAATGCACTTGGATTCTCTCCCAATCTCACAAAGATATTGTATCTATGATGGAGATGAGTGGGAGGGTTTTGGCTAAGCTCATAAGGTTGCTATGTCAATGCAAATGGCCAAGAGAGTGAGCTAGAGCCAGCCATGGGGCTTAAATAGGAGCCCCCATGAAATAGAGCCATTGTACCCCTTCACTGGGCACTGCTCGGGTGACCGGACACTCCAGTCAGATTGACCGGATGCAGGACCCCAGTGTCCGGTCGCCCGATGCTTGCCACGTGTCACCGACTTCAAACATTGATCGCCTGATCTCAACGGTCATGAGTACATTTAAGTAGTGACTGAACATGCTGCTCAAAGTGACCGGATGCACCAACACCAGCGTCTAGTCATTTCCAGTAAGGTTCTAGAGGCAAAAAATCATGATCGGACGCATCCGGTCATGCCCAACCAGACTCACCTAGTGTCCGGTCACTCAACATCTCCTCTATGCGCTTCCATGTCAGTGGGTCCAGATGCACCCCACCAGCATTCGGTCACGAAGTGACCTAGCATCTGGTCGAAGATGAATGCCAGCGTCTTTACTACTTCTACTGACCGGACACGCTGGTCTAGATGAGGCTAGCGTCCGGTCCACTTTGTGAGACCCTATCTTTTCTGTATAGGGCGTCGGTGGTAGCGTTGGACTATCCACACTCTACAGGCGGTGAAGATCCTAACCCTTGCTCAAATGTGTCAACCACCAAGTGTATCACCCCTGTGCACATGTGTTAGCATATTTTCACAAAACATTTTTAAGGGTGTTAGCACTCCACTAGATCATAAATGCATATGCAATGAGTTAGAGCATCTAGTGGCACTTTGACAACCGCATTTTGATATGAGTTTCACCCCTCTTTAATAGTATGGCTATTGATTCTAAATGTGATCACACTCACTAAGTGTCTTGATCACCAAAACAAAATAGTTCCTACCATTTATACCTTTGCCTTGAGCCTTTTGTTTTTCTCTTTCTTCTTTTCAAGTCCAAGCACTTGATCATCACCATGGCATCACCATCATCATATCTTGATCTTCATTTGCTTCACCACTTGGAATGTGCTACCTATCTCATGATCACTTGATAAACTAGGTTAGCACTTAGGGTTTCAACAATTTAGCAAAACCAAACTAGAGCTTTCAATCTCTCCCTTTTTGGTAATTGATGACAACCCTTTCACAAAGATATAAATTGAAATTCAATTGAATCCATGTTGCTTGTCCAAGCATATTTACTATATGTAAAAGGATATGGACAAGTTTCATGAACCCCAAATGGTAGCAATTGCTTCCCCTACATATGTGCTAAGAGTTTGGATTGTAGCTTGCACATATGCTTAGATAGGAAATATAGGAGATAATGTCTACCAAATGATGCTAAGGTATAAATGATAGACCTTTGAAGCACGATACCAATCAGAGTGCACCAATATACCATGCTTAGCATCATGGTTAGCTCTATACCACTTGGAAATGAAATCACTAGATAACCTATGCATGCTAGTTTTTCATTTGATCATTCAAACCTACAACTAGCATACACCACACAAGCATGGATATTAAAATTTAAAACTTGTCCCATACAAGCAAACATATGAAATGCACATTCAAATGCACTGTATAAGTTCATGAGCTTGCTCCCCCTACTTGTGTGCTCAAAATTTAATTGATCCCTTTTCTTTGTCATATCTCTCCCCTTATCACTTATATCTTTATTTCTTTCTCCCTTTGTTGTCTTTTCACTATCTTAGTATACTAATATTTTTGTTTTTCTCCCCATGTACTAATATCACTAACATCTTTGTTTTTCTCCCCCTTTGTCATCAATGACCACAAAGGTTCAAAATATAGACATGTTGAGATTATTAATGTCAATCAATGGGGTGAGGATCATTTTCCCAAATTTGGTCCAATCTAGAATATTTGCCAAAGATATTTAACTCGGTTTGATCCAAGGACAAGCTTCTTCACACCTCCACATAAGGGTTATCTTGTACCATGTTGAGTTAAACACTTAGAGATCATTTTCTAGATCAAACACTACGTTTACAAGCCTACAAACATGTCATATGCTACCACTAGACCAAAATAAGCATAGAAGCAATAGTGGTACCATATAATCATCAAATTCATTTGATTTTCATGAATGAGCCTATTAAATGTGAAATATGTCTAAATGCACTAAACAAGTCCTTAGCAAGGTTGTACGCCATGCCAATCAACTTTTACCTTGGGTTGCTCGGAGGAGAGGCATGTCATATGAGTGGGGGTGCATCAACACATATTTGACAAATCCAATATGTTCAACTCATTCCTTAGCTTGCAAAACCTTTTCTCATTCAATGGCTTGGTGAATATATTGGCAAGTTGATCTTTGGTGCCTACACTCTCAATGCAAATGTTTCCTTTTTGTTGGTGATCTCTTATGAAATGGTGGCGGACATCAATGTGCTTTGTTCTTGCATGTTGACTGGATTGTTGGTCAACTTGATTGCACTCTCATTGTCACATAGTAATGGCACATTCTTGAACTTGATTCCAAAATCACTCAAAGTGGCCTTCATCCAAAGTACTTGTGCACAACAACTACCGGAGGATATGTATTCAACTTCGGCGGTTGATAATGCAACACTATTTTGCTTCTTTGATGACCATGAAATAAGTGATCTTCCCAACAATTAACATGTGACCGAGGTGCTCTTCCTTTCAACCTTGCATCCCGCATAATCTGAGTCAGAGTAACCACTAGCTCAAACTTGCTCCTTTGGGATACCACAAACCAACATTTTGTGTATGCTTCAAGTACCTCAATATTCTCTTTGTAGCCTTCAAATGACTTTCTCTTGGTGAGGCATAAAATCTTGCACACATGCATACACTAAACATGACATCTGGCCTTGATGCGGTCACATAGAGTAGGCTTTCAATCATAGACCGATACAATTTTTGATCCACCATATTGCCACTTGCATCACTATCTAAGTTGTCATTTGTTCCCATTTGTGTGCTAATGGCTTTACTATCACTCATGCTAAACTTCTTGATCATGTCCTTGATATACTTGCCTTGACTCACAAAAGTATCATTCTTCAATTGCTTGATTTGAAGACCAAGGAAGTAACTCAACTCTCCAATCATGGACATCTCAAACTCATTAGCCATCATTTTTCCAAACTCATCACAAAAGTCTTGATTGGTTGATCCAAATATGATATCATCAACATAGATTTGCAATATAAACAAGTCTTTTCCAATCTTAATGAAAAGAGTGGTGTCAACCTTGCCCATTATGAACCCTTTAGAGAGTAGGAAGTCCCTCAATCTCTCATACCATACTCTAGGTGCTTGCTTCAAGCCATACAATGTCTTTTTCAACTTGTACACATGGTCGGGCTTCTTGTCATCTTCAAAACCAGGAGGTTGCTCAACATATACTTCTTCATTGATGTAACCATTTAGAAATGCACTCTTAAATTCCATTTGATAGAGCTTAATGTTGTGGGCACAAGCATAGGCTAGCAAGATTCTAATTGATTCCAATCTAGCAACCGGGGCATATGTTTCTCCAAAGTCAAGACCTTCAACTTGTGTATAGCCTTGTGCTGCCAATCTTGCTTTGTTCCTTACTACTATCCCATCTTGATCTTGCTTGTTTCTAAAGACCCATTTGGTTCCAATCACATTGTGTACCTTTGGTCTCTCTACTAATTCACATACTTGATTTCTTGTGAAGTTATTCAATTCTTCATGCATAGCATTCACCCAATCAACATCCTTCAATGCTTCATCTATTTTCTTTGGTTCAATGGATGACATAAATGAGAAATGCTCACAAAATAAAGCCAATCTTGATCTAGTTTGCACACCTCTTGAAATATCACCAATGATAGTGTCCAATGGATGATCTCTTGTAATATTTGTTGGTTGGAGGATTGGAACTTGATTGCTTGCACTTGCTTGATCATTGGGTTGAGATGATGTACTAGCCACTTGATTTTGTTCATTGTCATGAGAGCCACTTGTACTAGCTTGATTTGTATCATCTTGCACATTTGAGTTAGAGAGCACTTGCACTTAATTATCTTCATCATCATTCACTTGCCTAGGCCTCAATTTACCAACATCCATGTTCTTCATGGCATTTGAAAGTTGAATGTCTCTAACATCTTCTAAATTCTCATTCTCTTCTTGTGAACCCTTGGTTTCATCAAATTCAACATCATGAACTTCCTCAAGAGTACCACTATCCAAATTCTAAACTCTATATGCTTTGCTTATAGTGGAATAACCAAGTAGGAATCCTTCATCACATTTCTTATCAAACTTGCCCAATCTATTGTCTTTCTTCAAGATATAGCATTTGCAACCAAAGACCCAAAAATATGCAATGTTGGGCTTTCTACCATTCAAGAGCTCATATGGTGTCTTCTCTTTCAATGGGTGACAATAGAGTAGGTTGCTACAATAGCAAGCTATGTTGATAGCTTTGGCCCAAAAAGATTGACTCACATTGTACTCACTAAGCATAGACCTTGCCATATCAATAAGTGTTATATTCTTCCACTCAACAAGGGCATTTGATTGTGGAGTGTACTTGGCCGAGAATTGATGTCTAATTCCAAATCCATCACACAACTCATCAATTCTAGTGTTCTTAAACTCTATACCATTGTCACTTCTAACTCTCTTGATGGTTGTTTCAAACTCATTGTGAATGCCCTTGACAAATGATTTGAATGTTGCAAACACATCACTTTTGTCCACAAGAAAGAATATCCAAGTGTATTTAGTATAATCATCCACTATCACAAAGCCATATTTGTTACCACCAATGCTAGTGTATTGAGTTGGCCTAAATAAATCCATGTGCAATAACTCAAATGCTTTACTAGTGCTCATCATGCTTTTCTTAGGATGGGTGTTTCCAACTTATTTGCCGGCTTGACAAGAGCTACAAAGCTTATCCTTCTCAAACACAATATCTTTTAAGCCTCTAACCAAGTCATGCTTAACCAATCTATTTAATTATTTCATTCCAACATGACCAAGCCTTCTATGCCATAACCAACCCATGCTAGACTCAGTGAACAAACATATGGATAATTTAGCTTTACTAGCATTGAAATCAACCAAGTATAGATTCTCATATCTAAAGCCTTTGAAGATCAAGTTAGAGCAATCTATACTTATGATCTCTACATCATCTATTCTAAATATGCATTTGAATCCAAGATCACACAATTGAGCCACGGATAGCAAGTTGAAGTTCAAGCTCTCTATTAGCAACACATTGAAAATGCTCATATCATTGGATATTGCAATCTTACCAAGCCCTTTGACCTTGCCTTTGCCATTGTCACCAAATATGATACTATCATAACCATCATTGCCATTGATGTTGATTGAGTTGAACATTCTTGCATCACCGGTCATGTGTTGAGTGCACCCACTATCAAGAACCCAATGCCTTCCTCCAGCTTTGTAATTGACCTACAAAAGAAGATCAATTCTTTTTAGGTACCCAAACTTGCTTGGGTCCTTGAAGGTTAGTGACCAAGCTATTTGGCACCCAAATGGCTTTGTTCTTTAAGCCCATTCATGGTTTATCAATGAACTTAGCCTTTATACCATTTGCACCCTTGGTAAGCATATAGAAAGAATCAAACTTAATAGAGGATATATTAGCATTTTTGCTCTTGTTCTTGCACTCATGCTCTTTATGACCAACTTGCTTGCAACTAGTACAAAACCGACCATTGTTCTTCACAAAACTAGTCTTGTGAGGAGCAAAGGCCGCCTTGCCAAGCACATAAGCAAGCGATCCTTACCACCATAGGCCTTAGCCAAGGTGTGAGTGAGCTTATTGACCTCCTTCTTGAGGGTCTCATTCTCAACCATTAGTAAGGCATCATAAGTGAAACCAACACTACTAGATGAGGTGGAAGTAGAAGTGCTACAAGAAGAGTTAGCGGGAGCAACAATGATAGGCATAGATAATGATTCATCAATTATATCACAAGTTAAGCCTACATCACAAGTCTCAACATGCTTCTTTTTATTTTGTTCATTAAGCAAAGAGGAATGAGCTTTTTCAAGCTTCTTGTGAGCCTTTCCAAGCTTCTCATGGGCTTCCTCTAGCCTCTCATGATTTGTACATCCACTATCAAGCACCCAACTTGATCCATCGAAGGAGTATGCCTGCAAAGCTAATTTAATTACTTGATTTAGATCTCTAATTTGACTTGGGGCCTTATATGTTAGTCACAAGAAATTTAGGAACCTAAATAGAAGTATTCCTATATGTGTTGGCTTCCTTTCCAATATATTTGGCAACCACTTTTCCACTATTGTTGTTCCTTAAAACAAAACACGATGTCAAGCTTTATCGAGGTGGTTGAAACTTTGGTTGGTATGCATACTTGTTCATAGTGCCCCACACTGATTCCTTTGGCTTATGCTAAACCTGTTTCTACTGGAACACCTTCTTCTTGGGCTTAGTTTGATCAGGAGCATAATTGGTAGCCTTCCCCATTTTGTGGGCAGCGGCATAGCCGGTCTTCACTGCGGCACTGCCACGGTGCGGCACTGCTGCTCTGGACTATGTCACTGCCGCTATCTATGCAGACTGATCTATGCCAACTCTTTCCTTCCTCTCAAACTTGACACACTCATAGCCATTTATGATCTTTCTTCCATTTGTCTTGGCTCCTGTAGTTTCTCCCTTGCTTGAATTGAGGCACTTTTAAATCATTTGTCTTCTTGTCACTTACCTGAGCCTTACCACTCAAGCAGCCCTTGCCAATGATCTCATTGAGTCTAGCAATTTCTTTTCTCATTGCCTCCATGTTTGCAAGGTTAGTGGAATAAGCATTCAAATCAATATTATAACATTTTCCACAACCTTGACTAGTGGAGGTAGTAGAGGCATCCTTTGCCTTAGAGGGATGTGAGTTGCTATCCCAAAGAATGTTATATTACAGCTAAAGTTCTTTGTGCTTTTCATCTAAGTAATAATACTTTTTCTTGAGAGCAATATTTTCTTTCTTTGTGATAGCATGGTCCCCATGTTCTTTGACCAAGGCCTTGCGCAAGGATTCCACCTCACTTCTCTCTAATGCAAGAGCTTTCTTGCTAGCAATGTAGAGATCCTCTTGTTGGATAAGAGTGTTCTCTCTAGATTCTAGCTCGGCTTGGACACTCTTTAGATCCTCCATTATCTTAGTGATGAATAATTTGGTCTTTTCATCTAAATTTTTAGTTATCATGTTTATTTCTTCATCACTAGATTCATCATCACCAGAGCTATCACTAATATCACTACTAGAGATATCACTAGGAGGTGGAGGTGGAGGAGCTTTGGCCTTGGATTTAGATTTTATCTTCTCACCCTTTGCCATAAGACAAATGTGAGGGGAGTAGTAGTCATCATCGGACATGTTGGTGAAGAGTCTTAGTGAAGAAGATGGTTCATGGATAGCAATGGTTGCAACTTTCTCATCTTCTTCACTTGAGCTTTCAATAGATGAATCCCATTCATGCCCAATGTGAGCTTCTTCCATGTTTTATTGCTCTTTCTACGATCGACCTTCTCCTCTTTCATGTCCTTCTTGTATTTGTTGTTCTTGATCTCATATGGACACTTTGCAATGAAGTGATCGGTGCTTCCACAATTGTAGCATGTCCTCTTTTTCTTGTTTGGAAAGCTTCTCTTCACTACCTTGTAGCCTTGCTTCTTTAGCCCCTTGTGATACCTCCTTATAAAGAGAGCAACATCATCCACTTTCTCGTATTGGTCATCATCGTGTTCACTCTCACTAGAGGATGAGGTGGTCTCTACTCTTTCTTGAACTTGCTTGATTGCTTTGGGCTTGCTAATTGAAGCTTGCTTGTTGGTCTTGGACTTGCTTGTAGAGCCTTGCTTGCTTGATTTGTTGGCCTTGAGAGCTACATCCTTGTTGATCTTGATGCCTTCTAGCTTTGCTTGTAATTCTCCAAGCTTCTTCCTCTCATTTGCTTCTTCTCTTTGCATGCTAAAAGTCAAGATCCTCCCAAGTACATCATTTGGTGTGAAGTAATCAAACTTCTTCTTGTCTCTAATTAGAATTACTACGGTCTCATTTCTTGGTGAATAAGCTTTCAACATAATTTTGACAACTTTATGATCATCTAGCTCATCACAACCATAGCCTCTAATCTTGCCCACCATGGTCATCAACCTATCAAACATCTCTTGTGGCCCTTCTCCATCCAAGATAAGAAATCGGTTGAGCTTGGACATCAACAAATCAATTCTTGTCTTTCTCACTTTATCAACTCCTTCATGTGCAAGATGCAAAGTATCCCAAATTTGCTTGGCAACATCCACACCAATCACTCTATTGTACTCATCACCATCTAAGGCACTGAGTAGCACACTAGTGGCTTGACCGTTGAGGTTGAAGATTCTCATTTCTTCCATGGTTGGATTCTTGGGATCAACCGGTGGCTCAAATCCATTGCAAACAACCTCCCAATTGCTGAGATGAAGACCTATAAGATAGGCTCTCATCAAGTGCTTCCACTTGGCAAAGTTAGTCCCATCGAAATGAGGTAACTTGCCCACGGGCACATTGATGGAAGACTTGCGATCATGGTTAGTCATAGACATAGAAGAATAGTTAAAGGTTACGTCGGCATATTTGTTATCGTCATTCTTCTTGCCCTTTCCTTTCTTGTCCTTCTTGCTATGCACTTGGTAGGACTCATCATCATCACCATCTTCGGAGCTGGTAGATAGCTCACTTGAAGATGAATTGGAGGCTTTTGCTTCTTGTTCCTTCTTCTTTTTTACTTCTCTTCTTTTTCTTCTAGCTTCTCTCTTAAGTCTTCTTTCTTCTTTTCTTGCTTTCTTCTCTTCTAACAACTTCTTCTTCTTCTCTCTTGCTTCTCTTTTCTTTTTTCGAGTTGCCTTTCTTCTTCTTCTTTCTTCTTTATTTTGAGCTTTTTCGGCATCAGTTGCCTCTAGCTACGGGAGCGTGGAGTTGCTTGCTGTAGAGGCGCTAAGCTCACTGCTGTCAGTGTCATGTAGTCCAACGTCCTCTAGATCGACGTTGATGGGCTTCACAACACCGGATCCTCCCCTGGGCTCCATACCTCATGCGGTGAAGCGCACACGAGGTAACCTACTCTGATACCACTTGTGGGATCACTAGAACACCTAGAGGGGGTGAATAGGCCTGTAAAAATTCAACTTAAATAGAAGTCAAATTCACCCGTGGCACTACCGCTCTGTGAGCTCAGCACTGCCGCACCTACAGGAGAGATTGCTTCATAGTTAAAAATCTACCCAATGAAATTTAGATTGGATAAATTTCTTAACTTTTTGCATAGTAGTAGATCACAGATCGACAACTGAAAGTGGTGGGAACACCACACACAAGTAGATCGGCCTCAAACTCTAGAGATCACCTCAACAACAACAAGAACACAAGTGTAGCAACACAAGCACAAAATGACACAAGGATTTATCCCATAGTTCAGATCACCACCAAGGCTTGCCTATGTCCACGTTGTTGAGGTATACCACTAAGGCTTAGGGATTTGCAACCCTACCTCGTTCTCAAATTAAGAGAGTGAACTCTTAAGATGAGGGGTGATTTTAATCGCTGCAAGAGGTGGTTACAAACCTCCCGATGCTACCACAAACTTGGCAAGCTTACCGGGCGATGATCTAGCTGGCTAGGAGCCAAGCTCTAAGAGTAACAAATACAACTGCCTGCTAAGACGTGAACCAAGTACTCTTTAGAGTTTAGAAATTAATAGAGATGCTTTCTATTTGAGTTTTGGACCCTTTTCCCTCAATGATTGATGGGGAAATCAATGGATTTGCTTGGGGGCTTGAGGTCAACAATAGAGTGAGAGAGAGAGCTCTTGCTCTGTTTTGGCATGCTGAAGTGAGGAAGAAGAGAGCTAGTTGGTTGTTGTTGGAAAGGAAGGGTAAATGTATATATACCCCCAGCCCCCAATGATCACTTTAAATCATAGATAGCCATTAGAGAGGAAAGGGAAAGGTATATATACCCCTAACCCTCAATGGACACTACACCCAAGAGGTTGGGCGAGATGAGGACACGACCAAAGGGTCGAGCGAGCCAAAGCCCGCAACCAAAGGGTCGGACGAGATGGAGCCCACGACCTTAGGGTCGGGCGAGACGGAGCCTGCGACCAAAGGGTTAGGCGAGATGGAGCCCGCGACCTTGGGGTTGGGCAATACGGAGCCCATGACCAAAGGGTCGGGCCAGCTAGAGCCTATGACCTTGGGGTCAGGCAAGATAGAGCCCACGACCAAAGGGTTGGGCGAGCCGGAGCCTACGCCCAAGGGGTCGGGCGAGCCAAAGCTCACACCCAAGGGGTCAGGCGAGTTAGAGCTCGCACCATGCAAGACAGCAAGGGTAATAGTGAAGTGCAGACTGTCTTGGCTATGAATCTGAGGATGCTTGTGGTTGTTTGAGCACTTGATAGCACATATTGGCTTAAGCATTGTGCCCCTTTATAGTATGGTTTTTACTATACTCAAATTTAATATATAAAAGAATTTAAACCTCCTTTGAGTTTGAAGCCATCTACATTTGTAATTGGGGACTCCTCCATTCTATGTAGCATCCTCGAATATAAATTCCCTGCTTGTTATCTTAATAAAATTCATTAGTTCTCTAATTGCGTTGTCATTATCATCAAAACCCATAATTAAGGCTTGATTGCACTTTCAGGATGAATCAATGTTGATGACCATTAGCTCCTCCTCTTTGGGTACCCTAGTATTAGTCCCCGATAGTAGCCCCCGAGCCTACGAAGGAGTAGAATACTCTTTCAGAGGCTTTTTTGAATGAGAGGACTCTGAGGGCCTTGGCCTTCTTTTGTCGCCCACGGCATGTCTTGGGGACGATGATTCCCTTTCATCATGATCGGACCCCTCAGGGGTATAGCCATGAGATTTGGTGGGTCAGAAAAGGTCTTTCCTGATTTCGACCCCTACTGAGGTCTATCATTCTACGACCATACGTTTGGTCTCCTTGCAAGTCCCACTTTTCTCAAGCCCCCGCCCGTAGCAGGGGTCTGATCGAGGGTTAACTCGTCTTTGTGATAGTCTTTCATCAAGCATTTTTCGAGAAAAATGGAAGGGCTGAGCCATGCCATGATTTTCCTCTATGGATGAATCATGGTGCTCGGTGAGCTGTTAACGGGCTAGTCCAAGTGGGGCCCCGGCATCCTGTTCGCTGGGGTCCAGCTTGGGTCAGCTGGTGACCGACTCCAGATTCTCAGCGATCAATCCATATAGCTCTTGGTTCCATTCGATCGGTCCCAAGGGCTATCTGCCTTTCTTCAAGGAAAAACCATGGATCGTATATGGCCAAAACTCGAACGTGGGTTAGGATGCCCGTGGTGCTCACGTGCCTCGATATTGGATGCTAGTGGGCCCATCATTTCCACCCCTCGCTCTAAAGGTGCCCGAAGCGGTTGTCGAACCTGTTGGTGGGCCAACTTTTGAACTCCTGGACCTAGACAGATCGTAGGAGCATTTTTAGCTCTGTATCTCTCTTACTTGTGATAGGTTGTGGCCCATTCGAGGAGGCCAAATGTTTAGTGCGTTTTTTGAGGGGGCAGCCATAGGTTGTGTGCATGCCCCATGATGAGACATGGTGATAGGTCGTGGTAGGCGTGGAGATCTAGGTGGGCGGTTAGTTTCCGCGCACCCGTCACCCATATAAAACCAAAGGGTTAGCCCTTCGTGTTTCATATGCATGCCTGCATCCTTACCTCCACAGCCATGCCACCACTGCTAATGCTTAGGTTCCTCGCCTCTGCATCTTCGCCACCACTGAGCTCGCATCCATCCACCCCCACCTCTAATGGATCCATGGTGCCATTCCAACATCACCTTCAAACGCATGGAGGGCCTCGTCCGTCGCGGTCTTCTCCACGCGTGGACCTCGGCCGAGGAGTGGTTGCTGCCCTGCAACAAGGATTCACCATTGCCGCCCGATGGCTACATGGTGTCGTTTACCCACTTACATGAGCATGGGCACACAACCCTTGCCCACAAATTCCTCTAGGGGCTGCTGCACTTCTACAAGATTGAGCTTCAGCATCTCAATCCCAACAGGATCCAGCACATGGAGGCATTCATCATGTTGTGTGAGGGATTTCTAGGGATTAGCCCCTACTTTGACTTGTGGAGGTATTTCTTCACCATCAACCTCTAGAAGAAGAGGGAGAAGGGCGGTAGGCAGGAGCTGCACATGTCGATGGGGTGAGCCGGCATCCAACTTTGGAACAATTGGGTCGGCGAGTACCCATCCATGTGGCTCTTAATGTACAACAAGGGGTGGCACCCACAATGGTTCTACCTCAAGAATGATGCCACCGCCCCTCTGTTGGAGTTCATCGGGCGCCTAATCGAAGAGGCCCTAGAGCAGTGAAGGAAGTGGGACATCCCGAAGAAGGAGAAGAAGAAGATCCGAGACCATATCACCGCCATCCATATCCTGAAGAAGAATGGCATGAAAGGGTCAGGCGTCATTAGGGCTTACCACATAAGGAGGGTGGCACCCTTAATGACATGTGTGCTCCTGTTATAGGCAATGGCGCCCGAGGCATCGTTCGATGGCACATCGCTCACTGAGGGAAGGCTCCCTAACTCTAAGTTCACGTAATGCATCAAGGAGGTGATGGGGCCTTTGTGGGATGATGTCGGTGCCACCCTCAACTTCATCTACCCAGTGTCGGGGCATCGTCCGATGTGGCTAGAGCCAGGCTACATTGTCTTCATAAGTTTCTCTTTCTTTTGCCTTCTCTTCAATTGATTTCTTGACCCTGTGAGACTAACTTTGAGAGGGGCGGGACTAGCTGAGGGACCTCATCCTCATGGATCACATTGCACCGCTACTAAGGGATTCGGCTGTGAGGGTGGTGAATCGCGTCGAGGGCGAGTGACTGAGGAAGGCGAAGGAGGACGAGAAGAGGAAGAAGCAACGAAAGCTGTGGGCGTAGGAATGAGGGGAGGACACTGACAATGATGATGACGATGACAATGGTGACGATAATGAGGTGATGAAGGAAGAAGAAATGGTAGCCGACGATATGGAGTGGGACAACCTAGAGAATAAGGATGCGCTGATAGGCACCAGTTCATCCTTGTAGGTGTCGGGACCCTTCCCATTCCATGGACAAAAGGGTACGTCTGGGGAGCTAGTGGAGGCGGGACATACTGTTGACCTACCCTAGGAGCCAAAAGAGGCGTGCAGCTCTATCGTCATGCCCGATGTGCCAGTAAAGATGGGTCCCTAGGAGTCATGGTGCTAGGAGAGAGGTTCATGTCTGCACCACTGACCCTATCCGTCATCGGAGGGGGCGTCTTGATGGGGATGTCATGGCAAGAGGGGTCAAAGGCGCTTCAGGCCGGTGGGGTGTCATCCCTGACCCTGACGTCGATCGGCAGCTGCTCACCCGCGTAAGGCAAGCTCCTGCTCTAGTGGATGGATCCATAGGATCCGGTGTGGATGCTTTTTACCCTTGATGATGCCATAGAGAGCATGGAGCTGGAGAGCCTCGACGTAGGAATCATGTCCGTGCTTGAGGCCCTAGACCATGCCATGGGCACATTGTACGATGTTGTTATTCCCTCTAGCTAGGTATTGCTTGGTCCTGCTTCTTGCCCATTTCTTCCTCTAAATACTTTTTATATCCTGACCATCATCTCCCTGTAGTCCCTTATACCTCATAGCTAGGGGAAATCTCGGTTCCTTTGTCAAAAGAAGGAAGCCTAGGACCGCCTCATCGAGGAGGCATGGCTACATGGGGAGGTGATAGCTTAGCTCATTGCTGCCCAGTAGAGGGTGCTTGAGCTAACTCCCCTCACCAAAGAGGCAGCCAATCTTCAGTCACAGGTGGTCGACGCCCATTGGGATGCTAATGAGGCTAAGAAGGCATTCGAGGCCTTGTCAGTGAGGTCATGGAAGGATGATGAAGAAGCCACCTGGGTCAGAAAGGAGTGGTATGAGTTGCTCCAGAAGGACACCGAAACCCGCCAGTAGATCCTTGACCTTCTAGGCGAGGTTGAGAAAGAAAGGGATATAAAGTTGGGGGCGAGGAGAAGCTCATGGCCCTAGAGAAAAGGGAGAGCCTAGATGCCATGGCGGTCGCTCGGCTGTGCAAGGTGCGGGATGAGCTAATCCAAATCATGGAGAGGCTCTACTCAGAACATGGCATGGCTCACGAGGAGCGTGATTAGGCTTTCTAAGAGCATGACTAGGCCTGCCAAGAGCATGATGACATGTAGCATAAGGTTGGCTCCCTCTAGGTCGAGCTCAAAAGGGAGATGACCCAGAAGCTAGAGGACAAGGGCATTTCTACTGGGCTGACTGTGGATCTCACCAAGGTGAGGAGAAATCTTTAGGCAAAGAGTGACAAGCTTGGTATCCTGAGAGCCACCCTTGGAGTGGTCTATGACAACCTTGAGGTGGTGCGGTCGGAGGGGACTAGCTCGCTCGTGGCTCGTGTTGTCAAGATCACAGCTCAGGTGCTCCAGCTCGAGTGGAATGTCCTTCATGCCAGGGTCAATCAGTCCTTCACAATTGCTCATTCTCATTATGGGGACCACATTGATCTAGTGGCGATGAGCCACGACTACGCGCCCGGTTATGAAGTCCACGAGCCAGAGGAGATGGAAACGGCGGTGGCTCCCCTTGTGTAGGACCTAGCGGATAGGATAAAAAGGAATAGTTCTCCCTCAGAGGGGCTATTTAGTTAAATAGGTTGGGTGGTCATTTTTATAATAAGAGGACAAGTTCCATCCCTTTTGTTTCGTTTGAACAAGTCTATTCGTTCGTTTCAGTGGAGCAAATTTGTTCTTTCTCCTTTTTATGTGTAAAAAGGGTTAATGCTTTCTGACCCTTCTTGTTGTTAAGGCTATAGAGCTCGAGGTGTGGGCGAGAAACTCTGGTCACACTGGTAAGAGTGTCATAGCTGCTAGGGTGTAGGTTTCTTGCAGTCCGATCAGTTTCACTTTGTTTTCGCAAACCTTGCCTCTAGGTTTTTAATCGTGAGAAAGGGTCGAGCATAGTGACTATTTCAGAAAGGGTATATATATCTTTATCTACCCCCAAGTGAGACCTGACCCCATGCCATTGCTGGGGTTTGGTTTCACTAAAGATCGAGGGGACGATAGGGAAAACTAATAGGAGAAAGCGTCTCTTGTTTTAGAAACATTATTCTTAGTTTTCATACGTACCCCCTCCCTAGGATCTGAGCCATTGTTCTACGATTGTGCATTTAGTCTCCTTGTGAGTCCAACTTTCCTCAAGACCCCGCATGTAGTAGGGGTCCAGTCGAGGGTCGGCCCGTCTTTGTGATTGTCACCCTGTCCGTGGTTTCCGTAATTGGAGGGGTTGAGCTCACGTCACTTGCCTCGATGGCTCAAGTGTTGCGCTCGATGAGCTCACTAACAGGCATGTCTGAGTGGATCTAGGTCTATCATTCATAACAGGGTTGGCATAGCCCTCATGTGGCATTCCACTACTCCTTAACCCACCTCCTGGTAGATGCCCAAGTCATTCCGAAGACCGATTCAGGTGGCCCACTGGCCTTTCCTCGATGGAGATTATGTGGGCATGGCTCAAGATTAGGATCGAACGAGAAGATTGAGATGACATAGTCCACTTCTGAGTGGGTTGGGCGAAGGCCATTGAGGCTCATCTATGTTTTCTCCCCTGGCTCTGTTTGACATGAGGTGGCCTCGAGCCCTTTGCGGGTAGGCCATCGAACCCCGATCAGTCATC
Organism: Miscanthus floridulus; assembly: GCF_019320115.1. Taxonomy (NCBI): domain Eukaryota; kingdom Viridiplantae; phylum Streptophyta; class Magnoliopsida; order Poales; family Poaceae; genus Miscanthus; species Miscanthus floridulus. Next base: position 18,186,463 of record NC_089580.1, read on the forward strand.
GCTCATATCAAATGAGACGACTACTACTTTGTGACATGACGCAAAGCATTGTGATGCAATAATTGCATATGCAATGCTTGAATGTATGAGAATGGATGAATGAATGATCATGCACTAGAAAAGTAAAGTGGGGGTTGGTAAAGTTACCTCGATGGCTCGAGTGACGGATTCAGGGAGCTCTTATCGGATATGTTCGAGTGGAATTTGGGTCCATCATTCGTGATGGAGTCACCATAACCCACATGGGGCATCCTACTACCCCTTACCTGTCTCTCGACAGAGGCCCGACCCATCCGATCGACTTGGGTGACCTACCGGCATAGGACTTACCATGATGGCTCGAGTGATGGGTTCGGGGAGCTCTTATCAGATATGTCCAAGTGGAATCTAGGCCTGTCTTTCTTGACGGAGTCAGCATAACCTACATAGGACATCCTACTACTCCTTACCTGTCTCTCAGCAACAGCCCGAGCCATCCGATCGACCTGGGTGACTCGCTGGCACAATACTTACCTACAGAGATAGAGGATAAGATCACCCCCAAGAAATTAGTTAGGCAGATAAGCCAGGTGGTGAACTCATAACAAGTGAACAAGCTCTTAGATTTCATTATGGACAAATAGATTTTTAGCCCTTCTCCCCCTTTTGTATAAAAAGGTTAATGCGTTCTGACCCTTTCTATCGTTAAGGCTATAAAGCTCAGGGTGTGGGTGAACAAACTCTGATCACGCTGGTGAGCAAAAACGCCATAGCCACTGGGGTGTAGGTTTTTTGCGGTCTGACCAGTTTTACTCACCATTCATTTCCGCAACCCTTGCTTCTAGATCTTAACACGAGAGAGGGTCGGCCATAGAGAATATTTGCCAGGTGGATATACTCTTAAATATGTTCTGATTCTTTCCATAGTTAAGGCTTAAGAAGCTCGGGGTGCGGAAAAAACTCTGATCATGCTGATGAGCAAAAACATTATAGCCACTAGGGCGTAGGTTTCTTATAGTCCGACCAGTTTTACTCAGTGTTTATTTCTGCAACCTTCACTTCTAGGTCTTAACATGAGAAAGAGTCGGGCATAGAGAATGTCTACTTGATAGATACGCTCTTATCAGCCCCCGAGTGAGGCACCGACCCCCTGTCATTGCTGGGGTTGGGTGTCACTAAAGATCGAGGAGTTGATAACGAAACTGATAACAGAAAGCATGCGTAAATTAAGGGTAAAAGCGATGTAGCTATTTGATGTTCTAGGCATTGATGAAGACTTCACCATCGATGGTCCTAAGCTTGTAGGTGCCTGGTTAGAGCACCTCCATGATGACACATGGTCCCTCTCATGGCAGAGAGAGCTTATGGTGGTTCTTGTTGCTCTAGACGAGGCGGAGCACCAAGTCCTCGATGTTAAATGCCTAACCCCACACTTGATGGCTGTGGTACTAGCATAAAGCTTGCTGGTACTTGGCCAAGCGGAGGAGGGCAACATCACGCGCTTCATCTAGCTGGTCCATAGCATCCTCGAGGGACATCTTGGCTCCCTGTTCGTCATATGCCCTGACCCTTGGCGCTCCATAGTCAAGGTCGATTGGGAGGATAGCCTTAGAACCGTAGGCCATGAAAAATGGCATGTAGCCGGTGGCCTGGCTGGGGTCGTCCTTAGACTCTAGAGCACCATGGGACATTCCCCGACCCATCATCTGCCAAACTTGTTCAACCGGTTGAAGATCCTAAGCTTGAGGCCTTGTAGGACCATGCCGTTTATGCGCTCGACCTACCCGTTCGTGCAGGGGTGCGCCACGGTGGCCCAATCGACGCGGATGTGGTATTTATCGTAGAATCGGAGGAACTTCTTTCTAGTGAGTTGTGTGCCATTATCCATGGTAATGGAGTTTGGGACTCCATAGCGATGGATGATGTCAAGGAAGAACAGCATGGCCTACTCAAACTTTATTGCGGAGATTGGTCGAGCCTCTATCCACTTTGTAAACTTGTCTACGGTGACAAGCAAGTGCGTATAGCCCCCGGTCACCCTCTTGAGAGGTCCAACCAAATCGAGCCCCTAGACTGCAAACGGCCACATGATGGTGATCGTTTGAAGTGCTTGGGCCAGCAGGTGGGTCTGCTGAGCGTAGTATTGACACCTTTCATAGGTGTGCACAATCTATTCAGCAATGGCTATTGCGGTCGACCAGTAGAAGCCTTGTCGGAACACATTTTTAACCAGGGTCCTAGGCACAGCATGGTGCCCGTAGACCACATTGTGGATATCACTCAGCAACTGCTTTCCTTGTTCGATGGAGATGCAACGCTATAAGATCCCGGTGTGGCTTCGCCTGTAAAGCTCACCCTCAATAAGGACAAAGGTCTTGGCACGATGCGCGAGCCGCTGAGCCTCTATTTTCTCTGTCGGTAGTGCCTCATGGAGGAGGTAGTCGAGGTAAGGCATCCTCTAGTCAGCCAAAGGGTCAGGCTCTGTCACTGGATCCTCATCAAGCTACATGACTTTGGGGTTGGATGGAGCCGACGGCTGGTTAGTCCCCGAGCCTAGCACAGGGGGTGTGTCACCAGTCTATTCTGGCTCCTTGTAGTGGACCGAGGGCTTGTACTAGTTGCTAGCAAAGATGTCTGTTGGCACCGGCTCTCGACCGGACGCCATTTTTGACAGCACGTCAGCCACCTCGTTGAGACGCCTTGGAATGTGATTGAGCTAGAGACCATCGAACTTGTCCTCTAGCTGGCAGACTTCTCAGTAATATGTGGCCATCTTGGCATTGTGGTAGCTTGATTCCTTCATGACTTGGTCTATGACCAGCTGAGAGTCGCCTCGGCTATCAAGCTGTCAGATACCCAACTCGATGGTGATGCGTAGGCCATTGATGAGTGCCTCATATTTGGCCACATTGTTGGAGGAGGGGAAATGGATGTGAATCATGTACCTCATGCACACCCCAAGGGGCAAAACAAAGACCAGCCCCATGCCGGTGCCTTTCTTCATTAGCAATCCATCGAAGTACATCATCCAGTACTCTTAGTTAACAACTACTGATGACATTTGGATCTTGGTCCATTCTATAATGAAATCAGCCAGCACTTGGGACTTAATAGCCGTCTAGGGGGCATATGAAATGCCTTGACCCATCAGCTCGAGTGCCCACTTGGTGATTCTTCTCATGGCATCCCTATTTTGGATGCCCTCACCAAGAGGGAAGGATGTCATGACCGTCATGGGATGCAGCTCGACATAGTGATGCAACATCCTCTTGGCAATGTGGACGGCGTACAGGAGCTTCTGGATTTGGGGGTAGCGGGTCTTGGAATCAGACAGGACCTTACTAATGAAGTACATGAGACGCTACACTTTGAGGGCATGTCCCTCTTCTTCTTACTCTATCACCAGGGTAGCGCTGACCACTTGTGTTGTGGCCACAATATAGAGTAGAAGCGGTTCCCCATCGGTCAAGGGGACCAAGATCAAGGCCTTTATCAGGAGCTGCTTGACCTTGTCAAGCGCCTCCTGGACCTCGGGCATCCAAATGAAATGGTTGGCCTTCTTTAGAAGCCGATAGAGGGGGAGACCTCATTCACCGAGGCATGAGGTAAAGTGGTTGAGTGCGATGAGGCACCCCATAACTTGTTGTACCCGCTTTATATTCTAAATCAAGACCAAACTTGTGATGGCTGAGATCTTCTTTGGGTTGGCTTCGATACCACACTCGAAGATGATAAAACCCAGCAGCATACCCCTTGGGACCCCCAAAAATGCACTTCTTGGGGTTGAGCTTAATGCCGTTTGCTTAGATTTTCGCGAAGGTCTGCTCTAGGTCGGCTATGACCTAGTCAGCCTGTTTGGATTTGACCATGATGTCATCCACATAGGCCTCAATGGTCCACTCAATGAGATCCCCGAAACACTTGAGCATGCAGCGTTGGTACGTGGCCCCCATGTTTTTTAGACCAAATGGCATTGTGACGTAGCAGAATGATCCGAATGGGGTGATGAAAGATGTAGCGAGTTGGCTAGACTCTTTCATCACAATTTCATGGTACCCGGAGTACGCATCAAGGAAGAAAAGGGTTTCATACCCTGAGGTCGAGTCGACTACTTGGTCTATGTGTGGCAAAGGAAATAGATCCTTTGGACATGCATTGTTGAGACCCATGTAGTCAACACATATTCTCCATTTCCCACTCTTTTTCGTACAAGAACGAGATTGGCTAACCACTTAGGGTGATATACTTCCTTGATGAACCCAACCGCCAAAAGCTTCGCAATCTCATCACCGATAACCCTGTGTTTCTCCTCATCAAAGCAACACAGGCGCTGCTTCATCGGCTTGGAGCCTGGCCTAATTTTCAAGGCATGCTCAGTGACTTCTCTTAAAATGTCTGGCATATCTGAAGGTCTCCATGCAAAGATGTCTCTATTGGCATGGAGAAAGTCAACGAGCGCGCTTTCCTATTTAGAGGAAAGCATGGTGCCAATGCACACCACCTTGCCCTTGGAGCTGCGGGGGTCTATGGGGACATCCTTGGCACCTTCTACAGGGTCGAAAGACCCAATCGACTGCTTGGGGTCGGGTGCTTCTTCGACGACCTCCTCCCTGATGGCCACGAGCTCTCTAGAGGTGACAATTGCCACAGCATGTTTGCAACACTCGACCTCACACTCATAGGTGCGCTGGAAGGAGGTGCCAACAGTGATGACCTCTCACGGACCCAACATCTTCTACTTTAGATAGGTGTAGTTGGGGACGACCATGAACTTCGTGTAGCATGGACATCCTAGGATGGCGTGGTAGGTTTCATGGAATCCAACCACCTCGAAGGTAAGGGTCTCTATCCTGTAATTGGTCGAATCCTCAAAGGTGATGGGAAGATCGATCTATCCAAGTGGCATGGCCTGCTTTCCTAGCACGATGTTGTGGAAAGGTGCCCCGGTTGACCAGATGCGCGCTCAGTCGATGCCCATGGCATTGAGCATCTTAGTGTATTTGATGTTGAGGCCGCTACCTCCATCCATCAGCACCTTGGTGAGCCGCTTCGTGCCAATGATCGGGTCAACCACGAGCAGATATCTTCCCAGATGTAGGATGCTTTTTGGGTGGTTGGTTAGATCAAAGGTTATGGCGGACTCTGACTATCAGAGGAAGGTAGGCGTGGCCGGCTCATCCATATAGACCTCATGGTGAGCAAGCTTCTAGCGGCGCTTGGAGTCATAGGCCACCGACCCTCCAAAGATCATGAGGCAGCCATCCAACGCTAAAAATCTACTGTCCTTTCCCTCGGCGTCGTCTATGGCTGACTTGGGCTCCTTCCTATGCTCCCCCTTGTTGGAGCCTCCAGACAAGAATCGCTTTATGGGGACATAGTCTTTGTATAGGTGCTTGATGGGGAAGGCATGGTTTGGGCATGGCCCTTCGAGTAGCTTCTCGAAGTGGTCTGAGGTACCCTCGGTGGGCTTCCAACCCCCTTGTGGTCAGCGGTGGACATGAGCTAGCCCTCGCACCACTGCTTGTTCATCTTTTTGTTGGGATGGTTGGAGGCACCTTTGCCGATGTCCTCATCCCACTTAGTCTTGCCTTTGAGGCGATCAAAAAACACCTCGACTGCCTCCTCGCCCGAGGCATGGCTGGTGGCGATGTCAAGGAGCTCCTTGGTGGTTTGTGGGCCCTTATTTCCTAGCTTATGAACTAGGGACTCACAGATGGTCCTAGATAGGAAAGCTCCTATGACGTCGACGTCAGCGACGTTGGGTAGCTCGTTGCATTACCGGGAGAAGCATTGGATGTACCCATGAAGAGTTTCCCTAGATTTCTATCGGTAGTTTTTGAGATCCCATGGGTTCCCAGGACGTGCGTATGTGCCTTAGAAGTTTCCCACAAAGATCTCTTTTAGGTCTGCCCAACTTTGGATTCGGTTGAGTGGAAGGTGTTCCAACCATGTTCACGTCGAATCGGCCAGGAGCAATGGAAGGTTGCGGATAATGAAATCATCATTATCTGCTCCACTGGCTTGGTAAGCAAGCCAGTAATCCTTGAGCCACAGTCTGGGGTTCATTTCTCTAGAGTATTTTAGGATGTTGATCGGCGGTTGGTCCCACGGTGGGAAGATGATGTTGAGGATGTGTCGGCCAAAGGCCTAAGGTCCCAACAAGTCAGGGTTTGGGCTTTGGTCCTCCCCACTATCGTAGCATCCACCATGACGAGGGTGGTAGCCATGGCTAGCCTCCTCCCTCGCATCACCGTAGGTACGCCTGCGGGTGTCGAGGGTGTCGCACGTGTCGTGGTGGAGACCGAGACGCTCATGCACCAGGACCGTGGTGCATGACCTATCGCCTTGCTGTGTCTGGTGGACTAATACGTCCTTATCAGGTCACTCTGAGGGCACACGTCAGCTGGTGTTGAGCTCGCATCATCAGGATAATGAGCTTTCGGCCTACTGTGCTGCAGCATGCTCGAGTAGCATGCGAATCTCACTATGGGCCCGACGATCCTCGGGCATCGAGGGTCCCGGAAGCCCCTAGAGCAAGGTCACTGTAGCAGCGATGTTCTGGCTTGCCTAGGTGAAGTGTGGGAGGGCTTCATAGTCCTTGATGATCCTTCGGTTCATGTTGCAGGCCATGGCGCGCGCACGCCCACCGTCTCCATGGCGCTCGATCTCTCACTCGAGCTCCGCATGTTCCTGCTCAAGCTGGAGTCGTGCTTCCTCGATCTCTTAGTGTCGGGCCTTCAGTTGCTCTACCCGCAGGCGAGGTGGGGTCCCTGCATCCCCCTCGACCTCGTCATTGAGGTCGTTCATTGGGGTAGCCTCTCCCTCATGGATGCTTTTGACATATCCCTTAGGGGTTCCTACCATGAAACATTGATGTGAAGGGTGATGGCTCCCCTTGCTGGAGTCAGAGTCGGAGGGCGACCCTGATTCTCCCATGAGAAGGTTGTGCAAAGATTCTATGACATATTTGGTTATCCCCATGAACTCATTGTTTGCGAGGGATGGAGGCATGTGTTGTGCCACAAGGTGGCCAATGATCTCTATGGCGTTACGGAGACTGGACATGAGCGCTGTCGGGGTGCTCTGGATGAGGTATTTCGAGAAGAGCAGCTCTCCTCCGGCAAGCTGCATCATGATGTTGGCAAACGAGAAGGTGAGGTGGCGTAGGTCCTCCCAAAACGGTTGGGGTCCCAAGAAGGCGTCGAGTTGGCACTCTAGCCTCCCGTAATCGGAGCCGAGGAGTTGGTCGCTCCCGGGGGTGTGGGCCTTCGATGCGTGCAGCTACAACTCTTCAAGCGCCTCGGCGATCGCGTTGAGACCAATGAAGTGGAGAGGTTGGACGTCCTCCATCGTAATGATGAAGTCCAGGTTCCCAAAGCGCATGTGCGCGCTCGGGACCCAACTAATGCCATGACTAGCCATCCGAGGCCTGGTTTGAATGTCGAGACGCGCAAAATGCCCCTACCTGGCGCGCCAACTGTCGGGGTTTCGAGTTACCAACTAGTAAATTTCTAGTATTGCGCATCTGGCTTGGATGGTGTGCTTAAAGGACACGAGGTTTATACTGGTTTGGGTAGAAAGTCCCTACATCCAGTTCGTCGCTGCTGCTCATGTTACTAGCACTGAAAGTTTGTGGAAGGGGTTACAAATGAATGAGAGAGGGAAAGGATCCCAAGTCTCTGGTGTTCGTGTGCTCCTAAGGTGTGTTAGAGCGTGTGTTTTAATGTCTACAGCCATGTAGAGTGGTGAACCGCCATCCCCCTCCTAGGGCATCCTACTTCCCCTTTTATAGACAAAGGGGAAGAACAGGTTATACAGAGAGAAAGAGGGAGAAGAGCCAAGGAGAGGAAGGCTTCTAGGACTGCCATCCTTTCTGCTCCTTTATGTGGGTCCCACCGACACTACAGATGGTGATAGGGATGGCTCCACATGCGGGTGTCTATTCACCGCTGATGCCATGCCCTGGCGTTGTCAGCGGGTCATGACGTCTCATTCCGTCCTGGCAGGCGACACGGCGAACCATCATGCTAGTCAGCGGCCATACAGGGAGTAGGCATCATAGTGACCATGCGCCCGTCACTGTTGGTGATGTGAGTTCTCAGGACTGACATGTCGTGGGCACATGTCATGTTGAGATGTGCCCGCTCCCTGCACGATGCCAAAAGTTTGACCATGGGTTGTACTTTCTGGCCTATAGTGGTTGGCGGCAGCACGGGCTTCTGTTAGGAGCCTTGCTTGAGAGGTCAGGCAAGACGGAGCCCCTAACCCAGAGGCCGGGCGAGGTGGAGCCCCCCTCCCCCAGAGGTTGGGTGAGGCAGAGCCCCCGACCTAGAGGTCGGGCGAGGAGGAGCCCACCCCCAGAGGTCAGGCAAGGCGGAGCCCGCGCACCTGGGGGTCGGTTGGAGCTGTATTCACGCTATTGACTGCTCGGATGAATCAATATTGATGACCATTAGCTCCTCCTCTTCGGGTATCCTAGTATTGGTCCCCGACAATAATCATGATAATTTTTTTGTCATTGCAAAGCGTAAAAATATTTACTCATAAATATATCATAACTTTAATTTTTACACTATCCATGAATGATAGTATTAAATGTCAAGTTGTTTCTCACTGATAAAGATATTTGTGGTATATATTCGTCAAAAATCCACATGCATGAAGCGAATCTAGATTTTTCATGGACCCTCATTCCTAAAGTAATCCTCCTTACTTTCTCTTCCATTTAATCTGATTATTACTTCTGATTGTTTATCATTGAACTTAGACTCAAGGTGTGATGTAGATTTCAGATTTTTACGATGCATTTGATGTAGAGAATATTTTCTCTCTTGTATTGCAGCCTTGCTTATGTAGGAGGTTTGAGTGACTGAATCCTCAGTGGCAGACTTTTGGATCTTTGGAACCTAGGCATAGATAATGGTGGAGTCCCTTTAGAACAAGCTAAATGGTTCTCACACAACAAACGTACATATAGAGGTTATTGTGCCTGAGATTGTTGTCCTGATCATCATCTTGTGACCGGCTGATTCCTAAAGAGATCAGAACACTCACCAGGTTAGTCAAAAGGACAAGACCCACATGATCTTGAGTGCGCGGACGACCTTTAGCCATGCTCATAGGGAAGTGCTGATTAGGGTGCAAGTGCAACTGACTGTTGTTTTGGAACCGAGTAGTGACACCATCACAACGACATTGCCAATATGGAAGATATATGAAGACATGGTTGTAAGAGTATTCAAGCATTACTGAGCATACAAATGTGATTCGTTCTTATTGCAAGATGCGATACAATGTGAAATGACATTAAGATTGTGTTTGGAAAGTGTGTGTGCTAAGGGCGAGTAAAGAACTTGCACTTTTAGTTTTTTCGATAAGCTAATTCCAAATCCAAATAACATATTTAGACCGTACAATATCACACATGAAAACTGGAACCTCTGAGGGCTTCCTCAATCCACTTCAACACATGAATTGAGGTGGATTCGAATGCACTACTGGAGATGGCCTCTTTGCCGAGGGCCTAAGGCCCTCGGCAAAGGCCCATTAACCCTCGGCAAAGGCTTTGCCGAGGGCGGCCCTCGGCAAAGAGCTCTCAGGGAATTTTGAGTCAGCGAAGAGGGTCTTTGCCGAGGGCCCTTTATCGGGCACTCGGCAAAGCCTTTACCGAGGGCTGGAGCGGCACTCGGCAAAGAAAAACAGCCGTCACGGCACCGACGCCTAGGACAGAGTCTTTGCTGAGGGCCGTCTCCGAGGGCCCTCGGCAAAGAATTATTCTTTTTTTTAAATCTTTGCCGAGGGCCTCCAACCATGGCCCTCGGCAAAGAAATGTGCAGAATTTTTCCAAAAAATCTTTGCCGAGGGCAATGGGACGGCCCTCGACAAAGAATTATTCTTTTTTTTTTGAAAAATCTTTGCCGAGGGCCTCCAACCATGGCCCTCGGCAAAGAAATGTTGCAAAAATTTTATTTTTTTTAAAAAAAATCTTTGCTGAGGGCAATGGGATGGCCCTTGGCAAAGGACCCTTCTTTGTCGAGGGCCTTGGTCATTGCCCTCGGCAAAGAGGCAGAAATTTATTTTTTTGTTTTGTTTTTTGCATTCCATCGACACAAGCATTTCATATATATACATATATATCAACCATCACATATATATATCACACAGAACCCATTTTCTCACAATATATCACAACCATAATTGTGAACCACAAATCACAATATATTACAACGACAAGTCACATGTTCATCATCATTCACATGTTTATTACGACAAGTTCATAAAATCCAAGCACAAGTGAGAACCATAAACCACAAATATTACAATAAAGTCCAACCACATCACCTAGCACTAGTCCTAATCAAGGTAGCCTATGAGACAGTGGTGAAGGCAAGGCGGGATCACCCGGTGATGCACTACCAAATTGATTGGAGCCCGCAGACGGAGGCTGGACAAAGGAGCAGAGATTGCATGTGTGAGTAATCCAGGAAAACAGTTTTGGAACTTAGAGATTGCATCTAGTAATCTAGGAATACAAAAAGATTAGACTCAATTGAAAATTTTGGCAGCACCTCCCCTGCACGGGGAGGTTTCCAAAACCTACAAGAAACAACGGCACGAATGCCGACATCCACAACAGCACGAACACCGACATCCACAATGGCACAAAGGCTGACATACATGCAAAACACAAGCGAAAAGTGAACTTTTATACTTACAGGAGTAGCTGCAGGAGTAGGAGTAGGAGGAGCTAAAAACTACACAGGTACACCCGATGCTTGCCCAAGACTTTGCATGATCACCATCATCTCCGCCATCTGCTTCTACACGGCCTCGAACGCGACCTGCTAGGCCTACAGCTGTGCGGTCAGTTCCGCATTCTGCTCTTGACTTTGCCTTTTTGTTTCTTGCAGCTCGGCCTACAATATTTCACTCCAATGTATCAGTAATGCAAATCTAATTTAGGTGTGTAAATATTAACGTACGATGAGTAAAATAGGAATTACCTAGAGTGCCTGGACCTGCTGTAGTGCTGGAGAAGGCCGTGAGCATATGGGCTGGCTGGAGCTCATGCTCCGTGCTCGGATAGCGTCGAGGGAGGGAACAGTGGTGGAGTCGATGGCGTCATCTACAATCCACAGCTGCCTGTGCTTCTTGCCTCCTCTGAACCTCATGATCGTCTCTGCATCAATGGGCTCAGTGCGCACATTGTAATCTTCCCCATAGATCTCCCTTACCGAGGACATGTACTCTTGGACTTTAGTGTATACGTTCAGGTTGGAGTACACCTGGGGCGGGGTAGCCGGGTTGAAGGAGACAGAGGACGACGCCCTGCCCATGTGGGACATAGCCCACGTAGAAAACTCCGAGACCTCGCCTAGGTGCGCAGCCTCCTATGAGAAAGATGGGAAGATGGTGAGAAATCAAGCAGAATTGAGCATCAAAATAAATGAAAGAAATCACTTACGTATGTTTGTTTGTATCCGGGGAGGCTGCGGCTGCCTTGATGGTGAGTTGGACCTTGTCTCATCAGACGCTGTTCCCGCAGCCTCTCGTGCATGCCAACAAAGTCCTGTGATAACCACTTGTCCATGATCATGGCCCAGCACTCGGGATATGATCGGCACCACCAAGGAATCACCTACAAGTCATCGAGTATTTGACATATAAGAAGATGAAATTGAACCTACTTAATATCAAAACGAATCATTATGAATGTTATTCGCCTACCTCAAGGTATTGGTCCCGGGTCAGTGTAATCAGTCTTGCTTGAGGCTTGGGGAGGGACTGCTTAAGTACCGACCTGTAGTAGTCTATGTGGGCTTGGACACGCCCATGGTGGTGCATCTCAGTGACGTACTTCCTACAAGCTGCGGCAGTCGCCTGATCCGCCTAGGCCTCAAGTCCTTCTTCGGCCTTGAAAAATTTCTGCATACAAACCGATGTATCCATTCATTATTTTAATAAAACATTTAACCAATGAATGAGATGTATTAAGCAATGTTGTGCGAGAGAAACTTACCCAAAACTCCACCAATACCCGCTCCTGCTTGTTGCGGTAAGTGTCATCCGTGACCAGCGCGTACCTGTCCTAGTTGAAGGCCAGCTCCCGCACCACCAGCTCTTCAGACAATTGCACAATGCCAGGGTACCATTTCCTGCACAAAACACCAAGGATGCTCGTGGGGGTGCATGCTGGAGTACCTGACAAAACCAACCAAGACCTGCACAAGTGATTAAGAAAATTTATCAGTTTCTCTTATGATTTCCAACATATCTTATGAAGTAGTTGTGATAACATCTATAGTTACTTACCTCTTTGCCATAGGCCAAATCACTGGGTAGTTGTGAGGAAGCGAAACCGGAGGGAGGCTCACGGGACCTCGCTTATAGGGAGTCTAGGTAGCGGTACCCCCTCTGTCGCCCTTGAGCCCCTCGCCTCCCTCACCCTCGAGCGCCTCGCCTCCCTCGCCCATCTGCTGACCCCTCTCGTCCTCTGATGAGGATGTGGCCGTGGCCGTCATGTGGCCTAGGAGGAGACCGCTGCCTCCTGCGGCTGCTGCCCCTGGTTGTCCTCTCATCACCTCCTACGAATGCTGCCCTAGATGATGACCCCTCACCTCGAAGGAGAGGGCGGTCTCTCCCATAAACCAAGGGCGTGTCACGGCGTGGACGTCTGCTCGCCATCTTTGTTCAATCACCTACAATAACAAAGAATGAACAAGACTAATTAGTACATATATTAGAAATAGATTCAAAATATATAAATAAAACACAAATTAAAAAAACATAGTATTACATGTACTAGGAATAATCTTCATGATTGGGATCATAGGTCTCATCATCACTGTCAAAATTGTCCAAATGGGCAACACTATCCGAAGGTTCTATGTTGTCACCGTAGTCATTGCCTAGAAGTAATCGCTCAAGTATTGCTATGTCCTTGGCATTTACCACCACATCTCCATCGACCTCGCCATCAACCATTTTGTTGTCTACTTCCATTTCGATTGCTTCGAGTAAGACTATCTCAAACATGCCTGGTAGCCCATCTTCTTGATAGAACTGTCCATCATATGTGTTTGCGTTGAAGTTGTAATCATCATCATTTGGGGCAGGTAGTTTACCGTGTGGAGATACCTGGTGCACAATAGCCCAACCCTTAAGATCCTCTTTGTCTTGGTTGGCATATGGAGTATAATACACCTGCATGGCCTGTTGAGCCATAATGTAGACATCTTTTCTAGGATAGATGGAATCTTCTTGAATCTCGACTAGCCCAAGATGAGGGGTTCGTCTCGTTGATCAAGGATTAAACCAGTGGCATTTGAACATGATAGGTTTAAGAGGTTTGTCTCCATGAAATGAGAGTTCATAGATTTCCTCAACTCTACCATCATAGTCGAGGCCATCAGTGCCGGGCGTATAAACTCCACTATTTGTGGTTTTTCGTTTGGGCCGAATTTGCTTGTAACTTGTTGTGTGGAAGCGATATCCGTTCACGTCATAGCCAGTAAATGATTTCACCCTAATGTCATAGCCGTTTGCAACCTGTTTCAACTCGTCACTCATGGACGAACCGGTCTGGGCCTGCAAGGTGAAGCATGATAGATCATTATATTAATCAAACGTACGATCACCTTGGACGATCGAACGTACGAGCTAAATTGGACATTACCTTTTGTTTGAACCAAGAAATAAAATCAGGCCTCCCCGCTCCCGCACCCCATGAAACAAGGGTGTCTTGTTCATGCGAGGTAGGATCCCTTGATTGATGCCAGAATTCACAAACAAATTCCCTGACCGAACAAGAATCAATGGGGTTGGATGCAGAATAGTGATGGCGTATTGAAACAAGTTCGTTGAGAACTTACTTGATGAACGGCTGCACCTCGGTAAGGTTATTCAACACATATAGCATGATACTGCACCACTCTTTATTTCCCAATAGCTTAGGGGTTGATCCACTTGCGCCGCTGAGTTGGCCTTGGAAAAGGCTGAGGGTCGATTCATTTTCGGCAGCATTGTAACGAGGGAGTGGATTATGATTGCTAGGAAGGTTCGGCTTGTAGTATTGCGTTGTGAAGTTTGCCACCTCCTCCCGAAGGCATGCCTCTGCAATGGAAGCCTTAATTCTGGCTTTATTTGTACATTTTTTGCGAAGAGTCAATAGACATCTCTCGATTGGATAGCACCAATGGGCCTACACGGGCCCCCCCAAACATGCCTTGGACGGGAGGTGCACAATTAGATGCTGCATCGGCAAGAAGAAGCCGGGTAGAAAGATCTTCTCCAGCTTATAGAGCAACACAGGTGCTGCTTTTTCCAAGTCCTGAGTGACGGTCCGAGATATCTCCTTGGCACAAAGCTAGCGAAAGAAAAAGCTCCACTCTGCCAGCACTAGCCAAACATGCTTAGGGACATAGCCTCGGACCATCGCTAGAAGAAGCCGCTCAATCCATATGTGGTAGTCATGACTCTTCATCCCGTTGACTCACAGAGTGCCTAAGTTCACTCCCCTGCTAAGAATCGCTGCATATCCATTTGGGAACATTAACGTCTGGATCCATTTTAGTACTTCCCTCCTTTGATCAATTTGCAAGACGAAATTGACCTTAGGCCTTTTCTAGTTCTTGTTTCGGCCACTAGGAGGCTGCATCGCTTGATTCGGTCTATCGCACAACGTCGCTAGGTCCACTCTAGCCTTAACATTGTCCTTAGACTTATCAGTGTCCATGAGAGCTCCCTAAAGTGCCTCGGCGATATTCTTTTCAGTGTGCATTACATCAATATTATGTGGCAGAAGAAGGTCATCGAAATAGGGGAGCCTCGTCAAGCCAGACTTATGAGTCCACATATGTTCCTCACCATATCCCACAAAACCACCTTCTTCATTGGGCACGAGAGCATCTATCTGAGCACAAACCTCGGCACCAGTCCTCAAGTGCGATTTAGGGTCTGTCACTTTGACACCTTTCGTAAAGCTCTTGATGTCTTCTCTGAATTCATGGTCTAGAGGGAGGAACTAACGATGCTGGTCGAACGATGAATACTTGCCACCCTTCTTCAACTAAATGAACCTCACAGCTTCCTTGCATATTGGGCATGGGAACTTCCCATGAACACACCAGGCGGCAAATAACCCATACGCCAGGAAGTCATGCAGGGAGTAGTGGTACCAAACGTGTATTTTGAAGCTTGTCTTTGTAGCTCGGTCGTATGTCCATACCCCCTTCTCCCAAGCATGGATCAATTCATCAATCACAGGCTCTATGAACACACCCATATTACTCCCCGGGTGTCCAAGAATTATCAACGACAAGAATACGTTATGCCGTTGAAAGGAGATGCTAGGAGGGAGATTGAGGGGGATAACAAAAACAGGCCAGCATGTGTATGGGGCAGCCATCATTCCATAAGGATTGAACCCATCTATTGCCAGCACAACACATACATTACCGGCCTCAGCTGCTTTGTCATTGAAGTATGTCCATGCTTCAGCATCAGACGGATGTACCATCTTCCTAGGATTGTACCATTTGCCATCTTTGTGCCATGTCATCTGTTTCATGGATTCCTCGATCATGAATAGCTATTGGATCCTCAGCAGGAAAGGAAGGTGTCGTAGCACTCTCGCGGGGATCGGAAGCTGCTTTTTCTTACCATCACCAGAGTCTACCTCCAGGTACCTAGAGGATTTACACTTCGAACAGTAATTTGTGTCCTTGTGTTCTTTCCTAAATAGGACGCACCTCTTCGGACAAACATGTATCTTGTCATACGTCATCTTAAGCATACGAAGGAGTTTCTCTGCCTCGTACAAGTTCGTCGGCAAAGTGTGCTTCTCCAGTAGCATGGTGCCAAACACGGCCAACATCTTATCGAAGCCTTCTCGACTCAAGTTTAACTCGGCCTTCAACCCCATAACGCGTCCAACCGCATCCAGCTGAGAAATCGTTGTACGCTCATGAAGGGGTTTCTGTGCCGAGTGCAACATTTTGTAGAAGTCCTTTGCGGATTCCTCCTTCTCACGTCGTTCAGCGAAGTGAGCTTGGTGGGCGTCATCTAGCATGTCTGCTACCCCCGGCATCATCATCAAAAGCCTCAAGGCATGCTCTCACCACCTCCACTCTTATACGATAAGCTTCACCATGGTAGATCCACTGCTGATAGCCAGGCGTATAACCATTGAACACAAGATGTCTACCCATGGTCTTCTCATCTACCTTTCTCCTGTTGTCATATTTGCTGTAGGGATACCAAACTAGAGAATGTCCTGCTCCTGGGCCAAATGCATGTTTCAAGAAACGATCTGTCCCCTTAACCCATTCATAGTCGTAGTCACTGCCGCTTCTCCAGCCTGTGTACATCCACTGATGGTCCTCCATCCTTTAACATTTACATCACAGAGTATTATGACCATCAATTGCATCTACACGGTGTTCCTAATGTCTAATAGGTGAGGATAGGTCCTAATCCCACCCACGGATGCGTAGATGAGGTTAGTTTCCAGGCTCCGCTCCTCTCCGAGATAGAATTTCGGTAGCACCTCCCCGCCGTTCTCCTGATACACGTCCTGCCAGGGAGAGTGTGTATCCAGAGAACAATAGGGAAGAGCTGCCGAAACTCGGTCTCGGACCAGAGCAGACCATGGAAACTAACCCATCTACGCATCCGTGGGCTGTCCAAAAAGCATGGACAATCCAAAACAGATATGGTCGTAGATATGCAAAGATCTACATACCTACGACCGTATCTCTTTCTAACGGGAGATGCCTAATTGGGTTACGCGATCTAAGACAATGATACGGGAGGAGGGCTTATTTATACCTAGGGTGGCGGTGGAGTCAGGCTAGCGGGGTAGTGGCGAGTCGAGGCAGCGATGAGGCGATGCTGTGCAGGCAGACCCGCAACGCCGACGAAGAGGATCGGGGTCGCCGAGTCCCCTCTGACATGCTCTTCTCTGCAAAAGAAGAAACACAATACTATAAGTTGAAAATTTCGGTAGAACCTCCCCTGTACGGGGAGGTTTCCAAAACCTGCAAGAAAAAACCGGCATGATGGCTGACAACCACATATCAAGGGAACAAATACGGCACGATGGCCGATAGCCAGATATATATTAATCCACCACCAACACGCACCACCACCTCCACCACCACGACCACACCACCACCACCACCACCACCACACCACAACATCCACCACAACGACCATGACCACACCACCATATCCACCACAACGACCACACCACCACCACCTCAACGAACACACTACCCTCCTCCACCTCCACCTACACCTCCACCATTGCACGCCACCACCACCTCGACCTCCACCTAGACCTCCTCCTTCACCAGCATTGTACACCATGAAGCGAGGGAAGGGCATACCTAGACGTCGGAGGGATGTCGGAGGCCGCGGACGAGGCGGCGTCAAGGGGTCGGGGCAGGGCACCTCGGAACGGGGGCGGGCACGGCGGACAACGTGGACGGGGTTGGCGGGTGGCGCGGGGTCCTCCTCCTTCTCCGGTGGCCAACGGATGGCGCGGAGGTTCTCCTCCTCCTCGGGGCGGGCCAGCTGGCGGGCGTGGCCAGGGCGGGGCACCTCCGGTGGGTTGAGGCGAGCGGCGAGGTGGGGCTCCTCCGGTGGCCTGCTCCTCCTCCCTCCTCCTCTGGCGGCCGGGGGCCGGGGGCGCGCGGGGTGGCGGTGGCGGCCGGGCGCGGGCCGACGCGGGGCGCGCGGGGGGTGGGCGCGGGGCAGCCGGGTGCACTGCGGCGGGGCCGGGAGCGCGGCGGGGCGCGCGGGGGGCGGCGGCGGCCTGGGGCGTGGGCCACGGCGCGGTGCGCGCAGGGGCGACGCGGTGGTGGGCGGCGGGGCGCGCAGGGGCGGCCGGCCGCGCTACACGGCGGGGGGGCTGGGCAGCCAGGCGCGCTGCGGTTGGGCCGGTAGGCCGGCGGGGCCCGGGGGCAGCGGTGGGGCCAAAGCAGCGGCGACCTCAACCGTTCTGTGGGCGGGGTGGGCTCTGGCCGATTTTATGGTTGGCCCTTTGCCGAGGGCCCAGATCCAGGGCCCCTCGGCCAAGATTTTTTATTTTTTTTTTAAATATTCTTCTGCCGAGGGCCATTGGCCAGGCCCTCGGCAAAGACCCCCCCTTTGCCGAGGGCCAGGCTAGGCCCTCGGCAAAGATTTTTCTGTGGGCGGGGAATTTGGGTGACTGGCCGATTTAGGTTGGCCCTTTGCCGAGGGCCCAGATCCAAGGCCCTCGGCAAAGATTTTTTATTTTTTTTAAAAAAAATATTCTTTGCCGAGGGCCATTGGCCAGGCCCTCGGCAAAGACCTCCTTTGCCGAGGGCCAGGCTAGACCCTCGGCAAAGAGTTTTTTTTGTTTTTTGAACCCAGTTTTTTTGTGGTGCTATAATACATTATTTAAATCTCAACTTTAAAATTTGGGCCAAATTTGACTTTTTTTGATATATTTCCCTAATTTACATGTGGAGATGTCTGGGTTTTAGGCATCCGACGTCACAACTTGCTCGAAACCTTCTCAAATTTTTACCACAGCTTACACATGTGATAACATGACACCTCGATAAGTTTCATGATTTTCGAACTTCGTATGAATTTTATATAATTTAAAAACACTTTTCCGACAAGTTCCTCGTCATGTTACGTGAAGAAGATGCCCGAAATTTGATGCGAGTTCATGGATAGGGACTCAACATACACCAAATATCATGAATAACATTTTTCGAATCACTAAATTGTATTATTCCATCCACCTGCAGTTCAAATTTGAAATATTCGAAAAAAATCAACGAAAAGAAATAAATTAGGGAAATATATCAAAAAAAGTCAAATTTGGCCCAAATTTTAAAATTGAGATTTAAATAATGTATTAAAGCACCACAAAAAACTGGGTTCAAAAAACAAAAAAAAACTCTTTGCCGAGGGTCTAGCCTGGCCCTCAGCAAAGGGGGTCTTTGCCGAAGGCCTGGCCAATGGCCCTCGGCAAAGAATATTTAAAAAAAATAAAAAATCTTTGTCGAGTGCCTGACGGCGGGCACTCGGCAAAGACTAACGCTAGTGGCCATCGTGACCCATCCGGCCATATTTGTCGAGGGCCAATTTGCCGAGGGATAGGCCCTCGATAAAGATTTATTTTGCCGAGGGCCTATCTTTACCGAGGGCTCCTGGGGCTGACCCTCGGCAAAGCCCCCCTTTACCAAGTGCCCGAGATCTAGCCCTCGACAAACCCACAAGCCCTCGGTAAAGAGGACGTCTCCGGTAGTGATGCATGTGTCTTAACAAGGCCTGAAGGCATGGGGGCATCCACACTTGTGTGTGTGGGATAGTTCGATCGATCAGAGGGTTCCTCCAAGTCAATAAGCCTTTGATACCCAAATGGAAAACAAATTAACATAGCTAGTCAACATAATATATATATATATAAACATAATCTCTACAGCTAGCGTAATCTCATGCGTACCTAGCCCCCCCCCCCCCCCCCCCCCCCCCCCCCCACCCCCACACACACCCACCCACCCTAGACGGCGGCGGCGGCTAGTATTTGATCCTTTAGGCTGCCGTTAGGACACCGGGATCGTTCTACCGGTGCTAGGTCGCTAAATCAGCTTCCATGACACTTGGGATTTAGAGCACGTCCCACAATTTTATTACGAACTTTTCCTGCTGCTGCTGCTTAGCTCAAGGTTGCTATCGGTAGGCTGTGGCCGTCTCTAGCAGCGCTTCCACGGACCACACACATGCATCGCTTGCTGACCACACCTAGGAGAGCCGGCTGGGAACAGGCTACTACTACGTTTGATCGATCTCTGAAAGCCTCACATCGCCGTTGTCCAGAGACTATATATTTCCGTCACTATATATAGCTCTGTCCAGTGCCCACGCTACACTACATATGATGCTCTTCAAAGCCAGCCCAATCAGCGACCCGGCCTTCCTCCGTTACACTCAAGCTTAGCTGGCTGGTGACATATCAATCGCTCAAAAAGCTCTGTTCACATCCAGGGATAAGAAAAAGAAGAAGAAGCTTCAGGCTTCAGCGTGTTTTCTACCACCAAAATGTTATTGCACTGTCAGATAGAATTTAGAAACTCACTTTACTGATGTAATACGTCCCCTTTTATTTATTGATTAATAATGGGCATATCCTGCCAGTTTATTACTTTGAAAATATCATCTGATGTGTGAAAGGCTGCTGAAATAGCATCCAGCATACGTATTGTTTAAACCTAACTGAAACTCATCTGATGCTAAATGGTCAGGATGGAATGGAAAAAAACCATACTTGCCTGGGAGCTTGGCGCCCCAACCATTGCAATGTTCATCGGCCCAGTTCGCTTGAACTACTTCGGCAGTATTTTTCAACGAATAAACAGTACTTTCCTTTTCTAATAAATCAGCATAAGCATCAACATAATTGTCGCTAGCAACTCTGCTAGTGGCACTGTCAGCTCCAAATTTTTTCCCTAACGCCGAGCTCAAAAATGGCTATTCGGTGCTGAAAGGCGCCCCAAAAGGATCGAGGGTGTTTGGCTGGTAAATATGTGCACTGTAGCTTAGATAATTTTAAATGATTAAATAATGTTATATAAGAGAGACCACGCTCAAACAATCCGAACACGCTAATTTGGTGATGGCCCCGGCCTCCTCTCAAATCACATCACAGAAATAGTAGCAGGGCTGTTTGGTTTTCCTATACACGAGAGCTCCACAACTGCAATCATCTTAAAAGCATATTTTTTGGAGCATCGTTTCTTTGCCTATCCGGCCATTTCTGCACTACTACTATTCCGATCAGCTTGCCACCTTTTTTTCGATGATATCCGTCTGCTTCTTTTCATTTTGTTCTTAATCTTGGGGAGAGGTTCTTCTGCAGACGCAGCTACTATTGCCACTATTTTGGTACTAGGGAGTACCTCAGTCATGTTCACTTGGCTGATAAGCCATGTGTCGATAGAATATTGTCGGCAGTCCTCCGAGAGGTATTTCACGAAGGTAGATTGATCGAAAGAGAGACGTGTAATCAAGAACAAGAAGGTAACAGAGACACACGAGTTAGACAGGTTCAAACCGTCAGTATGACGTAATACCCTACTCCTGTGTTATGTTGGATTGTATTGGCTGTCGTATGATATTGCGTATGTTTGGAGGGGTCCCTGCCCGCCTTATATAGTCTGAGGGGCAGGGTTATAAGTCGGTTAAATCTGAGAGATAACCGAAAAGTAATAACAGATTATAGGAATCATGGGATCGTACGTATCCTAACAGATCTCGTATTATCTTCAGGATGCCTTCCCGGTATCTTGCGGGAGACGCCGAGCAGTGTCGTGCCCCGCAGGCTTCATCTTGTGGGCTGGACCGCCCCTGGGGGCGCAACCCATGTGGTCTGTCGTGGGTATCCGGGGTCGTACCCCCCACATCATGGTTGAAAGTATTGTTAGCTGATTTGTTGTGAGAGAAAAATACTGTTCGTTGGCTGAAAAAATACGGCTTATATACCGAGCGAACGGGACGCTTATTTTCGATATCCATTTGCTTCCTTTCATTTTCTTCCTATAATCGTCCTATCTTGGGATAGAGGTTCTTCTCCAGAGTGCAGACGTAGCAACTGAATTCTGGCGTGTGTGCCTATCCAGTGGAAAACGGAGTAAGTTGCGATACTATTTCCATACATGTATGCAAAGATAATATACATGACATGGCAATTGTTTTAGATGGAGTACTGGTTACTATTATATGCTGGCTCCACCAATTAAGCATAGACATATACATGAACATGAGCTATCACAACAGACTCCAAATGCTTGGTTAGCTACTAGAAATATGGGCCATTTTCTTATAGAAAGCCAAAATTTGGCAAGCCAAAGTGATTTTGGCACGGGCTAGCTACACGTAGGAGCTTTGTTGGGTGGCCGATTCGCTCGCTTCAGATTTTGTTAGCCGGCCAAAGAAGATAATGGATGAGGTGGCAGCCATATATTGGTTGGACGAAGTAAAATAGCTTTGTATTAAAAAGCTTTAAAGTCATTCCTTAAACCGATTGTATTTTGTCAGGAGATCGATCGCACGACCCATCCAAATTCATTAATCGTTATGCATCATCAAGTGGCTGGCGTTATCACTCGCAGAAGAAATCTCGCAAAGTATCTTCCATGAACAGCAAACGGGATCTCGATAGGACAGCTATGAATACCCAAAAGAAACGAAAAGGAAATTTATAAATACAGCGGCACACGTATATATATATGATAGCATGTGTGCCATGTGTGTGTGGGAAGAGAAGAACCAGGGGCCCGGGGCCAGGTTTCTGAAACCACCGTTTCATGGTTGTTAAGGGAGTTCTTGTGCCTGTCATATGAGCGGGCCGGGACTTCTGCATCAGGCGTTTAAGTTGACCGTCGCCGTGCACTCAGCCAGCAGCCCACCACACGCTCCAGCTAGCTGAGACCCGCCGGCGCGCCGGGCGCCGGCTCCTTGATGCTAAACCCTGCTTTGTTTATGGCAACTGGACGTCGAAATAAACTTTGCTGTCAACCTGCTTGTCTCTGCTGCTTTGTTGCGGGGAATTGTCGGGTGGCGAACTGGTGATTGGCTGCGTCAACAGTAGTACGTACGCTTTGAGCTTCCATGGACTAATTACGCATATATTACTACTTGCTACTGTAGCCATATAGGAGTATAATCAAGAAACAAGCACGTGTTTTTGTCAAAGCAAAAGGGGAAAATAACTAATGTACACCGATCGTTATCCGTTTTCTTTCCTTCCGTTATAAGCTCGTTTAATACTCAAGCAAACTTATGCTACTTCCGCCGTATTTTTATGTTGTTGTTATAGGATGTTTAAACTCTATGTGTTTTAAAACGGAGGTAGCATTACTTTCGATGTACGACATTTATCACAAGCCTATAAATTACAGCCACTAGATAAAACCAATTGAAAAAAGGTACAAAATAAAACGATAAATACAAAAAAAAAACAGTAGCAGCACTAACGAAGCCGCCGCAGCGGGGGGTGGTGAGCGCGTCAACAGCGAAGAGCTGAAGACCGGGCAACTGGCCATTCCCGGAGGAGGAAGAGGCGTACGTACCCTGCAATTGGTCAACAGTGTTGCATACGCAAATGGCTATAGCAGCGCTTCCATAATTGGCCTCCATAGACGCTTGGTACGTAGTACTGTATAGATGAGATTAATCTTGCAAAAACCGCGAGGAACGAAAGACCTCAATCATGGATTCATGGTGGCCTACTGGCCTATGGTACGACACATCGCACATGCATGCAAACCCTGCCTGCGGCTGCCAAGCCAGCATGGAGCTTCATCTGATATTTGGTAGCACTAACCTTCTTCTGTCCTGTACAGCACAGGACCAACCAACGCCTGCGTCCACCTATGGCGCATTTAGGCTCGGATCATGTCTAGGCACGAACATTATTTGAAAGGAAATAAAAAAAATCGGCGAGCGCGGTTGAGCTTAAACGTGCCAGTCAGACCGCTCCGCCGTGGCATGGAAGCAGGAAAAAAAAAGAACAACTTCTGTGAGATGGGGAAAAAAAAGCAGCGGGTGCCATAGCTACGCGGCACAAGTTCAAGGCACCCGTCAAGCTCACGCGCCGAAATTCTTCACCCACCACTCACTCCACCCAGTCCCCGCGGGTCGATCGCGTTCCCCGCCGCGCGCACGATTTTTTCTCTCCTCCGGCCTCCGTGCGCACGTCGTTGTCGATCGCCGTCCGTCCCCCCGTCGCGGCAAAAGAAGGCGCGCCAGGATGCTGTTCTCCGCCCGCGCGATGACGCGGCGGAAACCAAAAAAAAATGCCGCGCCTGCACGGGGAAGCCTCCCACTCCCAGGTCCCAGCCTGTGGAACGGAATCGAGGACTGGATGGACAGCCAGCCGCGTGACGCGGACGGGCGGGGAGAACGTGCCAATGGGACCAGCCACCAGCGGCGGCCCGGGATGGGGAAGGAAAACGAACGAACGGGGGCCGGGCGCTGCCGTTGCGGGGGCCGGGGCCCCGCCGGCCGGCCTAACGGCCAATTGAAAAAGCGGCACGTCGCTTTCTGCGCACCGTACGCCCACGCTGCCCTGACTCCCTGAGCTCGCACCAGAGAAGATCACCGTTCCGGGACCCCGTTCGTGGCATAATCAGGCCGGTCGATGGGCCTGGGGGCTTATAATACGCCCGTGGCTGAGCTGGACTGCAAAGAATCAGCACTTGTTTAATTGGGCTTCTTTTTCCTTCATCACTGGTCTGGTCGCCTAGGTGATGGCCTAATCTCTTTGTTTATCTGTTATATAGGAGTATATATTATGCAACTTGGGAGGGTCTAGTCTCGCAATGCATGCATGAAGTAATTTAGGTATGAACTTTTTGGGGGTGCATGATCTCAACTACTGCGGAAACGATCCGAGCCAGCCCGTATATTGGGAAAATAAAACGCGGCTATTCATTCATCCGTCTCACATGAACGTACGCATGTGGGGTTCGATTTGATTGCGAGGTTAATCCTTTTCTTTTCTCTCTCCCCGATTCCGTAAGTGTGCCCGTATGTCTGGTGTGGTTGCATACTTGCGCTTGCTTGCTTTTGTTTTGCCCAAATACTTGGCACGAGCTGGATTATCGTCTGAGTTGTGCCATGATAGGGATTATTACTAGCTCGCAACCGAACCAAGGCTCCGTTTGCTTGAGCTTATAAGTCAGAATCAGTCCTACTTTTTTAGTCATAAAACAGTATTTTTCTCATACAACAAATTAGTCGTACGAACCACAGGAGCCGTAACTTCTGCCGAATAGAGTCCGAGAAGCAAGAGACCCACGGCCACGGAGTATTATAAAAAGGAAGTCGTCACATGCGCGCCTTGAAGTTGGAGCCCTGGAAATTTCTGGCATTTTCGAGCAACTTGCCCCGGCCCGGACCCAAATCGCCTTTCCGAGAGAACAGGCGGGCAGAGAGGACCACCCGGCGTTCATATGCATATGCGCCGTGTTTTCCTGGGAGTTTTGGTTACATACATTACAAACAGCATGTTCCAAGTACCAGTAAACTACGTACTCCTACTATGCTATAAACAAGAGCTACGCACACAAGTTGCAGCCAGATATGTAGGAAGTCTGTTGCCGAGATTCGAACCTAAATTTGTAGCCTGCCACTTGTGATAAAAGAAGCAAAGCTACGTTACACCTAATCGCATGTGCATGGTTGCGACTTGTTCACTCCGACAAAGATCGAAGCCCACAAAGGTAAGTAGGTTGGACCTTACTAAAGACACTTATTCTAGTCCAGTCCAGTCAAGGACGATACGACAGTCTTGTATAACTCGGCCCAGTTGGCGTAAATACGCCTCACCCAGCCCGCTCTGTAACCAAGCATAAAAATGTGGCCCGGCCTCATATCGAGATAAGCCTCGTAGACGGAAAAGGGCCCCCACGGACCGGAACATGCTGGATGGAAAGCGGAACGAAAGAATCTAGCACTCTCAAATCAGGCGTCCTCACAGCATCTCCAGCAGTTCCTCAATAATTATTTCTCAATACATATGTATTGGAGTAGCCTAATATTATCTTTCGTCAATATTGAGAAAGTTGCTACAGCAGTATCCTAATATATCTCCCCCAATACCTATATGGAAGGTGGGTCCCACAGGAGTGTAAGAAAAAATATGGCTGAAAAGTGGTAGTTAGGATGGTCCACATGGTATTAGCGGAGTTGTATCTCCTCCTCTATTTGAGGAGAGATGAGAAAAATATTGGTGACCACCAAAAAAAGAAAAAGGTATTGGCAAACTGCTGGAGTAAGAAAAAAGCATAGCTGTCCCTAATATAATAGTTTTATGGAAATAGGGGAGGTATTGGGAACTGTTGAGATGCTCTTGAGCCCTCTTTGTCACTCTCAAAAGAGCATCGGCTTCTCTGACGAAAACACCGTGATGCTACTGTTCAGAATATGATTAATTATGTGTCAAAGGCTATTTTTGGAGACCGCCAAATCAGACCGCGGCTTATATTTTTGAGATGGCAGGAGTACTTAATTGGCTTCAAGAACAATTCATCTTGGTCATTTGTTCAGTATGGTCAGTTTTTAAGCAACATTAGACAAGATGAATAATACCGACAACTAGATTAATGTGGCCTATTTGAATATGAATGAAAGTGCAACTGCAACCTGCAAAGACAAATGACTAAACAAAGAAGCACAGGCTTACATAATACAGGAGCAGAATACAAGCTTATGCCCTTCGACCAAAAAATTCACAGCCACAAAAACAATCTCAACGGAACACAGTATGTCCTGATTCTTGAATCTATGACCGTGAGTCAAATAATACCACTCACTCCTCCGCGGCTCGCGTTTTTTTAATACCATGCATGGTATTTGTTATTTCAGTATTATACAAAGGTACGCTCAGTCTAGAATCATTTAGCTGTGTACATATATTATATTTACATGAAATGTATAGAGTTAACAGTGCCCAAAACATACTAAGTTATCTCACTTAACGCAATTGCTACCCAGTAGATGTGTCTAGACCTCCCCGAGTTGCACTAGCAATGCCTCATTTCTTCCTAATATGCATGAGGTTTTCTAGCACGGTCATCTGAGACAAAATAGAAATCCAAATACGAGCTCCAAGATATTGTGGGCAAAAAAATAAAAAACAAAACAAAACAAAAACAAAACGTGCAGAGCAATTGCGCAGCATCCCCATAGTGACGAGCCAAGAAATGATTCATCCGGACAATAATTTGGTATCTGAGCCTATCATCGCAGGATTTCCTTTCTTGCCTTGAAGTTGGGATATAATGTTTTGTTCCTCCTATATTGTAGAAAATAAATAATTTAACCAAAGTAAATGGAAAAACACAGCAGTAATGTATAAATGGAGACATGAAGACTAGAGACCAGGCAAATGCAGAAGTAAGACAGTCAACAAATAAACTCATTAAAGTTATTACCTTTCTAATTGCCTTCCTATGAACTTCCCGGAATCAACTGGTATAGGAGATAATGATAAGTAGTCTTGTTGTTTCACTGGCGTTTCTAAAGCATTACTGCTGTGTTTTTTAACTTTCTTGGATTTAACAGGAGCTGACCCAAATAGCTGAACAGTCAAACTGCCACCTGATGAAAAGTAAGTGCATCCTGTTAGCTCCAAGAAATACTTAATTCAGGTTTTCTGTTCACTATGATCAATTTTTAAGAACAGGTAGCATACGAACAACTTGATCAAGGCTGTGCAAATGCAGACATGCAGTGGCAAAGAACTAAGGAAAGGAACACAAGCTTACATAATACAAGAGCAGCTCCAATCCATGCAGTGTTATCCCATCTTTCACCAAGGAGGAACCAAGCAAAAGCAGCTCCCCAAACTGGCTCCAAGCCGTAGACAATTGCAGTTTCAGTTGCTGAAACATCGCCCATCGCTACCATCTGCACGAGGACGTGTACATACTCCACATGCTTAAAACAAGCAAGCATTAAACGAGAAGAGCCCTAAAACTAGGGCGCCCGTAAAACTACTAGAACACTCAAAGAAGTAGACTGACCTCTGCCCACATGCATAACACCGTAGAAAGAACTCCAGTGTACAATGCTGGTATCCAAGGAAATGAAGCTGCTGTATCCCAAAGCATACCGAAAGTCCAAGAGTCAAAGCTGGATTCACTAGTATCAACATAGCCATCTTGGAACATACACCAGAGAACAGAGGAGAAAGCGACCACAAGGACCTGGTTATCAGAAGATTTTGTGTT
The DNA here is from genome assembly GCF_019320115.1 of Miscanthus floridulus. Lineage (NCBI taxonomy): Eukaryota > Viridiplantae > Streptophyta > Magnoliopsida > Poales > Poaceae > Miscanthus > Miscanthus floridulus. Next base: position 18,214,215 of record NC_089580.1, read on the forward strand.
CACAACTTCACAACACATCACAATGGGTAAGATATATAGCAGTATAAAGGATATGAGAATATCTTCACGCAACCTCGAAGCTAAGAAGAGCCAGAAACTTCTTCTTGTCCGTACTCCTTGATATTTGTTCTGTTCTAAGCATATGGATCCCAAAAAATACGGCGCTGAAGAAGTTCAAAATATCACCAACCTTTGAACACAATAAAAGCAGTTCAAGAAATCAATATCATATTATTTTTTAAGGCACAAAGCAAGCAATTCATGAATATATCCAAAGACTTGAAATAATGAAATCTATCAAATTTGAGGACTTAACAGAAGTTTATATGTTTGAAATTCGGTTGATCATCGTCAATGCAAGATCAAAGACTCAATGAAAGAGCCAGAGATGTTTTACCATTCTGTTAGATCCTGAGAGAGATTATCACAACAGCCAAAAAACTACTAGTAACAGTCAATACAGAAGAAGAAGTTGTTACTTACGCAGGGAGGAGAGCCGCCACATTCCAGCAGGCCAATTCCGAATAGAGACATGATGGCTCCGAACCAAGTGAGTTTGGGGATCGAGGCACCAAGAAGGCCATCAATTAGAGGCACAACTATGACCTGCACAGTAATAGTAGATATTTAGCATTTGCCAGTTCAAGCCATTTCAGCAAAACCACCAAAATTCAGAATGAACTGGGCGCGAAGCAGGATCTACCGTGAAGGCCGTGATGAAGGATGCTCGGCCAGCATCAGATGAGAGCAATCCAATCGCTTGAGCAAGGTAAGCTAAGCTAATCCAGACTCCCAGCTCCAGTCCTGCATAGCGTACACGGAGGTCCCCAAAGGCACGGACCGCCAATGGTACGAAGGGGATGGCTGCAACAACGAACCGCACCATGTTGAAGACCGCAGGCTCTGTCAGGGCTTCGACCTCTTTCAAAACCGGAATATCACTTGCTGGCAGAAAAAAAAATGGATAAAAAATGAGTACAAAAGGCTCAATTTTACTGTTAAATTGTTGTGACAAACTAATCACAGTGGTCGGAGAAAGAAATGTGAGCATGAAGAGTATTTGGAGCTGTACTACAGAGCGATACACTGCTATTCTTAACAATGACAGAAGCATGCAGAGTAGAGTTTGAGATCGAGCGGTTGAACGGAGCGGCCGGGAGAGAGAGGGAGTGAGATTAGTAAGAACAAAGAAAGTATCCGCAGACCATAGATGACCGTGAGGGCGTTGAGGATGATGATGCTTCGTGTCTTCTTCGAGGCGAACAGGACCCGCCTCCACACCGGTCGCCCGCGCGCCGGCTTCTTCCTCTCTTCCTCGATCTTGGCCTCCGCCTCGCCGCTGGCGCCGCCGGGCCCGTCGAGCGCCGCGCACCGGGGCGCCACGAGGACCCTTGCCAGGCGCGGCGACGCGGACCAGCGGGGCTCTGCGACGGCGAGCATCGCGCGGCAGGAAGGGCCCGCCGCTGCCGCCCCAGCCCCACCCGTCTGCAGCGGCAGCGCCCACGACGCGGGCGCGAGGGAAGAAGCCATGCCAAGACCGCTCGAGTCCTGCGCTCCTGCTGCTAGTGCAATGGAGTGAGCAGAGCAGGTGTAGCGGCCACTGGTATGGTGTTCTCTGACTGGAGTAGTAAAAAGGTGATAGGATGGAATGAAACTCGTAGGAAGAAGACGACCTTGGCTCGTCGGAATGTGGAACCCGTTGGCGTTTGTGGTGATGGGGAAGAGCTTGTCTCTGGCGACGAGCGGGCGGAAGAAAGCAGGAGATTTTATTTTCTGTGGAGGCGTGGCGCGGGGGCGCGCGGTGGGTTTTTGTGGTGGTGGGCCGGTGGGGGCGTCCGGTGCTGGGAGAGATCCTGGAGTTTTGCGGCCTCTCGGGTTTGTTTCCTAGCTAAAACGCCCGCGTTGACAGGTCTGCGGGGGTCAGATGAGGCCGGGCCGGCGAGTCGCCGTGGCCCGTGGCCGCGGAACAGAGCAATCGTCGGGGAGGTACCGAGTACGGCGCATGTGATCCTCGCCTTTGATGTGCCGGAGCTCCCCATTTGTCGAGCTGTCAGATGCTGTGTTGCGATTAGGACCGTTTGTCTTCAAGCCACGATATTCTCGTGCTAATAGGCAATAGCACTGTTATTTGGTCGCCACGCATAACTAACTGCACACGCCACACGGTGCGAACCGTATAGATCGTCTGGGCTATCACTGGCTCGGTGCAGCCTTTGGAAAAGATCTCCGGATGCGCTAGCACAGCGGTCCCATTCTCCCTGTTGTTCTTTCCGGGCTTCCGGCAGTCCTAGTCCAAGAGCGATGGATATCTCGATCTTTAGCCATCGCAGCATTGCCAACATAAAAAGAGGCTGCGGCTCAGCGTGTGCGATGCTTAATGGAACAACAGAAGTGATGATGGCAATTGGCAAATGAGAGCGCTGGTGGAGGGGGCAAACACAATGCTGCGAGTGGCCAAGGAAACCTTGGCTGCCCAAACTGCAAGACAAGTTAACAGGCTGCTGCTTCAAGACAGCGAGTCGTGAGCACGAAGAAGACCCGAAGCAAGCTTAATGTGTTCGAGATGGGATGAGATTGTGGTTTGATGGAAGCAAAAGGTTTCACTGTGGGTTAGGCTACTGTTAGACTTTTTGGTGTGTCGTGATAGTTTTAACTAGTAGGTTCGGTTTGATGGGAGCGTGGTGCTGCTCCAACGTTTACTGTTAGTATTATCTGGTTGAACATCTAGGCCGGTTTCTGGTTAGCTCTTGAGCCCAGGATGGTTCCTTTTGCCGTTGATAGGTTCTATCTTCTAAAAACTGTCTTGTCTTGTAATGTTGAACGGTTGTATTTTCGTTGGTCTAATGGAAATGGAGAAGGTTCCCCCGTTGGAAAAAAATGAGGGAGCTGGTGCAGAATCTCACATACGCCCCTCTAAACTTTTATCCTGGATCTAACGTACCGTGGGGAGCTAGTCCGCTGTTGCCGACACGCACTTCTACCTCCGCCACGAAATTAATCGACGACGACACGGTGGCAAGGGCCATGCCATGCCAGTGGCGCCTCATCATCAGCCATGTCTAGTGAAGCACCAAGCGTGGTGTGTGAGCTAGCGTCTCAGCCCTTGGCCGGCGTTGAACTGCTAGCTAGTACAAAGAATTTGTTTAAAGCTCAAATCCGAAACTTGCCACCATGCTTTTTAGACTCAAACCGCAAAGCAACATCTATGGGGGCTTAAGCGCCCCTACCTGCCAAAGTTGAACACTTTGTTGTATACAATGGTCATGGCAACAAGCACACGCCTACCCCGAACATGCAGACAATGTCTTCCCTAACTTCCCTAAAGAATTTGGAGCTGCTCTCACCCCTGTTACTACTTAGAAGCTAAGGAGGAGTCTGTGTGTCGGGTTTATAAACCCGGGATCCCTCGAGGACCACCTTCCACGCCCGGGCTCGGCCCAGGAAAACAACACATAGTTCATGGGCCGGCCCAAAAATCTAAAACACAGTGGGCCGAAAGGGTAGTTCAGTTGCCGACCGGAAGGTCTACCCTTAAGAACAAGCGCCCGCTCGTCAACTTCTTCGGCCCACCTCTCCGACCGGAGCGCTCGCTTCGGGCACCAGCCGTCTCTAAGCGGTTTCTCCAATCGGAAGGCCTGAAACGCTGCTTCCTACTCCGACCCCGCGACTCCAACCCCATGACCGAGGCTCGTGGGAACCATGCTCACCGCTCTTCTCCGACCGACGCACTGAGAGCCGACTGGAGCCATCCGACTGGAGGCTCCCCGTTCGGAAGGAACCAGAAGACATGCGGAGAAAGGCAAGGCATGGCTCATAAGTCAAAACCACTGTACCAGGGACCATACCCTGCACGAAACAGTGCTCTGCAGCCACCCTGACACAAAGTATTGTAGGGGCCACTAAAAACTCCCATACGATAAGCCCCCCGCGTGTCTCTGGACATCGATCGCAGTATGGGCTCCAGGATTTGCCATACCGGGTGAACATAGCGCGGCTCCTCACATACCACTAGGCATCAAGAAGTATTTGCAGGTACCGACATCCATCCTTCCTGAAGAAGATAGCTCGACCCCCCCCCCCCCCGTGCACATCTAACATTCTACAGCAACATCAACAGTATTGGGGGGCGTCAACCATTATCCACTTTTCATCAGTGTAGGCAACAAGGCTTAGAAACATCCGTACTCTCTCCCTCTCACCTGTAAAGCCATCCCCTTCATCTATAAAAGGGGATGTGCTCCCTACAACGAGAAGAGGTCGACTTCTTTAAGCTCAGACTCACTAGATCGACATCAACACCTCACAACTGCAGGACCACCAAGTTTCGACCGCAGCCCTTCCGGTCGGAGCCAACCGAACCTCTTGTACGCCCCCTCCTTTCTCCTTCTCGTTTGTAACCCCACTACAGACTTTGAGCACCTAGGCTCAGGAATAAAGTCACCGACCGACCCCGACTGGATGTAGGGCACGTTGCCTAAACCAGTATAAATCATGTGTTATTGAGTGCTAGGCCACCTCCGATCACAACGTACAGCAAAACTATAAATATTTACTAGTTGATCACTTTCTGCACAGACAGTTGGCACCGTCCATGGGGAAGACGTTGTACGTTCAACACTCTTTTGGTCATCGGATGGCCCATTTTTCCGCCACCCCCACCGTGGCGGGCTTGGACGATACAATTCATTTCGGCTCACTAGAGTTTCCCGCACTCTCGCCCGCCCGGATGCGGGTTCCACCCGTCTTCGAGCCATCCTAGGCCTTCCGCTTTGGGAGCTTGGACTTTGTCGCCGACCGGCTCAGCGTACTCCACCTCCGTGAGAAGACTCGCGACCCGGCACCCGTCGGAGGAACGTCCTCCATCGACTCCGGGACGCGCGACTTCGATGGCACGACATCTGCGCTTCATTCCGAGCAAACTCTCTGCTCAAACCCTGCTGTAAGTAATATGCGTACTACTATTCGCTCTTTATTTACTATCTCTCACCAATCACCCGGAGGGAATGTACCGCCCACACCACAAACGTCGTACGATAAGTTCCCCCATGGCCTCACATCCTCCGTGGACGCATACGCTCGGGGGCTCTGAAGGATGCTGGCGCCATCCCCCCTCACGTCCGAGCTCATGGAAATGGTAGGCTGCGTTCCTGCCACTTCCCATGAACTCCCGGATGGTGATGGCGAGAGCGACGGTTCCATCATCGGTGATGTGGAACCCCACCACTGTTTGTCCTGAGAGTGCGCTATAGCGGACGCTCCAGGACAACCGTCGAAGGTTGCGGAGTCTGCGCAAACTCACACCCCTCCAGACCCACGTGCGAAGGCCCTCGCGTCTATGCAAGCGCACGCTGAGGAATTACGACAACGGCGGTAGAGCTAGCCGCCGCCTGCGCCGGCATGCTCGGCGCACCATGTTGCGCCCCATGCGCATGGCCCGGTGGGTAGCGCCCAGGGTCACGCTCGTCAGGTCCAGCATAACATTGTGAACGAGGGGAACGATGTCCCACAATTCACCCGGGCCGGCCAGAATATCGCTGCCGCAGCAATGCTTCTCTGCGGTGTTCCCGAGCCCATCGACCCTCAGGAGCGGCAGTCTACCGAAACCTCCAGGTTCTAGTAGAGGCCGCCGCCGTCCAACAGGCGAAAAGCTCCGCATCACAACTCTGACCCGCGCCCTCTCTCCCCACCGGGAGGACAGGCATGCGTCGACCAGATCGATCCGTTCGCTCGCCACCGTAGCTGTCAGGCTCGGCTCGGGGTGCGGCAGCCGCACCACGGTCCGACCAGGCGCCTGCTCCACACCGACCGCACCAGGACGCTCGTAGCATCATCAGCGACCGATGTTGGGCCCACCATGGCGACGATGTCCGCCATACGGTAGTAGGCAACATGGATCCCAGTCGAACCATCGAGGGAATCGATGAACGCACCCTAGACGCGGTCGCCGACCAGACGACTGGAGCCCCAGCCCTAAGGGCCTAGGGCCAGAGGCCTTTAGCCGGCGCATCCGGAGAGCACCATTCCCACAGCGTTTCCGGCCTCCCACCAACATCACCAAATACACCGGGGAGACAAACCCAGGTATTTGGCTCAAAGACTTCTGGCTCACCTATCGAGCCGGAGGAGTAGATGATGACTATTTCATGATCCAATATCTTCCCATTTGCATAGGGGAACATGTTCGGGCATGGCTCGAATTCCTTCCACACAACAGCATCCACGACTGGGCAGACCTCAAGAGGGTCTTCGTCGGGAATTTCTAGGGGACGTACGTCCACCCGGGAAACTCCTAGGACCTCAAGAGCTGCCAGCAGGAGCCCAGTGAATCCCTGCAGGATTACATCCATAGGTTTTCCCAACGATGTAACTCCCTCCCTGATGTTGTTGATGCAGACATCATCAGCGCCTTCCTCTCCGGGACAAACTGCGAGTCCCTAATCCACAAGCTTGGCTACCTAAAACCTTGCACCACCCATGATCTGCTCGACGTCGCCACCAACCACGCCTCTGGCGAGGAGGCAGTCGGAGCAGTCTTCAGTGGAGGCCAGGACAAAGGCAAGCCCAAGCACACAGATCTAGACGAAGGCCCCTCCACTTAGAGGGGCAAGAAGAACAGGAAGGATTGGCGCCGATCGGACGACATCGTGTTGGTCGCCACAGCTGATCGCACACCCAGGCAGCCCCAACAGAGACTGCCTAACCACTTCAACAAACTCATGGACAGTCTGTGCCCCAATCACGCCTACCCCATCAAACACCTCTATAAGGAGTGCGAGCTCCTCAAATGTTTCCTCCGACAGGCCAGCATGCCAAAGGAGGGAGACAGCAAGGAGCCGACAGTCAAGAGGGGTGGCATGGTAGGCAAGGATGGGGATAGTTTCCTTGAACCTAAGGAGTGCATCATGATCTTTGGTGGGTCCGACGCCATCTGGTCCAAACGCTAGCATAAGGTACGCTATAGGGAGGCATGTGCCACCGAAACAGCCATCCCCTCCTTTCTCAGCTGGTCGGTATCCCCGATCACCTTTGATCAGAGGGACCATCCCTCCTACATCATGAGACCAGGATGCTACCCACTCATCATTGACCCCATCGTCCGCAAGAAGCGCCTCACCAAGGTGCTTATGGACGGGGGCGGCAGCCTCAACGTCATGTACGTCGACACCCTTGATGCCATGCGCATCCCTCGATCGGAGCTCCGCCTGGTAGGCTCCCCCTTCCATGGGGTAATCCTGGGTGCGCAGGCATACCCGCTTGGATAGATCGATCTACCTGCCACGTTCGGCAGCCAGGCCAACTTCCACTCGGAGGTCCTCACCTTCGAAGTGGTAGACTTTCCAGGGTCCTACCACGCCATCTTGGGGCGGCCATGCTACGCAAGATTCATGGCGATCCCCAACTACACCTACCTCAAGTTGAAGATGCCGGGACCAAATGGCGTCATCACAGTGAGTAGCGCCTTCTCACACGCCTTCAAGTGCGACCGCGAGCACTACGAGCTCACCGCCGCGGTCGTCAACTCATCCGAGCTCCTATAGCTCGGGGAGTCATCAATCCCAGCAGTGCCAAACTGCAACAAACCAACCTCCTCGACGGCCTTCCGCCCACTTAAGGAAACCAAGGCGGTGGGTGTCGACCCACCAACCTAGCAAAGACGGTGCGAATCGGGACCCAGCTCCTGACCCAATAGGAATGCGAGCTCATCGACTTCCTGCGTGACAATCACGATGTCTTCACATGGCAGCCTTCTGACATGTCGGGGATACCACAGAAAGTCACTGAGCATGCGCTACGCCTTATCCCGGGCTCAAGGCCCGCCAAGCAACTCCTGCATTGTTTTGACGATGAGAGGCACAGGGCCATAGGCAAAGAGATCGCCAAGCTCCTGGCGGTCGAATTCATCAAGGAGGTTTTGCACTCCAACTGGCTCGCCAATCTTGTCCTTGTCAAAAAGAAGACCGAGAAGTGAAGAATGTGCGTTGATTACACCGGACTTAATAAAGCATGTCCGAAGGATCACTTTCCTTTACCACACATAGACTAGATAATTGACATCACCTTGGGTTGCGAGATCCTCTCCTTTCTGGATGCCTACTCAGGCTATCACCAGATCATGATGAAAGATTCTGATCAGCTCACGACCTCGTTTATCACCCCGTATGGTTCGTATTGCTACGTGACCATGCCCTTCGGTCTAAAGAACGCTGGCGCCACCTACCAAAGGTGCATGCAGTAATGCTTCGCCGACCAAATTGACCCGCCTAATCAACCTGATTGGGCTAAACGATTGAAACCAACAATTGCTGTCTATGTTGATGACATAGTGGTCAAAATGGCTCGAGCTTGTGACCTGATCACAAACTTGGCCGCAACGTTCACAAACCTCCAAAGGTTCAACATCAAGCTAAATCCCAAAAAATGTGTTTTTGGGGTTCTAAGGGGAAAGCTACTTGGATACATTGTATCTGAGCGCGGCATCGAAGCCAACCCCGAAAAGATCACAGCCATCTCCAACATGGGCCCCATATGCAATGTAAAAAGTGTACAAAGGCTCACCAACTGCCTGGCCACCCTTAGTCGCTTCATCTCCCGGCTCGACGAATGGGGGCTGCCACTTTATAAGCTCCTCAAAAAGACGAACACCTTTGTCTGGACTAAGGAAGCCCAGTAGGCTCTCGAAAGCCTCAAAACATCCCTGACATCAACCTCGATCCTCGTCGCTCCCGAACAAGGAGAACCCCTCCTCATTTACATCATGGCAAGTAACCATGTGGTGAGTGCTGCCCTGGTCGTCGAAAGGGAGGAATCGGGACACCAGCTCAAGGTATAGCGACTCGTGTACTTCATCGGAGAAGTACTTACTGACCCCAAGGTTCGGTACCCCCAGGTGTAGAAACTCCTATACGCTATGCTAATGGCCACCAGGAAGCTCCTACACTACTTCACCGACCACGAGGTCATAGTCGTCACTTCATACCCACTCGGAGACATCATTTGCAACCGTGACACCATGGGACGAATCTCTAAGTGGGCCCTTGAGCTCATGGGCCATGACAACAGGTATACCCCCTACACCGCAATTTAGTCTTAGGCTCTCGTGGACTTTGTCACTGAATGGACGGAGGTCCAGCTACTGGCCCAGGACGTCTCCTATGAGTACTAGACAATGTACTTTGACGGGTCCATAATGGCACCCGGCTTGGGGGCTGGAGTGGTTCTGATCTCCCCAGATAGGAGTAGGCTCCGCTACGCCATCTGCCTCCACTTTTCAGCTTCAAACAACACTGCAGAATACGAGGCCCTTATCAACGGACTACGCATCGCCATCGAGCTCGGTGCTACGTGACTCTACGTTCGCGATGACTCAGAACTAGTCATTGATCAGGTCATGAAGGAGTCCTCCTACAAAAGTCCCCTCATGACAGCATACTACCAAGTGGTGCGTAAGCTCAAGGACAAATTCTAGGGAATCAAATTGCATCATGTCCCTCGAAGGGACAACGACGCCGCCGATTTCCTCGCAAAACTAGCCGCCAGGCGAGATCCATCCCCGAGCGGAGTCTTCATCAACGACGTCCATGAGCCGTCCACCCACATCCTGAAAGGTCCAACCTAGACACACCTTGATGGCTAGCTGATGCTCAGGGGCTCTAATACTAGTACCTCTATAACGACGTCACCCGCGGACATTGTCGTATTGGCACTCGATCAAACCGATTGGCGAGTACCACTACTCGCCTACCTCCTCAAGGAGGTTCTCCCACCTAAAAGAACTAAAGCCCAATGAATTGCTCAATGCGCCAAGACCTTCATCGTGCTTGGTAACAAACTCTACAAATGGAGTCCGTCAGGAGTGCTCATAAAGTGCATTCCCGCCAGCCGGGGAAAACAGATCCTCCTCGAGGTCTATTCCGGGATCTGCGGGCATCATGCGGCCCCAAGATCCTTGGTTAGAAAAACCTTTCGCCAAGGTTTTTACTAGCCCACCACGCTATGAGATGCAGAGGAGGTCGTCCACAGGTGCGAAGGATGCCAGTTCTACGCTCGACAAACCCATTTATCAGCGCAAGAGCTCTAAACCATCCCAATCACCTAGCCATTTGAGGTCTGGGGCCTCGACATGGTAGGACCTCTCAAGAAGGGTCCAGGTAGTTTTACTCACCTACTCATAGCAGTTGACAAGTTTACCAAATGGATAGAGGCCAAGCCCATCACCAATCTCCGCTTAGAAGAGGCGGTCAAATTCTTCCTCGACATCATCTATCGATTTGACGTTCCTAACTGTATTATCACTGACCACAGGACTAACTTCACCAGGAAGAAGTTCTAAGACTTCAGCAATGGATACAGCATTAGAATCGATTGGGCTTCGGTTAGACATCCACAAACTAATGGTCAGGTCGAAGGCGCCAACGGCATGGTCCTCCAAGGAATCAAGTCGCGCATCTTCGACTGACTCAACAAACACGCTGGGCGATGGGTTCTAGAGGTCCCAGCGATCCTCTAGAGCCTAAGAACGACCCCAAACCGATCCACGGGATTCACACCTTTCTTCTTGGCCTACAGAGCGAAAGCTGTGTTGCCCTCTGACCTCAACCACGACGCACCGAGAGTAAAAGCTTTCGACCACGGCCGAGCCACGGTGGCTCAACAAGACGCAGTCGACCTGCTCAAAGAGGCCCGCGAGACAACCTTTATTTGCTCTGCTTGCTATCAATAAACCCTCTGTAGGTACCACAAAAGGAAGATCAGAGGAAGGATTCTCGAAGTCGATGATCTCGTGCTCCGAAGGACCCAATCGACGAAGGAAAAACACAAGCTCTCTCCACTCTGGGAAGGACCCTATACGGTAACCGAAGTAATCCGACCGGGCACCTATCGACTGGAGGACAACAACGGCAATGTTCTCAACAATACTTGGAACATTGAACAGCTACGTCGTTTTTCCCTTAGAATTGGTCTAAACACCTTCGGTTAAAGCACATCCTCCTGTAAGAGCGCCTCTGCCCAAACACTTTCAACCCGAGTCGCTTGGGGGCTCCATAAATATACAAATATTGAGTATTGAGTATTGCCTCTCTTTTCTCTTTACTTTCATATGGAGAAACTCCTTCTTACCCAAACGAAAGGCAGTTCGTTCCTTTGATTTACCTTACGTAACTTTGCTTTAGAACGTTCCAACTGATTGCACCCTATCTTTTCCTATGGCTACGACCGGCCAAGCCTCACGGGCCATGCCCTGGGCTCACAAAGTTGCAGCCTACGAAACAAATGGGCAGGTACGAGAAAGAAAGAAATTTAAAACAAAATTATGCTAAGGGAGAACTAAGAAACGAAAGGGAACAAGCTTCCCCGAATGGAGCAACTCCATTACAAAAACAAAAACCAATTGCAGTCATTAAAAACACACACGAACGTTTTACACAAGGGTTCCCCTCCCATGAACTTAACCGTTACATTTTCTACTATTGCAAAAACTACTGCGGCCACTCGACAACTTCACTTGAACGCCAGAAATCGCTCGGTTCCGTTCCTTCAAAACTTCAGCAAAACGCAATAGGTACCTCAAGGGCGTCGCACCTATAGATGCTTAGCAGAAGAACATGGAGCTCCTAACCTTCTTATGTAGTCAAGGCAGCTCCTGAGGGGGGGCACCGCTACCGAGGTAAGGTCGACATGGCTAGAAGAAATCTCATCAAACTTTATGAACTGGCCAACTTGAGCAGCTGTAGGCACGGAACCCTCCACCGGCATAGTCGTGAGCAACCTCCCCTCTGACGAGGCTCGCCCGGTAAAGATCCACCAGAAAGTCTACACACGGCTCCATCCCAAAGGAGGCCTCGTAGACCAGATCCAGCATCACCTCCAATCCAACATCACGCTCCGGGTTTGCAAAAGGATCCGTAAGTCCTCCCCCTCGCTCACTCTTCCTCTCACTTAGGAACCGCCATAGCGTACATGCACTCTCGGTGAGAAAAAGAAGGAAGAGAGAGCGAGGAATCTCTGCCAGAAGAGATCACCAGACCTCCCTGAGTCGATTGAATCACCTAGGAGGGACACCAGACGATAGGTAAGGAGCAAAGGGATGCCTCATGCAGGCCATGCCGACTCCGTCTCGAACGACAAACACGAGTCCCGGTTGGACATTTCTGACTAAAGCCCTCCAAGCCCTGTCACTCTAATTGTCAAGGTAAACGTTACCAAAACTCCTTCTATTTCATTACAAATCATTCATACATCCATACGTGCATTCATCTCATACGCCTGAACCCCCCAGATGGTTAGGGCATGAACCGCCCAGGGGCTTAGGAACTAAGCATCGCACGTGCAGCGAAATGCACCAGAACGCTCCGTGTTGCACCACGAAGTAGCGACTTGCCTCATTTGACATGAGCAACCAAACAGAGCTAGGGGAGAAAACCATAGATGAGCACCGTGCGGCCTTCGCCCGGTCTAGGAAACCGGGTCATCTCAACCTTCTTGTTCGATCCTGAACCTCTCGCTAAGCCCACATAATCTCCATCGAGGGGAGGCCATTAGGCCACTCAGGTCGGTCTATGAAATAACCTAGGCATCTATCAGGCTATAGGTAAATGAGTAGTGGAATGCCACAAGAGGGCTATGCCGACCCCATCATGAACGACAGACCCAGATTTCGCTCGATCACACCCGTTAGCGAGCTCACCGAGCTAGTCTTCGAGCTCGAGCGATCGAGATAGGTGACGAAACTCAGCCCCCCCGGTTGTGAGGAACCAGATGGGGTAGCGCAAAACGACTCACACCAACCCCCGTGAAGGCCCGATAAGGCTCGAGGGCTCAAATGCTAAGGGACCATGACTCTGAACTCATGTCGACTGGATCGACGACATCCGGCTATGGCTCTTGGGACCGCGACTCCAAACTCGCGTCGACTGGATAGGCGACATCCGGCTACGGCTCTTGGCACCGCAACTCTGAACTCACGTCGACTGGATCGGCGACATCCGGCTACGGCTCTTGGGACCGTGACTCCGAACTCGCGTCGACTGGATCGGTGACATCTGGCTACGGCTCTTGGGACCGTGACTCCAAACTCAAGTAACGGCTTCACTAACTAAAACTAACTCTCGATCCACGGCGCGCACCAACGCCTGGGTCTACCAGCGACTCCACCTCACTTGATCCCACGGCGCGCACTGACGCCAAAGATCAAACTCTGTTGCAACCAAAACTAAGCTATCTCTGTTCACGACGCACACCGACGCTAGGGCTTGTCTCAAACTAAACTTTCCCGCCCGATCCTCGGCGCGCATCGACGCCAGGATCAGTAGGTTCTATCTCAATCCAATCCCCGCGCTTAAAAACACATCGGCTGCACAACGACGCCATGGTTAAAATTATGTCCTAAAACTCAAAACAGGCGCACCCACAGACACAACACAAAGAACCCCCCAGCCGATTTCGCCCGAACCACCCGGGGGCTACACCCGCGGGTGCGCTCGCGCCCACCCGCCAGCAAGATAAAAAATCCCCCGGACGATTCGGCTCAAATCGCCCGAGGGCTCGGGGGCTTCTGTCGGGTTCATAAACCCGGGGTCCCTCGAGGACCAGCTTCCACGCCCGGGCTCGGCCTAGGAAAACAACACATAGTTCATGGGCCGGCCCAAAAATCTAAAACACAGTAGGCCAGAAGGGTAGTCCGGTTGCCGACCGAAAGGTCTACCCTTAAGAACAAGCGCCCGCTCGTCAACTTCTTTGGCCCACCTCTCTGACCGGAGCGCTCGCTTCGGGCACCAGCCATCTCTAAGCGGTTTCTCCAATCGGAAGGCCTGAAACGCTGCTTCCTACTCCGACCCCATGACTCTGACCCCGTGATCGAGGCTCGTGTGAACCCTGCTCACCGCTCTTCTCCGACCGGCACACTGAGAGACGACTGGAGCCATCCGACCGGGGGCTCCCTATTTGGAAGGAACCAGAAGACGTGCAGAGAAAGGCAAGGCATGGCTCACAAGTCAAAACCACTGTACCAGGGACCATACCCTGCACAAAACAGTGCTCTATAGCCACCCTAACACAAAGTATTGTAGGGGCCGCTAAAAACTCCCATACGGTAAGCCTCCCGCGTGTCTCTAGACATCGATCGCAGTATGGGCTCCAGGATTTGCCATACCGGGTGAACATAGCGCGGCTCCTCACATACCACTAGGCATCAAGAAGTATTTGCAGGTACCGACGTCCATCCTTCCTGAAGAAGATAGCTTGACCCCCCGTGCACATCTGACATCCTACAGCGACATCAATAGTATCAGGGGGCGTCAACCATTATCCAGTTTTCATCAGCATAGGCAACAAGGCTTAGAAACATCCGTACTCTCTCCCTCTCACCTGTAAAGCCACCCCCTTCATCTATAAAAGGGGATGCGCTCCCTCCAACGAGAAGAGGTCGACTTCTTCAAGCTCAGACTCACTAGATCGACATCAGCACCTCACAACCGCAGGACCATCAAGTTCCAACCGCAGCCCTTCCGGTCGGAGCCAACCGAACCTCTTATACACCCCTCCTTTCTCCTTCTCGTTTGTAACCCCACTACAGACTTTGAGCACCTGGGCTCAGGAATAAAGTCACCGACCGACCCCGACTGGACGTAGGGCACGTTGCCTGAACCAGTATAAGTCATGTGTCATTGAGTGCTAGACCACCTCCGATCACAACGTACAGCAAAACTACAAATATTTACTAGTTAGTCACTTTCTGCACCGACACTGTGACTTATTGGTATACTATGGGCGCAAGCCAACTGTGATCTCTGTAAAGAAGGCAACCATCAGAAACAAAAGCCAAAGGAAAAGGAACCATGCCCCCAAGTAGATCTCCTGGGTAATATTTTACTTCCTACTAGTCAAGATGTTGATTTCCCAGGACTCTCTGATATTTCTAAATATGTTGATAATGGTGTATCTTACCCTGAAATACCTATTGTTGAAATTCAGAAGATAGCAGTGGAAACTTGTCGCGTCGCTTCTTCGGAGGTGATAGCAGAGCTACTCCTTGCGTCAATGCCTGAAGATGAAGCCGGCCCAAGCAAGAGCGGTGTCACAAAATGATCACAATCCCTAATGATGTGGTGGTCGATTAAGTTAGCTCTATTTAGGGAATGCCCTTACCCTTATCGTTGTATTAAACTTGTCATCGACATTTGCCTCTTTAAGACTCATGTGATGTGTGATCATAACCTGTCTTGTTGTCTTTCATATTTGGTTACCATTACCCTCTGCTGTGCTGTGTTTGAAATTTTAGCTTGGTACTCATGCTTCCTCAAGGTTTTCTGGTTCTGAAGTTTCATAGAACTCTCAGTTTGGGCTGTTCTTCTCTGGCTCCATTTAGGCAGAGATCTGATTTTTACAGAAAAAACATATTGTCATGAATATTGGAGGCAATGAAAGTAGCAATGGTAGGCTTAATAGAGATTGGAGTATTCTTAACTAGAACATCAGAGGGATAAATTCAGTTGACAAGTGTAACGCTGTTAATGAAAAAAATGAAGAAAGTGCTTGTTCAATTTTCCGCATTCATGAAACTAAGCGAAATCATTTTGATCATTCTTATATTAGGAAGCTTGCACCCAAATGTGAATTTTGATGGGCTGGAGTAGTTCTAAATTCAGTGGCGAGGTGCTTCTGATAAATAAGTTTTCTGTCACAGTGCAAATCACCTCCGCACATAACGGCCAACCTAGAACCTCACAACTGTTTATGTCCCGTGTCATGGGCCTAAAAGAGATGATTTTGTTCAGTGGCGCAATAACCTCCAAATTGAAGATGATGATAACGGGATGATATTGGGTGACTTTAATTTCTATAAGCCCTCTCTGATAGAAACAAAGATGGCGCCATTAATTACCTGTTTTATGTGCTTATATAGACTTGTAGCAGGCACAAATTTAGGAAATTAAATCACTAGAAAGAGAGGCAGCCTGGCTTATAGTGTAATAAATCACTGAACAGACACAATTGCAGCAGGAAATATTGCCATACGTCGACCATAGATTCTACTATTCTAGAGAGGTAAACGAGGAATTGGGGTGTCGAGACATAGATGGGCCTAATATCGGCCTAGTATGTCTAGGCCATTAGATTTAGCGGGTTGGGTTGGGTCGAGTTCTCAGAGAACGTCGACGAATACCATCCTACGCCAAGAGGTTTGGGTGGAGGCCTGACTTGAGCCTTGATTGAGCCCTTGACAGAAGGCTTCACGCTTCTGATGGGCTAGGCCCAGGTAACCTCTCTATAGTAATAATGTTCAAAACTGAAAAGGAATCATGAAACGACAGATTTTCTTTTTTATCCCAGCTATATAAAACGATGTTGACGGCCCCCCTCCAATGATATGGACGGGCACTATAGCCAAATCTGTCGCCAAAAATATGGGCAGACACCATACTGTGCAAGCATTGCGTATACAAGTAATTTACTTTTAAATAAAATATATTTAAAATATGAGCAAACGATTGGTTTATCAAATCTGGATAACTGATGCCGGGCTGCTAAGCAACCTAAGGAAGCTTTAGCAGATATAAACCTGCTATGAAGGCTTGATGTCACTTTCTCAATCTATAACTTCTTGGTAGGATTGGATAGATGCTTCTCATTCATAAAGGCTGTGTTTAGTTCACGAATTTTGGAAATTTGGCTACTGTAGCACTTTCGTTTTTATTTAGCAATTAGTGTTTAATCATGGACTAATTAGGCTCAAAACGTTCGTCTCGCAATTTTCAACCAAACTGTGCAATTAGTTTTTTTTCGTCTACATTTAATGCTCCATGCACGTATCGCAAGATTCGATGTGATGGCCACTGTAGCACTTTTTAAAAAACTTTTTGCGAACTAAACACAGCCAAAATATCTGCATTTCATATTCATTCTTTGGGAAAAAAATATTAAGGGAGCTAAAAAGCTGCAAGTTGTCAGCAAACCAGATATGAACAATGCAGCATGCATGAATGCGTCCATGCACCAACCATTGACGATATCTTTTCATCGCTGCTCCGGTAGCGTGGTGTTTAAATTTATGGCTAAAGTTTATGGCTCCGTTCGTATGCCCTTGAATTCGACTTGATTCGTTTATTTTTTTTTTATCTGGAATAGTGTTTTTCTCTCGCAACATTTCATCCGAAACAGTATTTTTCATCAACTTTCCTCCACTTTCCTCCAAAAACCCTCCAGCCGAACGGGGCCTATGGGTGTCATATCGGATGTCACGTGGGGGTGTCACATGGGAACGTTCGGATAGTAATAATAAAACAAATTATACAAGTTCTCAGTAATTTGCGAGACGAATTTATTAAGCTTAATTAATCCGTCACTAGTACATGTTTACAGCAGCACCACATTGTCAAATCATAGATTAATTAGGCTTAAAAATTTTATGTCGTAAAATAGTCATAATCTGTGTAATTAGTTATTTTTTAGTCTATATTTAACATTCTATGTATGTGTCAAACATACAATATGATATAGACTAAACTTTAAGAGAAGAACTAAATAAAGCCTATATCTCAAGCGCAGGCTGCAGTGCCAAGTTCTGTGTGCAGTAGGTGTGTTTAGTTGGAGGTACGTCATAAAACAAGATTGTTTAATCCTCCAAAGTAATGTCTCTTTGGTACAGCTCAGCTTCATAAGTGGAATTGTTTTTTAAGAGTAGCTTCATGAGCAACTTTTTAGGTGAAGCTAAGCTATTTTAGAAAAATTGTTTTAAAACAGTTTCACTAACAGAGAGGGAAATGAGGGAGAGACCTATGAAAATCTATTTTTTCAGCTTCATCTCTCTCCAATTATCTGTGAGAGCATAAGAAAGGAGTTTCATCCCATGAACTGTTTTGGAAAAGGTGTTTGACAAAAAAAAACAGCTCACAACAGCTTATGAAGTTGGTGAAGCTGTGCCAAACAAGCCCTAAGTTTTCAAACTTTTTTTATCATTCTTATTTGTGTTCATGAACTCTCGATCGTCTGGGTGTCGGGTACCATAAAAAGAGGTCACCTAAGCAACAACCGAAAAAATCGCTTAGACCCCGTCAAAATCAATGCCAAGAGACAAACTATTGGCTAACCCCCGGCCCTGACCGAGGCCACCGAATCTCCGCCTCGCACGAAAGGCCTCGGACGGCCTACCGAATCTCTGCCTCGCTCAAGGCCTCGCACGAAAGGTCTCAGACGGTCTACCGATTTTCCGCCTCGCTCAAGGCCTCGCACAAAAGGCCTCGGACGGGGAACCGATTCTCCGTCTCGCCCGAGGCCCCGCGCGTAAAGCCTCGGACGAGATGCCGATTCTCCGTATCGCTCGAGGCCGTCTCGGCAATAACCCTGTCGGCTCTGCCTCGACCGATCTCCCCAACAGAGCGTCGCGTTCAATTAATGCGACCAACCACTCCCGCAACATTAGACGGACGACGGCTCGACACAGCAAAGCAGCCGACGAGATGGGAAGTCGCATCAGCACCATACCGTCCGAGATAGGACAGGACAGGGCAGGGGTTACCGACCGCTGTGCTCGGTACTGTACCTACGACCGGCGCCCGCACTGCACTATGCTACCTAACCCCTGCTCCAGGAACAATGCGGCGTGGGGAGTCAAGTTCGGGTCACTATAGCCTCGAAATCAGCGTACATGACCAACTGCTCCCTCCATGCCTCGGCAATCAACTTCAGGGTCTCACCAACCTTGGGATTCACGCCCACCGAGCACCCCATGATGGCTCGGCCTCGGCATCAACTGAGCCTATGCTCTTCACGCGGTCAACACACAGCGACCGGCACGTCGCCCGTCAGGCCCTACGTCAAGCTATCACTAGAGCTCCCACGTCGCACAGGATCGGACGTGACCGGCACGTTGCTCCAGCACTTCAAGGGTAGGACCACTCCGTCGACCATGCCACCACAGTGACAAGCTACAGAGTTCAGACATGCAGCCTCTGTTCGCACGACGCTACGTAGCAATCACATGTATCACCCCTATCCCCCCTTCAACTATAAAAGGGAGAGACCGAGGCCGTTTCTAGGGACGGAGGCCAGACTTACTCTCATGCTCACACACACTCAGGAGCTCACGAGATAGACGAACATGCATAGGAAGAGGAACAGACGAACTCACT
This sequence comes from Miscanthus floridulus, assembly GCF_019320115.1. Lineage (NCBI taxonomy): Eukaryota > Viridiplantae > Streptophyta > Magnoliopsida > Poales > Poaceae > Miscanthus > Miscanthus floridulus. Next base: position 18,233,342 of record NC_089580.1, read on the forward strand.
CACTCACGCGCAAGCAACACTCTATAACACACACGCTTCCCCGCGGCCAGAGATCAACATCTCAAGCAAGTCACATCGCTCCACGCAGAGACCTAGAATTAGCTCCCTCTCTCACCCCGCTTGTAACCCCCTACTACAAGCACTTCAGTGCAAGGAATACAAGATTGATCTCTCAGACTGGACGTAGGGCACCTATTGCCTGAACCAGTATAAAACTTATGTCTCTTTGCATCACCATCCGGGATTAGGGGTACGCAGTATATTTTCACTAGTTGGTTGAGGGTCCGCTGGTCCAAAACACTGATAGTTGGCGCGCCAGGTAGAGGCCCTACTGCGTGTCATCTTTGTCATCCCAATAAGTTCTAGATGGTAGACCCCGTGCGATCATTGCATCTCGGCACGATAATCTGGTTCGAGAGCCTAGAGTTCATGTCTCTAGGACATGAGTATGATATGGTACTCCTCTCACCCAGAGTCCCACTGCCCGTCGATGACGTCACGCCCTAGCAGCCTAGGCGTAGGCAGCGCCCGGGCCACCGCTCCCATCGCGCTTGCCAGGCACGGCACGGGTGGGACTGTCTCAACCCCGCGCAAGCTCAGGGCGACATGCCGTGCTCTGCCGGTATTCCACGCCTAGCTGTTGGCATAAGGTCCCTGGTTGGGGACCTGTCTAGCCTGAGCCTAGATAAGGGAAAGATGCCGGTGGCGTGCGGCGATGCCCCATCACCAAGCTCTACCCCGCCACCTCCTGAGGAGTCAACTTCGGTGGAGCAAAGCCTAGCGATGGCACCATCCCCGTACCCCTTCGGGTTGAGAAATGCCGCCACCACCTATGCTTCTACCTACGCATCCGCTCACGCAGAGCCCTCAGGACGCCACCAACGCTTCGCCCTCGACTTCGACACCACAACTTTGACCCACACCCATGCTAACTCCTCGGAGGAGGATGAGGCATGGGCTAGAGTGGACTTCTCTAGGCTTCGCGACCCTGAAGCCATGTGTCGCTTCCTGGCCTCGAGCGACTACTGCTTTGGCTACTCCGACTCTGACGACGAAGGCACTTACGACCCCACTCGTGAGTGCTTCCACGTCGGACTCGGGATGCCAAGCATAGGCGATGAGGACGAAGGGGCAGGCAACCGTTCCCTGCTTCCCTAGAGGGCAGGCGATGCCACACCTCCATGCGTTGTCCCACCGGTAGCGCGGAACGAGAACCTTGCCCCCAGATGCCCGAACCTGGAGCAGCTCTATGAGCTTCAGGCCAAGGTCGAGCAAGACCAACTCCTTCTGTAGCAGCTTCGAGACACTCTCGAGCAGGAGCAGCGAGGTCACAGTGATGGCGAAGGAGCCCAGCAGAGGGCCCGCGACGTGCACCACCACATCAATGACAATGAAGGGGGGTGAGCAACCCCCAATCTTTAATCACGCTAGCCAGAACATCGTGGCTGTGGTGATGCTTGTCCAAACGATGCCCGAGCCCTCTCGACGGGTCCGCGGTGAGCTCTAGGATCTCCTCGAGACCACCGTGGTGCAGCAGGCCGAGAGTTCCACCTCCCAATGGTGCGGAGGCACCTCGGAGCTTCCCACGGCACTGCCTTGGCAGGATAGGGAGGCCTTGGTTCGACCCAAGCCTGCTCAGGCACCGACAGCCAACAGGGTCACCTTGCTGCACGACCACCTCAGCAACCGATGTGAGGCACAGGGCGACCATGAGATGGTCAGCAGGCGACGGTGCCACGATAATGAGGGGCCCATGCGGGGCTTCCATCCACACCGAGGTGGCCGCTATGATAGTGGGGAAGACCGCAGTCCTTCTCCTGAGCTGCCTAGCCCTCGGGTTTTTAGCAGAGCCATCTACGCTGCTCATTTCCTAGCCCGGTTCCGGCAACCTGCCAACCTCACAAAGTATAGCGGCGAGACCAATCCTAAACTTTGGCTGGCTGATTACCGCCTAGCTTGTCAGCTAGGCGGTGTGAACAGTGACCTGCTCATCATTCGCAACCTCCTGTTGTTCCTGTCAGACTCGACGCGAGCCTAGCTAGAACACCTCCCCCCTCGTAGATCCACGACTGGCGCAACTTGGTAAGGGTCTTCGTCGGGAACTTTTAGGGCACGTATGTGCGCCCTGGGAACTCCTAGGACCTCAAGAGTTGCTGTCAGGGCCTGGATGAGTCTCTCCAAGACTTCATCCGGCGCTTCTCCAAGAAATGCACCGAGTTGCCAAGCGTTGGCGACTCAGAAATTGTCCAAGCTTTCCTCTCTGGCACCACCTGCCAAGACCTAGTCCGAGAGTTGGGCTGAAACATGCCAACCTTGGCGGCCGCGCTCCTCGACATTGCCACCAACTTCGCCTCGGGCGAAGAGGCCATTGGGGCCATCTTCCCCGACAACGACGCCAAAGGGAAGCAGAGGGACGAGGCCCCCGGGGTCTCGGCTTCCCACCTGAAGGGTCGAGATGGCGACTAGAGGGGGGGTGAATAGTCTTTTCTAAAACTTAATTGCGTAGGCTAACCGATACAAATGCGGAATTAAAACTATCGGTCTAGCCAAGACTATACCCCACTATATATGTTCACTAGCACCTTGCAAAGATAACAATTATGCAACAAAGGTGCCGGGCTAGCTAGAGCTCTCCTAAACAATTCTAGGAGCAAGGTTACACAAACCTAGGCCACTAGTACTTTAAGCGACAAGGGAGCTCCTACACATGCTAGTGAGCAAAAGCACAAAGCTAATGATGCTCACTAGCAATGCTCAATAACAAGGCAACCAATGCCTAATTAGAGAGCGCAAATACTTAGCTACACAAACTAAGCAATGTGACTAACAAGGTTACTAAAACCAAATTAGCCACGCAAGGGAGCTACTTCTATGCTACACAAGCAAGAAGGTAATTAGCAAGCTACACAAGCTATCTAATTACAAGAGCAACTACACAAGCTTAATATGTATAAAAGTAATTGCAAGCTTGTGTAATGGGGATGCAAACCAACGGGAAGAACAAGGTTGACACGATGATTTTTCTCCCGAGGTTCACGTGTTTGCCAACACGCTAGTCCCCGTTGTGTCGACCGCTCACTTGGTGGTTCGGCGGCTAATTAGCATCACCCGCTAAGCCCGCACGTCGGGCGCCGCAAGAACCTACCCCTTGAGTGAGGGTAGCTCAATGACACGCTTTACTAGAGTTGCTCTTCGCGGCTCCCGCGGGGCGAGCACAATGCCCCTCACAAGCACTTCTCCGGAGCGCCGCACAAGCTTCTTGCGCGCTTCGACGGAGACCACCACCAAGCCGTCTAGGAGGTGGCAACCTCCAAGAGTAACAAGCACCACCGGCTTGCAACTCGATCACCTAGTGCCACTCGATGCAACCTCACGATGCAATCGCACTAGAATCGCTCACTCACACAATCGAATGATCACTATCAAGTATATGTGTGATGGAGGGCTCCCAAGCACTCACAAGCATGGACACTAAGTCCCTTGAGGTGCTCCACACCAGCCATGGCCGAGGGCCACTTCTATTTATAGCCCCAAGGGCTAAACTAGCCGTTACCCCTTCACTGGGCAACGGTCGGGCCGACCGGACGCTCCGGTCGTGTTGACCGACGCTGGACCTCAGCGTCCGGTCGCCCACAGACGACCACGTGTCCCGGTTCCAACGGTCACTTGACCTGACCGGACGCATCAGCTTCAACTGACCGGACGCTGAACCCCCAGCGTCCGGTCGTTTCCAGTAAGCTCCCGAGCATGACCGGACGCGTCCGGTCGAACGCGATCGGACGCAGCCAGCGTCCGGTCACTCTCTAGCTACTGCTACACTCCACGTCAGCGCGACCGGACGCAGCCTGCCAGCGTCCGGTGCATTCAGATCCAGCGTCCGGTCAGTTGACCGACGCCAGCATCTTCTCCATTCTCTTCACCCTTGCTCAAGTGTGCTAACCACAAGAATTTGCATCCGGCGCAATAGAAAATAGGCATTCCATTTTCCCGAAAGCGCCGAATCCCGCCGACAAGCTCGGCGGGAGGGAGAGAGGGACCCAAACCCATCTCACCCCTGCAAACACCACCTCCTTTGTAAATGTGCCAACACCACCAAGTGTACACCACCATGTGTATGTGTGTTAGCATTTTCACAATCATTTCCCAAAGGATGTTAGCCACTCAACTTGCCACGCCACTCGATCCTAGCGACAATGCAAAGTTAGATCACTCGAGTGGCACTAGATGACCGATATGCAAACAAGTTTGCCCCTCTTGATAGTACGGCCATCTATCCTAAACCCGGTCATAAACTTCTCTACACACCTATGACCGGTGAAATGAAATGCCCTAGGTTATACCTTTGCCTTGCGCATTCCATTCCATCTCCTCCAATGTCGATGCAACACATGCACCAACACGATCAACAATGATATGATCCACTTCATATCATCACATGATCATATTGGTTCATCGATCTTGACTCTACTTGCTCTTCACCGTTGCCATCGTCCATCGGCGCCAAGTCTTGCTCAAGCTTCACCGCCACGCGGTCCATCACTCCAAAGCCTTCGACTTGCCCTTCACGCTTGCAACCGGTCCATCAAGCCAAGTCTTGTCTTGATCTTCTCCACCTTGATCACATGACTCAATGTCATGTCTCATGTGCAATTAAGCTCCTTCATCATCACATGTGTGAGCTTTGCAACATCTCCAAGCCATTTTCACCTTCATGGCATATGTTGCTCACACACATGTACCTGTGGACTAATCACCTGTGTATCTCACATAAACACAATTAGTCCACCTAAGTTGTCACTCAATTACCAAAACCAAACAAGGACCTTTCAATCTCCCCCTTTTTGGTAATTGATGACAACTCTACAAAGATATAGAAATTAAGCTCTTTTGGATTCATGTTGCTTGCCCAAGCAATTTTACCATGTCAAAATGATTTTGGACAAGTACCATAAACCCGAAATGGTAGTATTAGCTCCCCCTACATATGTGCTAGAGTATTTAATTTGAAGCTTGCACATATGCATAGATTGAAATTGTGGGAGAGTAAATACTACAAAATGATGCTAAGGTGTATAGAATAAACCTTTGAAGCGTGTACCAATCGGAGTTGCACCTTTAAGTTCATCCTTAGCACCATGGTTAGCTAGATATCACTTGATAATAAAACACTAGATACCTTGTGAGATCAACATTAAAAGCAAGGTACTAGCATTACTTGAAAAGCATACCAAGTGTCTAGCTATCATCCTATGCATGCTAGTTATCAAATCATCATTCCAAGTTCTACAACTAGCATACACCACACAAGCATGCATATTGAATCTTAAAAGCTTATGCAATGCAAGCAAGCACATGAATATGCATATATCAAATGCAATCAATCAAAGTTCATGAGCTTGCTCCCCCTACTTGTGTGCTTCTCTTGTCCAAGAATTTTGATCCATCTCTTTTCTTCAATGTTGCTCCCTCTTTGTCCATGTCCAACCTCTATTTCTTTTGTATCTCATCTCTCCCATTGTACAATCTCTCTCCCATTCAATCAAGCTTCATATCTTTGTACAATCTCTCCCCCTTTGTCATCAATTTCCATAAAAGGTGTGCTTCTTATTGATGCAAAGGTATGCTCTTTGGGGTAGATGGTTGAGACTTGCATTTTTGATGGACATTACTTGAATATTGGAATGACACCACAAGTAGATACCATTTAGAACTTGTAACTTGTATTACATTGTATCTTATCATTCTATACATGGGTCATCCATTTTATGCACTTAAGCTCTTGTAGGTGAGGGATGCATTCTTCATTTGATGATCACTTAAAGTTGAGGATCACTTGTGGAACCATCGTCTACTATGTATAGATACCACTTGTAGGAAGTGAATACCATTTGAAAGAATCTTCTAGTATGGAACCACTTGTTTGATTTATCAATAAAGACCATTTCTTGAACATTTGCTATCTTCATGAGTACCACTTATAGGATATCACTTGTGAGTTGAAACATACTAACTAGATATCCATTTGCATTGTTGTCTTGTGCTTGTACTCTTATCACTATCATGAGCTTCTATGATGACTTGAACTAAATTGTTTTGCCTAAGCTTTCAAGTCCGGTTTGAACCAATGACAAGCTTCTTCACACCTCTTGCAAGGGTTATCTTGCCAATGTTGTACTTGTCACTTGTTAGCAATCCAATTAAGTCAAGTACTTGGGTTTACTAGCTCATGAACAAATTCATATACTAACCACTAGATCAAGTAATCATTCAAGCAATAGTGGTAGGCTATGAATTTAAAACATTTCATTTGTAATGCATGATCCTATGAAGCATGTACTATATGCACTAACCGCATACTAGTAAGGGATGAAATGATCATGCACATTACAATGATACCTTTGCTATGTTGGAGTAGAGGATAGTCACATAGATTCCAATTCATTACTCCAATAGCAATGTGAAGTCCAATTATAAGCTTGGTGAAGACCAATAGATACCAATTTGAATTCCATTCTTCACCCATATGAAATGAATACCACTTATGATCAAGTGCACTTTCTTGTTGTGGTTGACTTGCTTTATCTTTTGATCTTTGCTTGCATGAGAGCATCAATTTGAGAATACCACTTGAAATATCATGACTAGCTCTCTTTTGGGTGTTGCTTGCTTTTCTTGATCAATCCTTTTGATTGCTTCAACTAAGCATCTCAAATGTTCCTCGGATCACCACTTCCATGTTAGCCTTCCAAGTACCACACTTGGTTTACCTACACATAGGCGGCAAGCCCCTACACTAGGGAGAAGTGACCTCTCTCCAAGAATCATTGTTGACACTCACTTGAAATAACTTGATTGATTGATCCAAGTGATGGACTTAACTTGATGAGTAACCTTGATTCCTTCTTTAAGTCCTTTTCTTTCTACTTGTTTAAGTCCTTTTCTTTCTACCAAATGATTTCCAATAGTCACTAGAACTTAAACTTCATCTTCATCTTGAGTTTGATCTTGATCTTCTAATTTGAGTACCAAAAGTGTGCAAAGTACACTTCTCAATCAAATGGCCTTGTACTCATATCTTGTCATGCTTCTAGATCATTTCAAAACCAAACTTAGGTACCTCAAACACTTGTAAACATGTTTCCAACTTGAGGACCTTTCAATCAAAGTGACTCTAGATCAATCCAATACTTGTCACTTTTATGGCAGATTCTGTACTCTCCAAAGAACTAAGCATATTTCTCAAAGTACAAATCCAAATACCACAAAATTTAGTGGAGATGAGCTTCACTAAGTTATCTAGCAGCCATAAAAATTTTAGCTTCATTTGATCTCATATGACTGCCAAATTTTAATTCTTCCACCACTGCTACATGCTGAAAACTGCTGCACTATAGCTGACAAGAACCACTCCAAAACCTGAAGCATTTCTTATCCAATTTCCATGAAATTTCTACAGCATCTTATACCATAAATCTAGAGCATGTACACCAATTTTCACGCCAATCCAATAAGTTTTCAATACTCAAACATGGCTATGATCACAGCTAGCTCAGATTTTGAATATAGGACAGATTTCAAGCAATTGAGCTATACTTCATCAAATATGAATCAAACTTGATACTAACTTGTTTGAATACTTCCATAAGACATATATCCATTCAAATCCACTTACTAAATGTCATCTCATGAATTTATCCAACACAAATCAATCCAAACTTGATTACTAAGCAATTATCCATTCAAACATCTCATAGCAAGCAACATTGCATATTTATCTAATTCAATCAACTCATATGCACCCAAATGAAATGATCAACTAGAGATATACCTTGGTTAGCTCATGATCATCCAACTAGCAAGCTTCAACTCAATTATTTGCAAGTCATCAAATATTCCAATAAATCACCACAACTTGAATATGATACTTGTATGTTGTAGCACATTTGGACTTCATTCAATTTGTCATGGCATTGGGATTGCATGTGCTACTAAGCTTCATATCTTGACTCAACATATGATGAACAATAGTGAGATCAATTGAATCAATCCTCCAATGCCAATGGTACCTACACACATTCATCCACTTTTTGATGGTACCCAAACAAGTTTGGGTCCTCTCAAGTTAGGAGCAACATACTTAGGCAACGCCTTAGTATGAGTAGCGGGATGTTTTGCAATTGCAACCAATGAGGTACCATTGCCATCCTTTCTAAGCATATCATGATTATCAATTGAAATAGGCTTAGAAATTTTACCTAGGGGACATGAATGTGCCATGTGTCCCCTTTCCCGGCATGAGTAGCACTTCCTCTTTGATTGAGCCTTCTCTTCCTTGCTCATGTGGTGCTTCTCATTGCCTTGCCTCTCATGGATTGCTTGAGCCTTCTTCTCAAGCTTGTTAGGACACTTAGAGGCAAAGTGTCCCAGTACTTCCACACTTGAAGCACTTGATGTGAGCATAGACTTTCTTCTCATTGTCATTCTTGCTCATCATCTTGGCATCTTGAATTTGCATTGGATGCCTTGCCTTTCCACCCCTTCTTGTTTTCTTCTTCTTTATCATCAAATCACCACCATCTTCATGGTTGATCTTGATTTGCTCTTGGGGTGTCTTCTCTTGCTCAACTTGTGGCTTTGGTTGAGGCTTCACTTGTTGCTTCACCAATTCCTTGGTTGGGCACATTGAGGTAAGATGACCCCAAGTGCCGCACTTGAAGCACTTGACATGCTTTAGCCTCTCTTCTTCTTTCTTCAACTTGAGCTTCTCGATGTTAGGGCAACCATTTGCAAAGTGTCCCACTTCATGACACCGGAAGCACATGGTATGAGAGAGCTTTCTTTGATGTAGCTTCTTTATCTTTCTTTCTCTCTTTCTTTCGCCCTTTGTCATCTTCTTTTCGAAGCCAATGCCACACTTGTCACCATAGTTTCTTTGAGTTTTCAACATATGCTCAAAGGTGACTTTTGAGTTGTAGCACCTCTCTAACTTGTTGCTCAATTTCTTCACTTCATTTTTGAGCTCAATTGTTCTCCTTCAAAATGTTAGTCTCACAAGACATGGAAGTAGAACAAGCATCTATATGTGAAGAGCATGGCATATCTAATAAATCATCACAAGAGGTGGATACATGCTTCTTGCCTACATCACAAGGGTTAGCAATAGTATGTGATTGATCAATTGACCCATGTGATGAGCTCTCATTATTTTTAAGTTTCTTTGTAAATATTTTAATGAGAGAAGCTTGTTTTTCTAATAATTCATCATGAGATGCAAGTAGTGTCTCATGATTCAATTTAAGCTCATCAAGTGAAGATTTATAAGCATCAAGTAATTTCTTATGTTCTTCACAAGAGTTCTTTAGAAATGAGTTTTCATTTTCTAATTTTAATGTTTTAGCTTTCTCATTTTCTAAAGACATGGTCATGCTAGCAAGTCTACTAACAAGCTCATCATATGAATCAACATGATCAACCACATCATCATTTGATACCTTAGTGTCACCTTGTGACATGAAGCAATGTGGTGTAGTGGATGGGCTTGTAGTAGCATCATCATGGCTTGAGCATGAACCATCATTACCATCAAGTGTGCATGGGGTAGCATCATCACTTGCAACACTTGTGGCATCATCATCAACCTTGTCAAGTGAACTTGTAGTGGATTGATCATCATCATCCTCACTTGACAATGAGGTGGAGCAATCTTCCACAATCACCAAATTGTGGTTATGCTCAACACACTCATGTGTCCTCCTTCTTGGGCTCATCCTCCTTCTTGAATTTGCCATCATCCCATGTGGAGGAATCACCGAAGGTGTCCTTGATGGAGTCCCATATCTCACGAGCGGTCCCCTTGTAGTTTACTTGCTTCATCAAATCAAAATGTAAAGCATCCAATAGAAAACAACAAGCATTTGCATCAAGTTCATAGAGGACTCTTTGAGCTTTGGTTAGAGTTCTATGATCCAAGACATGGGAGAGACCACTAGTGACAACCCACCAAAATTTAGGTCCCTTTGCACGAAAATGATCAAGCATATGATTTTTCCAAAGTGCAAAGTTAGTGCCATTCAAAAATGTGATTCTCACAATCATCTAGCCCATTAGACGCCATCCTCTCGGGTCGGTGAAGACCACAAATGAGAGACCGGGCTCTGATACCACTTGAAGGGTCGAGATGGCGACTAGAGGGGGGGTGAATAGTCTTTTCTAAAACTTAATCGCGTCGGCTAACCGATACAAATGCGGAATTAAAACTATCGATCTAGCCAAGACTATACCCCACTATATATGTTCACTAGCACCTTGCAAAGATAACAATTATGCAACAAAGGTGCCGAGCTAGCTAGAGCTCTCCTAAACAATTCTAGGAGCAAGGTTACACAAACCTAGGCCACTAGTACTTTAAGCGACAAGGGAGCTCCTACACATGCTAGTGAGCAAAAGCACAAAGCTAACTGAATGCTCACTAGCAATGCTCAATAACAAGGCAACCAATGCCTAATTAGAGAACGCCAAATACTTAGCTACACAAACTAAGCAATGTGACTAACAAGGTTACTAAAACCAAATTAGCCACGCAAGGGAGCTACTTCTATGCTACACAAGCAAGAAGGTAATTAGCAAGCTACACAAGCTATCTAATTACAAGAGCAACTACACAAGCTTAATATGTATAAAAGTAATTGCAAGCTTGTGTAATGGGGAATGCAAACCAACGGGAAGAACAAGGTTGACACGATGATTTTTCTCCCGAGGTTCACGTGTTTGCCAACATGCTAGTCCCCGTTGTGTCGACCGCTCACTTGGTGGTTCGGCGGCTAATTAGCATCACCCGCTAAGCCCGCACGTCGGGCGCCACAAGAACCTACCCCTTGAGTGAGGGTAGCTCAATGACACGCTTTACTAGAGTTGCTCTTCGCGGCTCCCGCGGGGCGAGCACAATGCCCCTCACAAGCACTTCTCCGGAGCGCCGCACAAGCTTCTTGCGCGCTTCGACGGAGACCACCACCAAGCCGTCTAGGAGGTGGCAACCTCCAAGAGTAACAAGCACCACCGGCTTGCAACTCGATCACCTAGTGCCACTCGATGCAACCTCACGATGCAATCGCACTAGAATCGCTCACTCACACAATCGAATGATCACTATCAAGTATATGTGTGATGGAGGGCTCCTAAGCACTCACAAGCATGGACACTAAGTCCCTTGAGGTGCTCCACACCAGCCATGGCCGAGGGCCACTTCTATTTATAGCCCCAAGGGCTAAACTAGCCGTTACCCCTTCACTGGGCAACGGTCGGGCCGACCGGACGCTCCGGTCGTGTTGACCGGACACTGGACCTCAGCGTCCGGTCGCCCACAGACGACCACGTGTCCCGATTCCAACAGTCACTTGACCTGACCGGACGCTCTAGCTTCAACTGACCGGACGCTGAACCCCCAACGTCCGGTCGTTTCCAGTAAGCTCCCGAGCATGACTGGACGCGTCCGGTCGAACGCGATCGGACGCAGCCAGCGTCCGGTCACTCTCCAGCTACTGCTACACTCCACGTCAGCGCGACCGGACGCAGCCTGCCAACGTCCGGTGCATGCAGATCCAGCGTCCGGTCAGTTGACCGACGCCAGCATCTTCTCCATTCTCTTCACCCTTGCTCAAGTGTGCTAACCACAAGAATTTGCATCCGGCGCAATAGAAAATAGGCATTCCATTTTCCCGAAAGCGCCGAATCCCGCCGAACAAGCTCAGCGGGAGGGAGAGAGGGACCCAAACCCATCTCACCCTTGCAAACACCACCTCCTTTGTAAATGTGCCAACACCACCAAGTGTACACCACCATGTGTATGTGTGTTAGCATTTTCACAATCATTTCCCAAAGGATGTTAGCCACTCAACTTGCCACGCCACTCGATCCTAGCGACAATGCAAAGTTAGATCACTCGAGTGGCACTAGATGACCGATATGCAAACAAGTTTGCCCCTCTTGATAGTACGGCCATCTATCCTAAACCCGGTCATAAACTTCTCTACACACCTATGACCGGTGAAATGAAATGCCCTAGGTTATACCTTTGCCTTGCGCATTCCATTCCATCTCCTCCAATGTTGATGCAACACATGCACCAACACTGATCAACAATGATATGATCCACTTCATATCATCATATGATCATATTGGTTCATCGATCTTGACTCTACTTGCTCTTCACCGTTGCCATCGTCCATCGGCGCCAAGTCTTGCTCAAGCTTCACCGCCACGCGGTCCATCACTCCAAAGCCTTCGACTTGCCCTTCACGCTTGCAACCGGTCCATCAAGCCAAGTCTTGTCTTGATCTTCTCCACCTTGATCACACTGACTCAATGTCATGTCTCATGTGCAATAAGCTCCTTCATCATCACATGTGTGAGCTTTGCAACATCTCCAAGCCATTTTTCACCTTCATGGCATATGTTGCTCACACACATGTACCTGTGGACTAATCACCTGTGTATATCACATAAACACAATTAGTCCACCTAAGTTGTCACTCAATTACCAAAACCAAACAAGGACCTTTCACCACCTCCCCAAGAAAAAGAAGAAGGGTCACTAGGGGAAGCAGGAAGTCCATGAGGCCGGCCAAGTCATGGCCGCAAAGCACAAAAATCCCCGAGGACCCAGAGGCCCTGGGCTCTTCGACGATATGCTGAAGAAGCCCTGCCCTTACCACCAAGGCCTGGTGAAGCATGCCCTCAAGGAGTGTACCATGCTTCGGCGTTACTACACCAAGCTTGGGCTCCCCAATGACGATGCCAAGAGGAGGGGCACCGGTGACAGGGATGACGACAGGTTCCCCGAGGTGCACAACGCCTTCATGATCTTCAGCGGGCCTTCAGCGTGCCTCACGGCACGCCAGCGGAAGAAGGAACACCGAGAGGTCTTCTCGGTGAAGGTGGCCGCTCCTCGGTACCTTAACTGGTCTTGGGAGGTGATCACCTTTGACCAAGACGACCACCCCGATTATGTCCTGAATCTCAGGCAGTACCCACTTGTCATCGACCCCATCATCGGCAACACTCGGCTCACTAAGGTGTTGATGGACAGAGGCAGCGGCCTCAACATCCTCTACGCCAACACCCTGGAGCTCCTAGAGCTTGACAGGTCATAGCTCTGGGACGGCGCCACACCTTTCCATGGCATTGTGCTAGGGAAATGCACGTGGCCCCTCGGGCGCATCGACCTACCCATCTGCTTCGATATTCCCTCCAACTACCACAAGGAGGTCCTCACCTTTGAGGTGGTTGGGTTCAAGGGAACCTACCATGCTATCCTGGGGCGGCCATGCTACGCCAAGTTCATGGCGGTCTCCAACTACACCTACCTCAAGCTCAAGATGTCAGGCCCCAATGGCGTCATCACTATCGAGTCCACGTACAAGCATGCATACGACTGCGACGTTGAGTGCATTGAGTACGCCGAGGCCCTCGTGGAGGCCAAGACCCTCATTGTCAACCTCGACCGACTCGGTAGCGAGGTGCCCGACTCCAAGCGTCGCGCTGGGACTTTTGAGCCCACGAAGGCCGTCAAGATCGTCCCAGTAGACCCCACCTGCCCCGACAACCGGGCGCTGAGGATCAGCGCCACCCTCGACATCAAATAGGAAGCCATGCTCGTCGACTTTCTTCGCATGAATGCTAATATGTTCGTGTGGAGTCCCTCGGACATCCTAGGCATACCAAGGGAGGTCGCCGAGCACGCCTTGGACATCCGAGCCAGCTCTAGACCGATGAAGCAGCGCCTGCGCTGATTCGATAAGGAAAAGCGTAGGGCCATCGGTGAAGAGGTGCAGAAGCTTTTGGTGGCTGGATTCATCAAAGAAGTGTCCCATCCGGAGTGGTTAGCTAATCCTGTATTAGTTAAGAAGAAAAATGGGAAGTGGAGAATGTGTGTAGACTACACCGGTCTAAACAAAGCATGTCCAAAAGTCCCTTTCCCATTACCTCGAATCGACCAAATCATTGACTCCACTGCGAGATGTGAAACCCTATCCTTCCTTGACGCGTATTCCAGTTACCATCAGATCAAGATGAAAGAGTCTGACCAGCTCGTGACTTCTTTCATCATACCATTTGGCATGTACTGCTACGTGACTATGCCGTTCGGCCTCAGAAACATGGGGGCCACATACCAGCAGTGCGTGACCCATGTCTTCGGCGAGCACATCGGGCGGACCATCGAGGCCTATGTGGATGACATCATGGTCAAGTCCAGGAAGGCCAGCGATCTCATCAATGACTTGGAAATAGCCTTCAGATGCCTCAAAGAAAAGGGCATCAAGCTCAACCCCGAGAAGTGTGTCTTCGGGGTCCCCCGAGGCATGCTCTTAGGATTCATAGTCTTGGAACATGGCATTGAGGCCAACCCAAAGAAGGTCTTAGCCGTAACCAACATGGGGCCAATCCAAGACCTCAAGGGAGTATAGAGGGTTATGGGATGCCTTGCGGCCCTGAGCCGCTTTATCTCATGCCTTGGCAAAAAAAGGCTTACCTCTGTATTGCCTCTTGAGGAAATTAGAACGCTTTTCTTAGACCCCCGAGGCCAAAGAAGCCCTCGCCAAGCTCAAGGCATCGCTCACCAATCCTCCCATCCTAGTACCACCGGCCAAGGGTGAGGCCCTCTTACTCTACGTCACTGCAACGACCTAAGTGGTCAGCGCGGCCATAGTGGTTGAGAGGTAGGAAGAGGGGCATGCTCTACCCATCCAATGACATATTTACTTCATCAGCGAAGTGCTCTCTAAGACCAAAACACGCTACCCCCACATCCAGAAACTGATCTATGCTGTGGTCTTGGCTCGACGCAAGCTGTGTCACTACTTCGAGTCCCACCAAGTGACTGTGGTATCGTCTTTCCCCCTGGGAGAGATAATCCATAACTGGGAGGCCTCGGGTAGGATAGCCAAGTGGGTCGTCGAACTCATGGGGGAAGCTATGTCCTTTGCGCCTTAGAAAGCAATTAAATCTTAGGTCTTGGCCGATTTCGTGGTAGAGTGGACTGACATCCAACTTCCACCTACCCAAGTCTTGGCGGAATGCTGGACCATGTACTTTGATGGGTCCCTGATGAAGACCAGGGTGAGCATGGGTCTGCTCTTCATCTCACGCCTCAAGGTACACATGCGCTACATGATTCGGCTCTACTTCGCCGCCTCCAACAACATAGCCGAGTACGAAGCCCTCGTCAACGGCTTGTAGATCACCATCAAACTTGGAGTATGGCGTCTCGACGTACGGGGCGATTCGTAGCTCATTATCAATCAAGTGATGAAGGAGTCAAACTGCCATGACCCCAAAATGGAGGCGTACTACAAGCTGGTATGTCACCTTGAAGACAAGTTCGATGGTCTCGAACTCAACCACATCATGCGTAAATTCAATGAGGCCGCAGATGAACTGGCAAAGATGGCGTCGGTGTGGGCCTCGGTCCCCCCAAACGTCTTTGCTAGAGACCTCCACAAACCCTCCATTGACTGCACCTTGGTGATGGAAGAGGGCCCAGTGGTCGAGCCCCCCGTAGGGCTCGAGGCCCCCTCTATTGCCGAGACTCCTTTGGCCGAACCTGAGGTCATGGAAGTCAACACAGAGCCTCCCGAGGCCAACCAGGGCATGGACTGGCGAGTCCCATTCCTTGATTACCTCGTCCAAGGAGAGCTTCCCGCTGATAGGACCAAAGCCTAATGGCTTGCTTGGTGAGCCAAGACTTATGTTCTCAGCGACGGTGAATTATACAGGCGAAGTCCATCTGGCGTCCTCTAATGATGCATCACTACTGAGGCAGGTCGAGCCCTACTTTGGGACTTGCACATGGGAGCCTATGGGCACCATGTAGCACCTCAAACGCTCGTTGGAAATGCTTTTCGCCAAGGGTTCTACTGGCCAATGGCTGTTGCTAATGCCACCAAGCTAGTACGCTCCTGCAAGGGATGCCAGTACTACTCACGGCAAATGCATCTCCTGGCCCAAGCTCTCCAAACCATCCCCATCACATGGTTGTTTACCGAGTGGGGGCTCAACATGGTTGGGCCTCTACAGAAAGCCCCCAGGGGCTTCACCCATCTGCTGGTAGCAATCGATAAGTTCTCCAAGTGGATCGAGGCTCATCTGATCAATCGAATCAAGTCCAAGCAAGCGGTGCTGTTCTTCACTAATATCATCCACAGGTTTGGGGTTCCAAACACAATCATCACCGACAATGGGATGTAGTTCACTAGCCACAAGTTCCTAACGTTCTACAACGACCACCACATCCGTGTGGCCTGGTCAGTCATAGGACATTCTAGGACAAACTACCAAGTAGAGCGTGCCAACGGCATGATCCTACAAGGCCTTAAGCCAAGAATATACAATCGGTTGAAGAAATTTGGCAAGAAATGGCTTGCCGAACTCCCATCGGTCATCTGGAGCCTGAGGAACACCCCGAGCCAAGCCACGGGGTTCACACCATTCTTCTTGGTCTATGGAGTCGAGGCCATCCTCCCCACCGACTTGGAATATGGTTCCCCGAGGCTATAGGCCTACGACGAGCAAAGTAACCGCACTACCCATGAAGACACCCTCGACCAACTGGAGGAAGCCTGAGATGTTGCGCTGCTATATTCGGCTAAGTACCAGCAAGCCCTACGATGCTATCAAGCCTGGCGCATTCGAAGCCGAGACCTGAAAGTGGGCGACCTGGTGCTGAGGCTAAGGAAGAGCAACAAGGGCCACCACAAGCTGACCCCGCCATGGGAAGGACCGTACATCATCGCCCAAGTGCTGAAGCCTAGGACCTACAAGCTAGCCAACGAGAAGGGTGAAATCCTCACCAACACTTGGAACATAGAACAACTATGTCGCTTTTACCCTTAAAATCCCAAGCATTGTATACATTGTTTCTCAAAATATAATTAAGAAGTGTTCTTTAGTTGTTCTAATTTTTCAAGAAACCCCCCAGGCTCATCAAGGTCCTCAGCGATACGACGACTCCATTAGGGAGACACGGCTCTACCTCTGTAGAATCGAGCCTCCGTCGGGGGCTAGAAGGGGGGACTCCCCCCTAAGTCCCACGCACCATTTTTTAGTCGTTTTTCGAAAAAATTTCTATGCCAAACTCTCTGGCACGCTCTGGCAAATCAATTATAAAAGACCTAAGGACCGAAAGTCTGTCTTAGGGCCAAAAGGTTAGCCGAGTCACGAGACGGCCTACGCCTCTAGGCTACGGCACTCCCTCACCACCTTTTTTGCCCTAGGGACAGCTTAGGCTCCGAGGAAGTTTTTTGCAAGTGATGTGTTCAGAAACAAGACAGAGGGCAGAGGCTTGGAAATACAATAAAAAACGATTAAAAAGCATAGATGCACAAGCACTTTAAAAAGGCCTCGATGGCCACCAGCGTTATGATACGGTAACATAATCCCTAATTTATTTACATGGCCTCTTGGGCCCAGGTCAAGGCTCAGGGTCTCCAGCATCAGCAGACGACGTGGGAGGGACCACCTCCTCTTCAAACAGCTTCGCTAGCGCCGTGTTGGGGCCCTTAGCCGCCTCCATCAGCTTTGTGACCTCCTCGTTGGCCTCCTTGTCATCCTTAGGCAAAACATAGCCATCACTGATGGCCTTGAGGTTGACACCGACATAGTGCGAGGAGACGATAGCCAGGGCACGCTTGACACCCGTGTGCAGTGCCCCCCGGAGTCGCTCGCGCACTTGGCCGCTCAACGTGACCAAGCGGCTCCTAAGGGAGCTGCCCGACTAGGCCCCCTCAACCTCTAGGGCCTCGCACATGGTATGGGGGGCACTCTACAGTGTGTTGTGCTCCTCGATCTTGGCCTCAAGCACCGCCTGCACTACGATAGAGGCCTAGGCTGCTCGGGTGACCTCCTTCTCCAACTCTGTGCCAAAACAAACAGAATGGGGTCAAGCACAAAGGAAAACGAGCCAAATAGGGGCGGAGGCCCACGGGACTCACCCTCGGCTTTCTCTTCCCAGCGCTGGGCCTCGACTCGAGAGGCCTCGGCTTTCTCCTTCTAGCCCTGGACCTTGACCCGAGAAGCCTCGGCCGCCCTGGAAGCCTCCTTCTCTAGCTCTGCATCACACCAGGGAGTTAGGAGTCGAACGCAAGAAAAGCAAGTAAAACAAGGGGAACAGGACTCACCCTCGACCTTTCCCTTCCAGGCAACAGCCTCGGTCCGGGAAGCCTCGGCCACCTTGAGGGCCACTGCCAGGGCGCCTTTCGTCAGCAAGTGTGCACCCTGCTCTGCCCCTAGCTGCCCAGCAAGGGCCTTGGCAGAGGTTGTCGCTTCTTCAGCCCAGGACCTAAAGGTGTCTTGATCGCCGGCCACGCGGGTCTGCTCCTCCTCCAGCTCCTTGACCCGCACCGCCAAAGGGACAACCTGCTCCTGAGCCATGGCCGCCTCGACCTTCATATCGGCACAATGAAGGTGGAGGTCCTCCACCTTCGCACTCCGCGTCGACAGAAGCTCATTGGCATCAGCGAGCAAGCCCTTTTGCCGCTAGAGCTGGCCCTAGATGTCCCTCTCCTATTGGAGGAACAATGACTTCCCAAGGGACCGGGTATTGAGCTCCTAGATAGGCAAAACAGGGGTCATTCACTACGATAAAACTCGAAAAAAGACGACACCACATGAGAAAAGAAGGCACGAACCTGGGTGACCCCGGGCAGATCGTCGACCACGACGGACAGCGCTGTCCACAGCGACCGCTCCGCCAGCTGGTGGTATTGCTTGAAGGTGTCCTAGCGCCCCCCTCAGCCACGTCCTTAAGGGCGAACAGAGGCTCCCCCTTAGGGTCATCCCGGCTCTGCCATGAGACACACGGGTGATCCTACCCGCAGGGCTCGGGTCGTACCCACATGAGGTCTGAGCTTCCCTCGCCATAGGTCAGAGCTGGCTGCTCCATAGTGTCGGCCGCCTTGGCATTGACCACTCCTTCGCCCAGGAAGTATCGTCGGAGGAGATCGAATGGACCTCCACTTCCCAGGCGCTCTCCTACAACAGCGGTGGGCCTTGGACCAGTGGCGGTATTGAGGCTTGCCCTGCCTTCGCCTCCACTTCCTGGGCTGCCGCCCTCATCGCGCTCATGCCGGCTCCCGCCACCCCGGCCTCGGTGGTCTCGGGGGCTCCGGTCCCCGTTGCTTTGGCCTCGGTGGTCTTGGACGCCCCGGCCTCCATCGCCTCGGCCTCGGAAGTCCGGGGGGGGCCTCTGTGTCACCCTCGGTGGCCTCGGCAACTGAGGGCGCCTTGGCCCTATCTAACTCGTGGGTCTTGGCCTCGTAGGGCATAGGTGTTTCCTCCCTCGCTCGCTCCATGGCCACCCCGGTAGCCTCCCCCTGGGCGACCAGCTCCTTCGGGTCGGCCCTTGCCAACGCCACACCGCCCTGTACGGCGGCCTGTGCCTCCACCACCCATTGAGCGGTGGAGCCCGTGCTCACCTTGAGCAACTTGCGTGACGCCAGGGCAGGCACCTCTGCCTAACGCTTCTGGCTGAAGGCAGAATACCCACTTGGTCAGCACATGACCGTAAAGCGAGAGGGAAACGATACGAACTCCGCTAAAAAACACTCACCTCGAGCGGGGATGCAACCGCTTCAGCACTGCAACCCTCCTCTGCAATGGCGGTGGTGACAGTGGTGGCACGGCCTCTATATCCGCTGATGCTGGCCAGCCCTCACTGGACTCCGGCGCCCCCTCGATCCTCTACGGGGGCAGTTGTGTCGCCCTTGCCGCCACTTGCTCCACCTCTACTATCGAGCCCACCGGGCTGACGGCGTGTTTTCCAAACGCCCGTGCCTCGGGTGTGTCGGCCTCGGCCTTGGGGTGGGCTATCACCAGCCCCGAGGTGTCCTCTCCTCCTCCTCCTAGAAGTGCCAAGCTACTTGCCGATGTCCCTTCGCGCTATCTCCCCGACATTGAGGAGATGGTCCAGGGGACCCCGCCCCATCTCGCTCTTGTCATCTTCGCCTGAAGAGTCCGTCGACAGTGACAGCGACGGAGACACCTCCACCGGGAGTCTGTCCTGCCTCTGCTATTGGCAGTGCTTCTCTAGTCCTTCGCGCTCAAGGATCTTCCTTGTGCGCTTTGCCTCCTTGGCATCCTTTCGCTTCTTCTACGCCTCGGTGTGCGCCCGGTTCGCCGCCCACCGCTCTGCGTCCTCGAGAACGGGCGACGGGGAGGCTCACACGTCTCTCATCCCCTGTAGGAATGGCGAACACAAATAAGGGACTAGAAAACAGTGAGGAACAAGGAGGCCTTAGGGGCCGCAATAGCATGTGACTTACCAAAGAAAGGTACCCCCGTGATGTGCGCATCACGAATGGGGTCAGACCACCGATCTTCAGCCGCCCCTCCACCATCTCCCTCACCCAACGAAGAATCTCCTCATCGGAGAGGGCTGAGGCAGATAACAAGATGCCCTCGATCGGCTCATCCAGTCTCATCTCAAACAGGCTCTGCCGCCGAGCCATCAACGGCAGCACCCTCCAGTGGTGGAAGGCTGCCACAACCACAACCACCGTGAGGCCATAGCCATGCAGCCTCTCTAGTCCCTCTAGGAGCAGCTGCAACTTGGGCTGATCCTCCTTTGGGACGCCATACCTCCACTTCTCCGGCTGGCTCTCCACGACTCGCCCGGTGTAGGGGGGAGTCCGCCATCATTGTTGCGGAGGTAGAACCAGCTGGTGTACCAGCGGCGATTGGTTGACACGAGCTGGGCCAGGATGTAAAGGTGTTGCTGGTCCTAGCACACTTGGAGAGTGCAGCTACCGGCCCTCACCACCTTCCTCATGCCCATTGGCTTGGTGGTATGCCCCGCCTAGAAGAGGTGGAGCCACAGCTCCCAATGGGGGGCAATCCCTAGGTACCCCTCATAGACGGCGACAAAGATAGCCGCCTACATGATGGAGTTGGGGTTAAAGTTGTGGAGCTCCACGCCATAGTAGTGCAGGAGCGCCCGCATAAACCAGTCCGCCGGTAGGCCAAGACCATGCTCGTGAAAGGACACAAAGCTCACAATGTAGCCATCATGTGGCCTCGGCTCTGACTTGCCCAACGGAGCAATCCACTCTGGCTTGTTGGGGTCGATAACCGGATGGAGAAGGCCATCGTCGACGAGCGACTGGAGCGTCTCCATGGATACGTCAGACTGACCCCAAGCATCTACCTCAATGACAATAGTGCCGGCCATGAGTGTAGTGGAGAATGCGACTACGATGGTAAGCCTCTCTCTCTCTGCCTCACCCTTCTCCCTTCTTCTCCCCGGTGCTCTCTGTTCCTAGCAACAGCTCGAGGGCGGCAAAGGCAAATGCAGGCAAGGTAAGGAGGGGAGGGGCGAAGCTCATTGCGTATTTATGCAGGAAGGGCACGAAGCGGACAAGTGATGAAACCGGGGGAGTTTCCCCCAAATATGATATAGTTAATCCAGATCCGATTTTACTGCCCATATACCCACATTTTCCTTATTAATCGCGTGAATAGTTATGTCCCATCCGCTGACATAGAGTCACGTTCGACCACTACAGCGGCAGGCAACGTTCCGCCTCCTCGAGAAAACTGCCTCAAAAGGCACGCCTGCCATTGTCAAGCCGATGGGGGGGGGATATCCCCCACTCGATTCCTTTTAGACGAAGGAACTGGGCATCGAGCCCGTTACGGTCCAGGGGTTCGAAGGCTAGGCCCTTGAAGGTTTCAACAGCTGCCCCAGGGCAATAGTGTCAGGGATGACTATGGGCGACCCCATACGGGGCTGAGGCCCAAGCAAGCGAAACGCTTGGGATGCCCTAAGTCGTGTCTGAGACCGGCAGAGAGGTCTCCAAATGGGATCCCATCGTAGGGAGGCATCGAGCCCCTAGGGCCAATTGAATAGCCCTAGGACCCACTAGAGAAGCCCTCTAGTACTTTTGGAGTGTGTCTCTGGACCGCTAGCCGACCCCTATCAAATGGGGCATGGGTCTCTACTCGGACTTACCCGATAACAGCTCACCGGAAGTGTCACCGCTCGCGCCCATCGAGGGAAGCCTGACATATTCCACCCCTCCTTCCAAACAAAAAGGATACGCGAGGGTCGCACAAAAAGCTAGGGGAACTCCTGATCGCCCTCTCTCCATGCAGAGGCTCGGGGGCTCTTCCTACAAACTTGCTGAGACCCAGCGACCTAGGCTCGCACGTGGGGGCTCAGCAAACAACCCCTCCTTTCGAGCAAAAAGGATGCACGAGGGTCGCACAAAAAGCCAGGGGAACTCCTAACTGCCCTCTCGCTCCATACAGAGGCTAGGGGACTCTTTCTGCAACCTTGCTGAGACCCAGCAACCTAGGCTCACACTCGAGGGCTCAGCAAACAACCCCTCTGTCCGAACAAAAAGGACGCACGAGGGTCGCACAAAAAGCTAGGGGAACTCCTGACTATCCTCTCACTCTGTGCAGAGGCTAGGGGCTCTTCCTACAACCTTGCCGAGACTCAGCGACCTAGGCTCACACTCAAGGGCTCGGCAAACAACCCCTCTGTTCGAACGAAAAGGACGCGCGAGGGTCGCACAAAAAGCTAGGGGAACCTATGATTGCCCTCTCGCTCCATGCAGAGGCTAGGGGACTCTTCCTATAACCTTGCCGAGACCCAACGACCTAGGTTCGCACTCAAGGGCTCGGCAAATGACCCCTCCGTCCGAACGAAAAGGACGCGTGAGGGTCGCATGAAAAGCCAGGGGAACCCTAACCGCCCTCTCGCTCCGCGCAGAGGCTCGGGGGCTCTTCCCGCACCCAGGGCGAAGACAAGCAACTCGAACCCGTAGGGAAAACATGATAAAGGGCATCAAGCCCATTACGGTCCAGGCATTCGAAGGCTAGGCCCCCAAAGGTTTTGACAGCCGCCCTAGGGCAATAGAGTTAGGGACAACTATGGGCGAGCCCATACATGGCCGAGGCCTGAGCGAGCGACTGCTCAGGACACCCTAAGTTGTGTCCGAGACCGGCAGGGAGGTCTCCGAATGGGATCCCACCGTAGGAGGCATCGAGCCACTGGGGCCCATCGAACGGCCCTGGCACCCACTAGAGAAGCCCTCTAGTACTTTTGGAGTGCATCTCTAGACCGCTAGCCGACCCCTATCGAATGGGGCACGGGCCTCCACTCGGACTTACCCGATAATAGCTCACTGGAGGTGTCACTACTCACACCCACCGAGGGTAGCATGGCACCCTCCACCCCTCCTTCCGAATGAAAAGGATGCATGAGGGCCACATAAAAAAGATAGGGAAACCCCTGATTGCCCTCTTGCTCTAAGCAGAGGCTTAGGGGCTCTTCCTGCAACCAAACCGAGGCTCAGCGACCCAAACTCACACCCATGGGCTTGGCAAATGCAATAAAACCCTTGCACGATGTGAGAAAAGCCCCTGAAGGAATCAATCCTTTCCTCTAGGGTCTTGGGGGCTACACCCGGCGAGTGCGCTCGCGCGCACCTACCGAGGCCTTGAGTATAAAACACCATCCCACCAGGAGCTGCCATGAGCTGAGTCTCATCAAAACCTCAGGGAGAGCGCTCACACTCTCCCTAAGGCTCGAGGGCTACTGTCGGGTACCATAAAAAGAGGTCCCCTAAGCAACAACCAAAAAATTGCTTAGACCCTATCAAAATTAATGCCAAGAGACAAACTATTGGCTAACCCCCGGCCTTGATCAAGGCCACCGAATCTCTGCCTCGCTCAAGGCCTCACATGAAAGGCCTCAGACAGCCTACCGAATCTCCGCCTCGCTCAAGGCCTCGCACGAAAGGCCTCGGACGGTCTACCAATTTTCCGCCTTGCTCAAGGCCTCGCACGAAAGGCCTCGGACGGGGAATCGATTCTCCGTCTCGCCTGAGGCCTCGCGCGTAAAGCCTCGGACGAGATGCCGATTCTCTGTATCACTCAAGGCCGGCTCGGCAATAACCCCATCGCCTCTGCCTCGACTGATCTCCCCAACAGAGCGCCATGTCCAATTAATGTGACCAACCACTCCCGCAACATCAGACGAACGATGACTCGACACAGCAAAGCAGCCAACAAGATGGGAAGTCACATCAGCACCATACCGTCTGAGATAGGACAGGACAGGGCAGGGGTTATCGGCCGCTATGCTTGGTACTATGCCCATGACCAGCGCCCGCACTGCACTATGCTACCTAACCCCTGCTCTAGGAACAACGCGGCATGGGGAGTCAAGTCTGGGTCACTATAGCCTCAGAATCAGTGTACAGGACCAACTGCTCCCTCCATGCCTCGGCAATCTACTTTAGGGTCTCGGCAACCTTAGGATTTGCACCCGTCGAGCCCTCCATAATGGCTCGGCCTCGGTACCAACCGAGCCTAGGCTCTTCATGCGGTCAACACACAGCGACCGACACATCGCCCGCCAGGCCCTGCATCAAGCTATCACTGGAGCTCCCACGTCGCATAGGATTGGACTTGACCGGCGCGTTGCTCTAGCACTTCAAGGGCAGGACCACTCCAATGACCATGCCGCCACAGTGACAAGCTATAGGGTTCGGACATGCCGCCTTTGTTCGCATGATGCTATGTAGCAATCACATGTATCACCCCTGTCCCCCCTTCAACTATAAAAGGGAGAGACCAGGGCTGTTTCTAGGGACAGATGCCAGACTTACTCTCACGCTCACACACACTTAGGCATAGATGAGCTCACGAGATAGATGAACATGCATAGGAAGAGGAACAGACGAACTCACTCACTCACACGCAAGCAACACTCTGTAACACACATGCTTCCCCATGGCCTGAGATCAACATCTCAAGCAAGTCACAACGCTCCACGTAGAGACCTGGGATTAGCTCCCTCTCTCACCCTGCTTGTAACCCCCTACTACAAGCACTTCGGTGCAAGGAATATAAGATTGATCTCTCAGACTGGACGTAAGGCACCTATTGCCTAAATCAGTATAAAACTTGTGTCTCTTTGCATCACCATCCGGGATTAGGGGCACATAGTATATTTTCACTAGTTGGTTGAGGGCCCGCTGGTCCAAAACACCGACACTGGGGTTTTACAATTTTCAAATGTTTCATTCGAAATGTGAAATCCTGTCATGATTAGACATCTAGTGGAGTATTAGGGCACGTTTGGTGAGGCTCATGATGTCTTTGGCTCCGCCTCTTAGGTTCCTGTGCATCACCGTATGTTCATGTGCGTCATTGTAGCGCTGAGAAAACTAGCTCCGGCTCCGCCTACAAGAAGAGAGGATCCACCGAAGCTACATCTTCATGTCTAAAAGGTCCTAATATGGCTAGAGGGAGGGTGAATAGCTGATTTAAAAAACTATAAACCGACTAGAGCAATTTGATTAGTATAACAAATAGCAAAATGCAAACTTGCTCTAGCTCTACAACGGTTCCAAGCCACCTATCCAATAATTCTGGTTGTTATGATCACTAGACACACAATTTACAAGGTCACTAGTCACTAAGAGCTCTCACAATTGCTACACTAAAGAGCTCCACTAGATGAACTTAATCCACAAAGCAAGCTCTCAATTCTAGCTACACTAAAGAGCTTGTTATAGCTAGTTTGTGGAAATATAAATGAGTAAGTGAGGTGATTATACCGCCGCATAGAGGAGTGAACCAATCACAAGATGAATACTTTATCAATCACTGGAAGAATACCAAAGGGCAAGAGACAACCAATTTTCTCCCGAGGTTCACGTGCTTGCTAACACGCTACGTCCCCGTTGTATCGACCAACACTTGGTGATTCGGCGGCTAAGAGGTGTTGCATGAACCTCGTCCACACAATTGGACACCGCAAGAACCTACCCACAAGTGAGGTAACTTAATGACACAAGCAATCCACTAGAGTTATCTTTTGGCACTCCACCAGGAAAGGTACAAATCCCCTCACAATCGCTGGAGATGGCCACGAACAATCACCAACTCATGCCAATCCTCCTCCACTGCTCCAAGCCATCCAGATGGTGGCAACCACCAAGAGAAACAAGTAAATCCCACAGCAAAACACAAATACCAAATGCCTCTAGATGCAATCACTCAAGCAATGTACTTGGATTCTCTCCCAATCTCACAATGATGGAGATGAGTGGGATGGATTTTGATAAGCTCACAAGGTTGCTATGTCAATACAAATGGCCAAGAGAGTGAGCTTGAGTAGGCCATAGGGCTTAAATAGAAGCTCCCACAAAATAGGGCCGTTGTACCCCTTCACTGGGCACAACACGGGGTGACCAGACGCTCCGGTCAAATCGATCGGACGCTGGACCTCAGCGTCCGGTCACACGATGCGTGCCACGTGTCCCCTCTCTTCAAATGTTGATCACCCGATCTCAACGGTCAAGTGATAACCGGATGCAGCAGCTCAAAGTGACCGGACACTAAACCCCAGCATCCGATCATTTCCAATAAGCATCCAGAGACAACTTTTCATGACCGGACACACCCAGCATCTGGTCACACTGCAACTCCCCTATACGCTGCCACGTCAGTAGGACCGAACACAACCTTCTAGCGTCCGGTCACTAAGTGACCCAGTGTCCAGTTAGAGACCGATGCCAGTGTCTTCATGCTTCACCTGACCGGACATGCCAGTCTAACCGAGACCAGCGTCCGGTCATTTACAGTGACCTCCATCTTTTCTGTCTAGGGCGCCGGTGAAGTTCCTAACCCTTGCTCCAATGTGCCAACCACCAAGCGTGTCACCTTGTGCACATGTGTTAGCATATTTTCATAAACATTTTCAAGGGTGTTAGCACTCCCCTAGATCATAAATGCATATGCAATGAGTTAGAGCATCTAGTGGCACTTTGATAACCGTATTTCGATACGAGTTTCACCCCTCTTAATAGTATGACTATCAATTCTAAATGTAATCACACTCGCTAAGTGTCTCGATCACTTAAAATAAAATGGCTCCTACTATTTATACCTTTGCTTTGAGCCTTTTGTTTTTTCTTTCTTCTTTTCCAAGTTTAAGCATTTGATCATCACCATGCCATCACCATCATCATGATCTTCATCATTGCTTTATTACTTGGAGTAGTGCTACCTATCTCATAATCACTTCGATATACTAGGTTAGCACTTAGGGTTTTATCAATTAACCAAAACCAAATTAGAGCTTTCAATCTTACTCTTTTTGGTAATTGATGACAACCCTTTCATAAAGATATGAATTGAATTTTAATTGAATCCATGTTGCTTGCCCAAGCATTTTTAACATGTGTAAAAGAATATGGACAAGTTTCATGAATCCCAAATAGTAGCAATTGCTCTCCCTACATATGTGCTAAGAGTTTGGATTGTAGCTTGCACATATGCTTAGATAGGAAATATAGGTGTCAATGTCTATCATATGATGCTAAGGTATAAGAGATGGACCTTTGAAGCATGATACCAATCGGAGTGCACCATTATACCATCCTTAGCGCCATTAGTAACTAGACATACACAAAAACTAGAATACCTCATGAGATCAACATTACAAGTAAGGGTCTAGTTTCCATAGAATGAACATAAGTCTAGTTACTTTAGCCTATGCATGCTAGTTTTTCATTTCATCATTCAAGCCTATAGCTAGCATACACCACAAGCATGGATATTGAAATTTAAGACTTGTGCTATGCAAGCAAATATATGAAATGCACATTCAAAATGCAACATACAAGTTTATGAGCTTGCTCCCCCTACTTGTGTGCAATTTTAATTGATTGATCCCCTTACAATATCATTTCATTTGCTTGCTCCTCCTATTTTACTATCTTTGTGAATTTCTCTCCCCCTTTGTCAACAATTAGCACAAAAGGTGAGCTCAAAGTATAGATAGGTTGAGGTGAAACCATGTGAAATGAGGATCATTTTTCTAATTTGGTTCAATCTAGATCACTTGCAAAAGATATTTAACTCGGTTTGATCCAAGGACAAGCTTCTTCATACCTCCAAATAAGGGTTATCTTGTACCATGTTGAGTTAAACACTTATAGCTTATTTTCTAGATCAAACACTAGGTTTACAAGCCCACAAACATGTCATATGCTATCACTAGATCATTTCAAGCATACAAGCAATAGTGGTACCATACAAGCATCAAATTCATTTGATTTTCATGAATGAGCCTATTCAAATATGAAATATGTCTAGATGCACTAAACATGTTCTTAGCAAGGATGTATGCCATGCCAATCAACTTTTACTTTGGATTGCTAAAAAAAGAGGCATGTCATATAATGGGGGGTGCATCAACACATATTTGAGAAGTCAAGTATATTCAATTCATTCCTTAGCTTGCAAAACCTTTTCTCATCAAGTGGCTTAGTGAAGATATTGGCAAATTGATCTTCGGTGCCTACACTCTCAATGCAAATGTCCCCTTTTTGTTGATGATCTTTTATGAAATGATGGCGGACATCAATATGCTTTGTTCTTGAATGTTGAACTGGGTTATGGGTGAGCTTTACGACACTTTTATTATCACATAGCAATGACACTTGCTTGAATTTGATTCCAAAATCACTCAAAGTATCCTTCATCCAAAGTGATTGAGCACAACAACTACCGACCAAAATGTACTCTGCTTCGGCGGTTAAAAGTGCTACACTATTTTACTTCTTTGATGACCAAGACACAAGTGATCTTCCCAATAGTTGACATATGCCCGATGTGCTCTTTCTCTCAACTTTGCATCCTGCATAATCAGAGTATAAATATCCAATCAACTCAAATCTTGCTCCTTTGGGATACCACAATCCAACATTTTATGTATGCTTCAAGTACCTCAATATTCTCTTTGTTGCCTTTAAATGATTTTCTCTTGGTGAGGCTTGGAATCTAGCACACATACATACACTGAACATCACATCTGGCCTTGATGCGATCACATAGAGTAGGCTTCCAATCATAGACCGATACATCTTTTGATCCACTATGTTGCCACTAGCATCACTATCCAAGCTTCCACTTGTTCTTATTGGTGTACTAATAGCTTTAGCATCATCCATTCCAATTTTCTTGATCATGTCCTTGATATGGCCTTGACTCACAAATGTGCCATTCTTCATTTGCTTGATTTGAAGACCAAGGAAGTAACTAAGCTCTCCAATCATGGACATCTCAAATTCACTTGCCATCATCTTTCTAAACTCTTCTCAAAAATCTTGATTTGTTAACCCAAATATGATATCATCAACATAGATTTGCATTACAAACAAGTCATTTCCAAGCTTCTTGGTGAAGAGAGTGGTGTCAACCATTCTCATTTTGAATCCCTTAGAGAGTAGAAAATCCCTCAATCTCTCATACTATGCTCTAGATGCTTGTTTTAATCCATACAAAGCCTTTCTCAACTTGTAAACATAGTTGGTTTTCTTTTCATCTTCAAAACCAGGAGGTTGCTCAACATACACAAGCTCATTGATGTACCCATTGAGAAATGCACTCTTCACATCCATTTGGTACAACTTGATATTGTGGGCACAAGCATAGGCTAACAAGATCCTAATTGCTTCTAATCTTGCAACTGGGGCATATGTTTCTCCAAAGTTAAGACCTTCAACTTGAGTGTAACCTTGAGCCACTAATCTTGTTGTGTTCCTTATTACTATCCCATCTTGATCTTGCTTGTTCCAAAAGACCCACTTGGTTTCAATCACATTATGATCCTTAGGCCTCTCAACTAACTCTTATACTTGGTTTCTTGTGAAGTTGTTTAGCTCTTTATGCATAGCATTGACCCAATCAACATCCTTCAAAGCTTCATCTATCTTTTTAGGTTCAATGGATGACACAAATGAGAAATGCTCATAAAATAAAGCCAGCCTTGATCTAGTTTATACACCTCTTGAAATATCACCAATGATAGTATCTAATGGATGATCTCTTGCAACATTGGTTGGCTGAAGTACTTGCACTTGATTGCTTGCATTTGATTAATCACTTGGTTGAGATGATGAACTAGCCATTTGTTGTTGATCTTGCACTTTGTCATCACTTGTTCTTGCTTGAACTTGATCATGAGAACCACTAGCTTACACATTTGAGTTAGAGAGCACTTGATTCTTATCATCTTCAACATCAATCACCTCTCTAGGCCTTATATCACCAATGTCCATGCTCTTCATTGCATTGACCAATTGAGTGCCTCTTACATCATCTAAATTCTCATCTTCCTCTTAGGAACCATTTGTTTCATCAAATTCCATATCATGAACCTCCTCAAGAGTACCACTAGCTAAATTCCAAACTCTATATGCTTTGCTAGTAGTGGAGTAACCAAGCAAGAAGCCTTCATCACATTTCTTTTCAAACTTGCTCAATCTAGTGCCTTTCTTCAATATGTAGCATTTACAACAAAAAACCTAAAAGTATGCTATGTTGGGCTTTCTTCTATTCAATAGCTCATATGGTGTCTTCTCCATCATGAGGTGACAATAGAGTCGGTTGCTATAATAGCAAGCCATGTTTATTGCTTTGGCCCTAAATGAATGACTCACATTGTACTCACTCAACATTGATCTTGCCATGTCAATCAAAGTTCTATTCTTTCTTTCAACTAGGCTATTTAATTGTGGAGTGTACTTGGCCGAGAATTGATGTCTAATTCTAAATTCATCATACAACTTATCAATTCTAGTGTTCTTGAATTCACTACTATTGTCAATTCTAACTTTCTTGATAGTTGTTTCAAACTCATTATGAATGCTCTTGATAAATGATTTGAATGTTGTAAATACATCACTCTTGTCAACAAGAAAGAACACCCATATGTATCTAGTGAAATCATCTACAATCATAAATCCATATTTATTTCCACCAATGCTAGTGTATGTGGTTGGTCCAAACAAGTACATGTGCATCAACTCAAATGCCTTAGATGTGCTCATTATGCTCTTCTTAGGATGTGTGTTACCAACTTGCTTTTCAGCTTGACATGCACTACATAGCTTAGCCTTTTCAAATGTGACATCTTTCAAGCCTCTAACTAAGTCATGCTTGATCAACTTGTTCAATTGTTTCATTCCAACATGACCAAGCCTTCTATACCATAACCAACCATGCTAGACTTAGTGATCAAACATATTGTCAATTGAGCTTCTCTAGCATTAAAATCAACCAAGTATAGATTCTCATATCTAAATCCTTTGAAAATCAAGTTAGAGTCATCTACACTTATGATCTCTACATCATCCACACCAAATATGCACTTGAAACCAAAATCACACAATTGAGCTACCGATAATAGATTGAAGTTCAAGCTCTCTACTAGTAGCATATTGGAAATGCTCAAGTCATTGGATATTGCAATCTTACCAAGCCCTTTAACCTTGCCTTTGCCATTGTCACCAAATGTGATACTATTAATCCCATTGCTCTTGTTTTCATTGATTGAATTGAACATTCTTAGATCATCGATCATGTGTTGTGTGCACCCACTATCAAGCACCCAATACTTTCCTCTGGCTTTATAATTGACCTACAAAAGAAGATCAATTCTTTTTAGGTACCCAAACTTGCTTGGGTCCTTGAAGGTTAGTTATCAAAGTCTATAGTACCCAAATGACCTTCTTCTTTGGGCCCACAATTGGTGTACCAATGAATTTAGCCTTCACACCATTGGTACCCTTAACAAGCATGTAACAAGAATCAAATTTAATTGAGGATACATTAGGTAGCTTGTTCTTGTTAATTTTGCAATTTTGCTCTATATGCCCAACTTGCTTGCATCTATTACAAAACTGACCATTGCCCTTCACAAATCTAGCTTTGAGAGTGACAAAGGCCGCCTTGCCTTTCTTACAGGTATAGCCTAATCCCTCTTTGTTGAGAGAAAACCTTTGGCTACCCAAGCACTTTAGCAAGCGGACATCTCCACCATAGGCATTGCCTAAGGCACGAGTGAGCTCATTCACCTCCTTCTTGAGAGTCTCATTTTCCACCATTAGTGAGGCATCACAAGTGACACCATCACTCAAAGGTGAAGTAAAAGTAGTAGTGCTACAAGAAGTGTTAGTGGGAGCAACTACAATGGGCTTATAAAAAGTTTCATCAATAAGATCACATGTTAGTCCCACATCACAAGACATGATCACTTGCTTCTTCTTGGCCTCCTCCTTCTTGACTTGCTCGATGAGAGAGGAGTGAGCTTTTTCAAGCTTAGAGTGAGCTTTGCCAAGCTTCTCATGGGCTTCCATTAGCCTCTCATGAGTGGCATCGAGCTTATTAAGAGATTGCTCAAGAAATTTGACTTTCTTGTTCAATTCTTTATACTTCTTTCTCTTCATCTCAAAGCAAGTGTGCACTTGCTCACACATGTCCATGAGCTCCTCCTTGGAGTACTCTTCTTCATCATCACCACTCCTACAAGCATCACTTTCACATTTATCATCATCACTCACATCATATTTTACCTTGGTAGGCTTTGCCATGAGGCATGTTGATGAAGTGTCGAAGATGGAGGGCTTGTTGTTGATGGTGATGCTTGCTAATGCTTTCTTGATAGATTTCTTGCCATCATCACTAGAGTCATTACTATCCGAAGAGCCATCACTATCCCAAGTGACCACATAGCCTCCACCATTCTTCTTCTTTTGGAAGGTCATCTTTTTCTCTTTCTTCTCATTCTTTTCTTTCTTGTCCTTCTTGTGCTTCTTCTTCTCATCCTCATCATTGTCACTATTGTAGGGACAATCCGCTACAACATGATCGGGGCTCTTGCAATTGTAGCATCTTCTCACATATTCTTTGCTTTTGGTGTGATCTCTTATCTTTCTTGCACCATACCCCTTCTTCTTCATAAATTTGCCCATTTTGCACACAAATAGAGCCATGGCCTCATCATCAATGTCACTAAGATTCTCATCATCACTTGATACTTTCTTGGACTTGCCCTTGTTCTTGGATGATGAGCTAGCCTTGAATGCTACACTTTTATTCTTCTTGTCTTCTTCCTTCTTGTCATCTTTATCAACCCCTTCCCTTTCCACACGATATGTCTCTTATGTCATGACATCACCTAGTACTTGGTTAGGGGTAATCTCCTTCAATCCTCCTCTTATGATAAGCAATCTCAACATCTCAAATCTTGGAGGTAGGCACATTAAGAAACGATAAGAGACATCATCATCCTTGATCTTCTCTCCCAAAGCCTTCAAGTCATTGATAATTACTTGCAACCGATGGAACATCTTTGAAATGCTCTCATCATCCTTCATCTTAAAGCTTGTCAACTTATCCTTGAGGATGTACAACTTGGCACTCTTCACCGCCGGTGTGCCCTCATATGTTTCCTCCAATCTCTTCCACACCTCATTAGCTCTTTTACAATCCTTGATTTGCTCAAACACCTTGGAATCAATGGCATTGTATATGGTGTTGAGAGCCATTGTATTGCATTTCTTATTGGTCTTGTCTTGGTTGGTGGGATTATCGGGATCAATGATAGCATAGTCATTCTCGGTCACCTCCCATACTTGATAATTGATTGAACCAAGATACATCCTCATCTTTCTCTTCCAATAATCATAGCACGTGCCATCAAAGAATGGTGGTTTGCCCTCCACATGGTTGAACACAACTTGAGCCATAATTTAACACCGAGGTTGTTAAGCCTTTAATCAAACGGTGACCACGGCTCTGATACCACTTGAAAGGTCCTAATATGGCTAGAGGGGGGATGAATAGCCTATTTAAAAATCTATAAACTGACTAGAGCAATTTGATTAGTATAATAAATAGCGAAATGCAAACTTGCTCTAGCTCTACAAGGGTTGCAAGCCACCTATCTAACAATTCTAGTTGTTATGATCACTAGACACACAATTTATAAGGTCACTAATCACTAAGAGCTCTCACAATTGCTACACTAAAGAGCTCCACTAGATGAACTTAATCCACAAAGCAAGCTCTCAATTCTAGCTACACTAAAGAGTTTGTTATAGCTAGTTTGTGGAAATGAATATGAGTAAGTGAGGTGATTATATCGCCGCGTAGAGGAGTGAACCAATCACAAGATGAATACTTTATCAATCATCGAGAGGATACCAAAGGGCAAGAGACAACCAATTTTCTCTCGAGGTTCATGTGCTTGCCAACATGCTACGTCCCCGTTGTGTCAACCAACACTTGGTGGTTCGGTGGCTAAGAGGTGTTGCACAAACCTCGCCCACACAATTGGACACTGCAAGAACCTACCCACAAGTGAGGTAACTCAATGACACAAGCAATCCACTAGAGTTATCTTTCGGCACTCCACCGAGGAAGGTACAAATCCCCTCACAATCGCCGGAGATGGCCACGAACAATCATCAACTCATGCCAATCCTCCTTCGCTGCTCCAAGCCGTCTAGATGGTGGCAACCACCAAGAGAAACAAGTGAATCCTGCAGCGAAACACAAATACCAAGTGCCTCTAGATGCAACCACTCAAGCAATGCACTTGGATTCTCTCCCAATCTCACAATAATGATGGATCAATGATGGAGATGAGTGGGATGGATTTTGATAAGCTCACAAGGTTGCTATGTTAATGCAAATGGCCAAGCGAGTGAGCTTGAGCTGGCCATGTGGCTTAAATAGAAGCCCCCACAAAATAGAGCCGTTGTACCCCTTCACTGGGCACAACACGGGGTGACCAGACGCTCCGGTCAAATTGACCGGACACTGGACCTCAGCGTCTGGTCACGCAATGCGTGCCACGTGTCCCCTCTCTTCAAATGTTGATCGCCCGATCTCAACGGTCAAGTGATGACCGGACGCAGCAGCTCAAAGTGACCGGACATGTCTGGTCATGCTCGACCGGACACACCCAGCGTCTGGTCACACGACAACTCCCCTATGCGCTGCCACGTCAGCAGGACCGGACGCAACCTTTCAGCGTCTGGTCACTAAGTGACCCAGTGTCCGGTCAGAGACCGACGCCAGCGTCTTCATGCTTCACCTGACCGGACACGCCGGTCCAACCAAGACCAGCGTCTGGTCACTTATAGTGACCTCTATCTTTTCTGTCTAGGGCGCCGGTGGCACCGTCGGACTGTCCGCACTCTACGGGCGGACACTCCGCCGGTGAAGTTTCTAACCCTTGCTCCAATGTGCCAACCATCAAGTGTGTCACCTTGTGCACATGTGTTAGCATATTTTCATAAACATTTTCAAGGGTGTTAGCACTCCCCTAGATCCTAAATGCATATGCAATGAGTTAGAGCATCTAGTGGCACTTTGATAACCGTATTTCGATATAATTTTTACCTCTCTTAATAGTATGGCTATCGATCCTAAATGTGATCACACTCGCTAAGTATCTCGATCACTTAAAACAAAATGGCTCCTACTATTTATACCTTTGCCTTAAGCCTTTTGTTTTTCTCTTTCTTCTTTTCCAAGTTCAAGCATTTGATCATCACCATGTCATCACCATCATCATGATCTTCATCATTGCTTTATTACTTAGAGTAGTGCTACCTATCTCATAATCATTTTGATATACTAGGTTAGCACTTAGGGTTTCATCAATTAACCAAAACCAAACTAGAGCTTTCAATGGCTCCACCGGGCTCCGCCATAGTACTTCCACAGTACAGTGTGAGATCTGGAGCTGGGCGAAGCCTAGTCAAACAAGCCCTTACAATGAGTGAAAGACCCAGCTGATCACTTTGAGAGCTCATGGACCCCAGGGCGATGCTAAGTTCATTTTGCCCGGTTCCTTGGTATAGGGTAAAATGTATTTTAACCTTTCAAGAGCCCAATATTTACCATATATTCTAACAGGTTTATGCATGTTTCAAGAGTGGTGCATCAAGATTAATTTCTTACTATTCGCCATGCATGGACCCTAAAGAAATTAGGTAAAAGTTTAGAGAACCCATGATACATTTCGCTCTCTGTTATTTGAGTGAAGGATGAGAAGAGCAATGATGTGGCTCTCAGAGAAAGATTTTCTTGAATGTTGGATGAGTTTAGAAAAGAAAATTGATGCAGCCATCCCATCTGATATGTGATGTGTGTCCCCAAGTCCTATAATGAAATAAACAATTCCATCCTTAAAAACATAGATATAAATATCGCATACTTGGAAAACAAGATTATAATAATTAAATCTCAACTTGTTCTCCACCAAACACCACCCTACCCGAACTAATGGGATGAACTCGAACAAGCTTGACGCCTCAAGTTCTAGTAATTGGCCTTTAGTTATGTCCATTTGTGGGCCATATAACTTGGAGAATGTAGCCGGCAATATATAATTGGACAATTGGCAGTAACACGCGTATGTACTTGAGCTTCTTGAGCTTATAGTATCACAACCACAAGGCTTATGAGGCTTGGTTCAAGCTTGGGCTTGGCTCGTTTTAGAATACGAGCAGATCTTAAAGCAAGTCTAAGATGAGTCGAGCGAGAGGGAGAGAGAGAGAATACCTCAAGCACCTTGAGTTTTTTACAGCCCTAGGCGTCAAGGCACCGGAAAATTGGTTTGAGGCATGTATATTTAGGTCCGGTTTATTAGTTTATGGTCTAAGGTTGTCACTATTTGTACAAAAAAAATTGCCATACTTGTCTGGATTATGCGCTCAAAATCTTTTCTACAAGTTGACAAGTTTGAATGGATCTTGCCATACTTTGGGTCTGTTTGAATCATAGCTAGATTATTACAATCTGAATTATACATATGATTATTATTATGTGAACTATAATAATTAGAATGTTTGGATTCTTGAATTAGTGTGGTGGATTATTCTTATTTCAAGTGAAAAATACTCACAATCACCAAAAAACTGGTCCGAGGTAGACTATAGAATGTTTGTAATCCAACGTTTTTATTATATTAGTCCACCTCATACTCTAGCACGTTTGGATGACAATTAAATTATGAATCCAAACAGGTTGTTTATTAGATATCATTAGCGTGTTATGTTGTGAGATCTAGCTTGCTGGAAAGAAATGTTGCCACGGGTTGCTGCAACCAAACAACTATCCAGATTAGTCAACCTTTGACCTTAATCAAACTACGGTAATTTTTTGTTGCAAAAAACCAAATAGGCAATAGCAAATCCGTGACGAGGCGACGACATAGCCAAGAGCCAACATGCGCGTAGCACTAACTATTTGGTGCCAGAGAGCATAATTTTCAAGGATGACATGCATCAGGATCAAGCTTGCTGAAATTCTTCGAAACCAGACTGTTCCGGATCTTGCACTCGCGCCTCTCCGATCCATAAATGGAAACTGAAAGGGACACATCAGACACGGTAGACTAGACAGCAGTACGTACCACTGCTAATCGCCCTGCGATGATGTCCAAACTCCAAAGGCCGGTTGCCGTCGTCCCAGGATGTGCCGAAGCCGCCGAACCCACGAGGCCACCAACCATCAACTAGCTATCTCTTGTGCGGCTGTGCCTACTACAGCTGGAAGGATTGCGACCAGCGAAACATGCGTTTACCAATGACTTACTTATTATTATCTGCATAACGAACTTACTTTCTTCGTCCCTAAATAACCGTAGTTGTTGGTATGCGTACCATAAGTTTGACTCGATTTTTTTAGAAACATGTACAATATTTGCATCTCAAAATAAATTTATTAAAAACTAGATTCAAAGATCTTTTTAATAATACTAATTATGTACTATAAATATTAATATTTTTTAATCTATATTTAGTCAAAATTGTTTTCGAAAAGCGAAAACAACCGATATTTAGGGGCAGAGGCGTACTCATGTTATTATTATTTGCATATTCTCCGCGAGCGACCCGTCTCGGCGAATCGGTGTAGGCGTGCGCGGCGGATGACGGTGGGGTGCGGGGCGGGCGGACGAATGTGGCGGGAGGGTGTGCCGTGCAAGCGACGCCAAAACGGGGTCGGACGGAGGCGGGGCCGCGGGCGGAGCCACCAAGTCGCACTAAAAAAAATTACTCCTACCGTTGGTGGAACGGAGGAGGAAAAAAAAAAAACAGCTCGTCGGCTTCTCCAAACACCAGGTACGGTGCGCCTGCGCGCCGTCCCCCCTCAGTCCCTCTCCTTCCTCTGACCCGACCCGACCCGACCCGACCCCATCCAATCCATCCCCTCCGGCAGGCTCTCCAATCTCCATGGACAGCGGCTCAGCAATAGAATTACTGCTAGATTATAGTACTACTACTCCATTACGGAAAAGCGCAGAGAGAGAGAGAGCGCACAGAATGGAATCGTCCCTCTTATCATACTTCATGACTCCATCAATACTCCTACACTAGAGAGAGAAACCCTTGTACCCTTTGTTCCTTACTTTATCCCCCCGTTCCTCCGAGTCCCTCCGACCCATCGCCGAGCGTCGAGCGTCGAGTCCAAGGAAGCGGCGGAGCCGGCGGAGAAGGGGGAGATTTGGCTGGCTTTCCCGTCGGGGGCCTAGGGAGCAGGAGCCAGGAGAGATGCAGCGGCGGCGGGCCCACACGTGGGCGGGGGTGGGGAAGACGGCTCAGGCGGCGGCGGCGCACGCCGCGCTCTTCTGCTTCACTCTCTTCCTCGCGCTCAGGGTCGACGGCCGCACCACGTACTCCTGGTGGTACGCGCTCTAAACCCTAGCCTCGCCTCGCCTCCCGGTCCCCTCCCACCCGGCGGCTCTCGTCCCTCCCCCTCCGCCTCCGCTTCGATTCGATCTAATTGGTTTTGTTTCAGCGAGCTGGAAGGGGCTTCGAGTTGTTGGGTTGCGTTGTGATTTGGTGCGGAGAGCGTCCCCCTGCGATGCGGATGTAGTTTTGGAATCGGCCGATTCCTATGCTCGCTTTTTTGCGTGGTGCGTGCGATTCAGGGTTGGCTGCTGGTAGCTGGTGCTGGATTAATCTGCTCGGCTGGCGTGTAGTTCAGCTACCTGTCTGGGGCTCCGATGGATGTTGAGAGTTGTTGGTAGTATGCAATTGATGCTTAACACTAACCCCAGTTATAATCGAGCTGATGCCGGCTAGTATTTCCTCATTCGGTACTGTACTAGGAGTCTAGGATAATAGGCAGTAGATTTCATGCCAAATTTGCCCCTTTAGGCTTTGTTCTGATATGCCAAAGGAAACGATAAAATCTTCTAGCTAGAATTAGGTAATACCGAATTATAGATTACTCTATGACAACTACTATAAATCGACGTTGGTGAAGCCAATATGAATTGCTGATGATGCTTACTTTGGTCATGTAGGATAATATTCGTTCCACTATGGCTCTTTCATGGAATCATTGCGCGTGGAAGGTTTTCAATGCCTGCCCCTTCGTTGCCTCATGGCCGTCATGTGAGATTTACATACTGGCTCGTCTATTAAAACTGACCTTCTCACTGTTTGCGTTACCATTGCTCATTTTGCATCCAATTAGCCTGATATGTTTCTTTTTTCTTGCAGTGGGCACCCTGTCATTCGATTGTTGCCGCGCCTTTACTAATTGCGTTTGAGCTGCTTCTTTGCATATATCTTGAAAGCATAAGAGGTAGGGTCAGAATCCATTGGGTAAACAAAACCTTGTCCAGTGGTGATTGAGATTCCTAGAATTGTTTATGTTAAGTTTCTCTGTTCTGTTAGCTCTGTAATCTTCACACTTCTTTTCCTTTGTGTTTGCCCAGTTAGAAATCATCCATCTGTTGATCTGAAGATTGTGTTCCTTCCTCTGTTGGCCTTTGAAGCAATTATCCTTATTGATAATTTTAGGTAACCAATTTGAGCGATTACCTTTTCTTTCCTGTGGATTGTTAGATTGTGTCACTGTAAGTTCTTTTTTTTCCCAACGATGAGAATGCATTGCACATAACCAGGAGTTACTATTGTCTGAACAGTTTGGCTTCTTACATCTTCTGCCACACTTTTTGTTGAAATAGTTTTTAAATTTTAGTTCAATTTTGTATGATTTCAACTGTTATGATATACCTTGTTATGTACTCCCTCCATCCTAAATTATAAGACGTTTAGGCTTTTCTAGAAATATTGTTTTTAGTGTGTATGTGTATATCTAAGTACATAGCAAAAGCTACGCATCTAGAAAATCTAAAACGTCCTATAATTTGGAATGGAGGGAGTACTTTACTTTGCCTATTCTTGTAATCGCTGTAGACAATTGACCTGCCTGGTCTTATAAGTATCTAATGGACCCATAGAAGCAGTCCAACATCCATAATTCCAACAGTTGCTTGCTGTGCTAGCTTTTTCATTTGCCACATTAAGGCAGTCCCAACCCTGAAACTGGGATAGTTTCCATAGCATTAAAGATACTGCCATGTAGGAAAAAATGCTGAGGTGGAAGAAGAGTTAATGAGGTAAGGAGATGAACATCGGTAGAAATCATTTCTCATCTGAGAAACGGAGTCGACTCGCGTGCTTAGGCGGAAGGAAACGACTGATTTCGTGTTGGGGAATCCTCATCGTTTCCATCGGTCTATTGTCGGACTCCTGCGCGTCGCGCCTTGCCCCGCTCGCCAGCCCGCGGACATGTGCGCCGCCGACGCGCAGCCATGCTCGCGGACAGGAACCTACTCACGCCGCTCGTGCTCGCCGGCGCGCAGCCCGTCCGCGCCACCTGCTTGAGGCGTCCGTTGCCGTGCCCCTAATTAAACCACCATGCAGGAAGCACATCACATCTCGTGATAGCAGTCCAGTTGAAGCATTTCATCGAACACAAAAAATACAAGATGTAGCATAAGAGGAAGCAGCAGACACGAAGGAACAAACAATGCAATGCAATCATATCAGATTAAGGAATCATAGCATAGAGCACCAAGAAGCAAGCAGGATTGCACGAGCACGCAGAGACCCACTGCTGCGCCCGCCCACACCTCCAAGCGCCGACCACGTCGCTGCACGCGCCAGGCCGCCACCTGCTGGCGACGCCTATGCCACCCGTGCCCGGCTCGCGTCTCTCGAGTCGCGCCCTTGCCGTACTCTTTTGGATAAGGACGGGACTACAGGAGTGGGAAGACAGACGCGGATTAGGGATGGATAGAAGATGGCCCACGGTAGCGGTTTCAGTGTTGGGTGGTTTAGTTTCCACGGATGGTTTCTTGATGACGTGGTAACTATGGAAACTAGCAAGTAGTTTCTGGGTTGGGACTGCCCTTCTGTCTAAGAAAGAAAGGTGTATGTTGGCCTTAAAACTATCTTGGTAAATGGTCAAATCCCTCATGTACCAATGCAAGTTTACAGGCAGTGTAGCATGGTATAAAAAAGTGAATCGTCTATTTTTATTGTTCCTTCATCATGGTGTTTTAGCTTGAGCTTTATTCTGGAACCAATTATAAGGTTCTCAATTATCCATGCAGGGTAAAAACTATCTTTAAAAGTACTATATCATAACTTGTGTTTCAGTGGAAGCATTTATGTATATCCTAACCAGTCTAAAGTATAAAATTATATTTTTATATCCATTCCCCAGACCCTGCACAGAGCGGGAGCTCTCTGCACTGGGTACGCCCAAGCAAATCTTTAAGCTACCACTTTCTTCTACTGCGAAGCCTTTATCGCTTCCCATTGCCTGCAAAACTACATGTGTAAGGCTTGGAAAACTTATGACACAGGATCTACATTTATGGCTTGTCTTCCATTGTTCTTTTGACAGCATTACAAAAATAATCAATTCACAATATCCTTCTGTATGTTAAACTGTTCTGCTTGTGCCATAATATTGTGGTATAACTTCACACCTCCGTGTTTGCACACATTCAGGATATTGATCATTGTTTGAATCCTCTTTATCTTTTTCTGTCCAAATTGTGAATCTCACTGTCCAAAGAAAAATAAACTATTATTTTTTACTTTTGGAGGGTTACTGTACTATATTCACTATGGACATTGATGTGTATGTATTTCTTGGCATGTTTTTTTTTATTGTTCAGAATGTGTAGAGCTTTAATGCCTGGAGATGAAGAAAGCATGAGTGATGAAGCTATTTGGGAGACACTTCCTGTAAGTCTCATACTAGTGGATCTGACTGCTTTTGGCACAATTTCTCTGTTGATTTGAATTGCAGCCCATTGTTCAGTAAAAAAAAAGAACTTCAGGCTATGAGTATCACTTAACCAGGAAAATTTAAGTTGTGCAATATATTGGCAATTCATTTGACTCTTTGGTAATGGAATGGAGCATTGCATATGCCACAAATCAACTGCAAAGTTGAATACAGAGGACTAATATATGATGCTATATATTGACATTATTGGAAAGATTATTAGGATAAAACAAGAATATTGGACTAACTGTTCAGATGTCTTTCATCACTTTGCTAAAGTATCATCTAAGCACTTGGCCAGTGTAAGCTGTGTTGAGCTAGTTTGGATGCACTATTGCAAACTGATACAATGATGTCTTCCATGGCCTTGCTGTAGTATCATTTAAGCACTTTTGGGCAGGTGTAAGCTGTGTTGAGCTAGTTCTGATGCACTATTGCAAACTGATACAATGAACAGATATATAAATTCATTGTTATAACATATTGAGTTTTGTCTAATTGAAAGAACAAGCTTTTGCCAGGAGTCTAGGGCTTGTATTTTTTCTAGACATGTTTGTAACAGTATTGCTCTTTGATATTTTCTTTGCCAGTTACAGTTTCCTTTTTTGCATTTCA
The DNA here is from genome assembly GCF_019320115.1 of Miscanthus floridulus. NCBI lineage: Eukaryota > Viridiplantae > Streptophyta > Magnoliopsida > Poales > Poaceae > Miscanthus > Miscanthus floridulus. The sequence continues at coordinate 18,275,924 of NC_089580.1, forward strand.
TACGAATGCTTAATGAATAATCAATATAAAACATCACCTCTACCCCTCATAATTAGAAGCATTAAATGTTTCCACCCTTTTGATCTTTTGTATTAGATCCTACTATTAGCTGGGACGATCCAGATTCTAGAGAATGCATCATTTTTAACCGACTAGAATAGAATATTAGACATTTATCTTATCATGTTTAACCTTTTTGTAACCAGCATTTTTGGGTTGCAATTTCAATGGTGTTTCTTATAGCTGCTACAACATTCACCCTTCTCAAGCTGTCTGGTAAGTTTCCTTGGTTTCTTTCCAATCATTACATACAAAACTGATCTCCTCCCCAGGGTTCCTTAATTTGAATCCTTAGAATTTGTCACATTATTTCTTCTTGACACAACTTGTTTCTTCTTTATTATAGTATTTGAAAATAGAAGGGACTTTTCTTTTAGTGCTTGTGAAATCAGTTGAACTAGTAACTGGTTTAAGTTTTTCACAATTTCAATGCTTTTGTAATAACGCATTGTTGCACATGGCAGGTGATGTTGGTGCTTTGGGATGGTGGGATTTGTTTATAAATTATGGGTGAGATTTGTTGCAGTGGCATTATTCCTTGTTATGAGATTTCAGTTAGTCTAATTTGGCACCTTGCTTATCCAGGATTGCGGAATGCTTTGCATTTCTTGTCTGTACAAGATGGTTTAATCCCATGATTCATAAGTCTCCCACTCATGGGGAGGCTAGCTCATCATCGGCGGCAATTAGATACCGTGATTGGGAAAGTGGTCTTGTCCTCCCATCACTAGAAGATCACGAACAAGAGAGGCTTTGTGGTCTCCCTGATACTGGGGGTCATGTAATGAAAATACCTCTTGTGGCTTTCCAAGTATTGCTTTGTATGCGGTTGGAGGTATGTTCCATCCCAGTCTTGTGGAAATAGGGAACATTGATTTGATGAATTGTAGAAGGATGGAATTGCAAGAAACGCTTTGTTTCTTTTTTTAAAAAACCATCTCATGACATTATTTGAATAGATCAAAAAACAACTTGACAATCATTGTGATATACAGTTTTATTCAAACAGCTGGAAAAGCTGAAAACAAGTCATAAATTCTGGCCGAGTTTAATTAGTTTTTCTGTGGCAAACTGTCCCAACCCTGGAAACAGCAACTAGCTGATAAGTGTTACTGGCTGTTCTCTGTTAACTGATCAATGATGAGCTTCAAACTCTCATTACATGTATTATTTTGTTTCAGGGCACACCAGCAAGCGCTCGCCACATCCCAATATTTGCTCTTTTCTCGCCACTATTTATTCTGCAAGGTGCTGGTGTCCTTTTCTCTCTAGCAAGATTAGTGGAGAAGGTAGTTCTGCTATTGCGTAATGGACCAGTTAGTCCTAATTACCTTACAGCCTCATCAAATGTTCGTGATTGCTTTGCTTTTCTTCATCATGGTTCAAGGTACCATCTAATATCTGATACGAGCAAAATTTGTATCTGTTTTTCTTGCATGTGTTTTTGGCCTGCTTGAAGCACAGAGTAGCATTTTGCCCTGATGCAGGCTTTTAACTATGCAGCTTCTTTGTCCATGTGTTATGCAGGCTTCTTGGTTGGTGGTCTATTGATGAAGGGAGCAAGGAAGAACAGGCCCGGTTGTTTTATACTGAATCTACTGGGTATGTTACTGTTCATTTAAATTCTGTTAATTTTCTCAATGAAGGGCGGGCCTGGTGCAAGCGGTAGAGTCTTACCGCCTGTGACCGGAAGGTCCCGGGTTCGAGTCGCGGTCTCCTCACATTGCACAAGCGAGGGTAAGGCTTGCCACTGACACCCCTTCCCCAGACCCCGCACAGAGCGGGAGCTCTCTGCACTGGGTACGCCTTTTTTTTTTCTCAATCCGTTGCTACTCTTGTTTTGCTGCATGCTTACATACTGTGCTGATTATTTACTCTTTGGTTGAAGGTACAATACATTTTGCGGCTATCCACCAGAGGTGGTTAGGAAAATGCCTAAAAAGGACCTTGCAGAAGAGGTTACATGATATAATCAATTTTTATTCCAGAATTATTATCTCTAGACATTTGTTTCAGTTCACATCATCACATGCATTAACTTCCCACTTGCCCACTTTCAGGTTTGGAGGCTACAGGCAGCGTTGGGAGAACAATCTGAAATTACGAATTGTACCAAACAGGAATACGAAAGGCTTCAAAATGTATTGCCCCTTGCTGTGACTGCATTCTTATTTTTCCATCTGAAGCATATTCACTTCATATGCCCTTACACAAAAGGAATCATTTAGGTCCAAGCTGTCAACGATAAGGACCTTAGGCAGTGTAACCCTGATTTTGTTACGGAATGAGTTACTGACATTACTTACTAATAGTTATTACCTTTTATATGGGTCATAGATAGTAGCTTGTTTAATTCGTCATCATTTCTGTTGACAGTCATCTTTTTCTCGTTTTTTAGGAGAAGGTTCTTTGTAGGATTTGCTACGAGGGAGAGATATGCATGGTGCTGCTTCCCTGCCGGCACAGAACTTTATGCAAGTATGTTTCAGTCTCTCTTGTTCTTTTCATATATGCCCCTCCTAGTTATCTAGGCAATGCTTGAAATCATTACTACATATTGGTTCTGATGTATTTTCTGTATTAGGTCTTGTGCGGAGAAATGCAAGAAGTGTCCAATCTGCCGTGTGCCAATTGAAGAGCGCATGCCTGTATATGATGTTTAAACCTCACTAACTCAGCTTAACATTACAAATTTGTACATGTGGGTTCTGTCATGCTGTGCATTTAGTCTCGATCACAACTTTAAGCTGATTGAGGTTTGCACTTCAGAAAAGGTCTACAATGTATGGGGGAAATACAAGTATATCATGTCTAACCAAAAGCATATGGAAAGGTGGCTGATGAGCATTTTGTCATTTCGGTCCAGTTATCTACTGTAAGTATGTGGTCAGTGTATTTCCCTTCCCTCTTGTGATTGGTAGATGAGTCAGATAGCCTTGTTTGGGTAGCAGCATTTTCTCAGGGATATGCAGTTGTTGAGAAGAAAGTGAAACATACTGTAAATAAAAACATTGCCTTGTTTGAATGTAGTCCTTGTTTGAGAAGAAAGTGGAACAAAAAATACAGTGTAGACCTCTGTTGTGTCATCTTGTAGAAAAATGTCTGCCGAAATTTGTGACCGCAATGCATCGTCAGCGGCCAGGTGGCTTTTCGCAATGTGAAGGGTCGTCTAAGCAAAAGCATCTAAGGTTTGTGGAAGCTTATCTGGACAAGAAAGGTTGCGTCTGGTCTATGCCAAGGAATCATTGGTGATATATGATTTTCAAGCTGTACTGATTGGAACCAATTCTATATATGTTTGCGATACTGTGGACTGCTCTCCTTTTAAAAAGGAACACATTTCCAAAATAGTGCTCGTCAAACTATTTTAAGTTTGATTAAATCTATATAAAAAGATATTAATGCTTATATACAATAATAAACAAATAATACTAGGTTTGTTGTGGAATATATTTTTATATTATATCTATATAGTGACTTAAATAGTGATACTATTTTCTACAAATTTAACCCAACTAGTCAGATCGCCTTTGATCAAATTATAACTGTGTGTTTGTGTCTTTTTGGAAGAAGGTAGTAAAATAAAACAAAGAAAGCGGCTAGCCGCTATTATCGATGGATGAATATGCGAAGGCGCAGGGTCTGTTCGTATTGCTACAACAGCTAGCCACAGGTTACCACAAAAGCTTAGCTCTGTGTGTTTGGACTTTGGATGGCTCCCTAGGCACGCTTTAAAGGCGAACAAAACATTCCCCATATTTTGGGTTGCCGCAGCTATGGTGTGGTGTGGCAAATTGAGTGGACAATACAAACAGGCCCGCAGGCCGCAGCTACGGTGTGGCAAACTGAGGGGAATAGAGGCCCGTAAACATATGCTCCCCGCCAATGAAGCTCCTCGTGCTCGCCAGCCCCAAGGCCACGCCCGCGCCACCCTGCTCGTTGGCCATGCGCCTCAAGCTGGTCACCGGTCCGCCACCATGGCAAGACCACCCTTCTTGCTAGCCCACACGCAGTAGACCGAAGTGCCGCGCCCGTCCTGCTCACCTGGAGCAATTTGATAAACAACAAGCATGTCAAAGACAATATAATCAACAAAACCAGCTACAAATTGAAAGGATTGCTAGTACCCACGTTAAAGCAAGGAGATCATGTCAATCCAATAAAACCCAAATCTCCCCATGAGCAATTTGGAGAAAAATGGCGACAACAATGGAAAGAGAGATGGGGAAAGACACCTCCTTGGATGGGTGTGCTCGGGCGGCTGGCGGGAGGAGTAAGAAGGAGCTTGGGTTTTCATACTATAGCTATAACATTGCCATGTTAAGCAAAAAACCGGCAGTGATCTCGTCATATCACCATAGGTTCATGTTATCAACCGACAATGGTAATCAATATGTCACTACCCGGTTTTTGGTTCTAACCGGTAGTGTTATATCACTGTCGGTTCATAGTTCGAATCGGCAGCGAAAGCAACCTTCACAGCCGGGTAAATAGGATCTTAATCATTGTCTAGATGCTAGGATTATGACCCAACAATTATAAAAAATGCTTAATAAATTAGCGAAAAATGCTCATTAATGTGAAAAAGTAAAGGTATGTTAGAAATTTTCAATAAATACTCGGAAAACTATTAATTTTCTGTACACATTTTTTTCTCGGTTGCATATTATATACTTGGGTTTGTGACCCGTCTTAATTATTAGATGAGGTGTATCCTTTTTTTGAGCGATGTATATGTCACCTATATTAAAACCATTTGGAAATTTAATGCTAACCATATACACAAAAGTTATGCTTCCATTAAAAAAATTAGATTTGTTGGATCACTTTTAGTTATTATTATAAATTAGTCAGTGCAATATGGAGATATAACGTCAAATTATCGTAGTAAAACAATTTTTTTATTTATCTCTACGACAAATGATAGAATAGCAGTATATGCCAAATATATTTGTCTTGTGTCTTTTGGGAGGTACAAGCAATTCAATTTCGAGTTTGTTTTCAAAGGCACGCAAAAATTAATTTAAACTTTAAAATAGTAAATTATTCTAAATGATTTAGAAACTCTTGGACAATAATATATATGATGTCTATTGCACGTGAATTCAGAAAGATTTAGGGTACATAAAACATAGGATAACAAAGACTTAAAATAAAAGTATACAGTATAACCATACCTCACGAATATTTTTCGAGCACCCAAGTGTTTCTTGAAGATGCAAGAGCATGTCGGAGGGGGTAGAGAAGCCACTAGGCCTGCGAACAGTAATGACCCAAAATGCCGCTGGCTCAACGTTGACTAATAATCAACTGATCGAGGCACCCTAGCATTATATTGCTACCAGCAGTGCACACTGACTTCGGCATGGCTCCATCCTCACGAACATGCTTATAGCACCTCTCGTGCTAGAATGGAAGGTGTATGTTGAGGGATTTTTTTCCACATGAGATGACACAAATTGAGATTACGATTGGTGAAGAAATTAACTCGCTAGCATTACATATTGGATGTATGTGGGTATACAAGCGGCCGACAAGGGATCTCATCTGCCCACGAAGGCATCCGGACCATTGTTTTATAGCCAGAAGCAATGGTGGAAGGTGGATTCAACGATGGAGAATTAATCAATTAGTTGTTAGGTGGATCTAATAACAGAGAATATAACAGTGTCAATAAATAACATGATAGTGATATCTTCATATCCTTGCCGGGTCATCAAGCCACCACTATGGGAGACGAGCTCTTTGCCGAGTGCTCGGAGCTTTGCCGAGTGTCAAAATACGGGCACTTGACAAAGAGGCAGTTTGCCGAGTGCCACACTCGGCAAAGTCGACACTCGGCAAAGGACATTTTTGCCGAGTGTCAAACACTCGGCAAAGAGGGACACTCGGCAAACGTCCTCTTTGTCGAGTGTCAGGCACTCGGCAAAGAATAACCCTCGGCAAAATACCTCAGGCGACCCCGGTGGCCCCTCCGTCATCCTTTGCCGAGTGCTGGCCGTTAGCACTCGGCAAACGTGCTGTCTTTGCCAAGTGCTGCAAGCCTGACACTCGGCAAAGAGGTTCCTTTGCCGAGTGCCAATTGCGACACTCGGCAAAGTATTTTTATTTTTTTTTATTTTTGTTTTCAAATTTTTTCTATGACATTTATACAGTACTTTGAAGCACATGTTCCAATTTGAAACTTTTCTATGACTTTTTGGTATATTTTTTTAATTTTTTATGTTTACTTGAATTTTTCTCGAAAAAGTAAATTTGAACTGCAGGTGCATGAAATATTAGAATTTAGCGATTCAAAAATGATATTCATGTTTTTAGTGTATTTTGAGGCCGTGTGCAGGGGCATTCGTGAAATTTCGAACATCTGTTTCACGAAACATGACCACCAACTTGTTAAAAAAGTGTTTTTTAATTATATAAAATGCAAACGAAGTCCGAAAATCACGAAACTTGTCAAGGTGTCGTGTCATCGCATGTAGAGGCTGTGGTAAAAAATTTAGAAGTTTCCGAGCAAGTTGTGACGTACAATGCCTAAAACCCAGACATTTCCATATGTTGTCTTAGGCACAGAAGCTCCTACACGAGAAGGCAACGGTTTATCAACTGGATGCCATTGGACGCCTAATGGGGTTGAAGTCCCAGTATAACATGAGTCGAGCTTGCTTCGATGGTATGTTGGCAGTTATTGGTGGGCTGCTTTTGGAGGGTCATATTCTGCCGAGCAGCTTCTACGAGTCACAGAGACTCCTTCGTACACTTTAGATGCCGTATGAGCAGATACATTGTTGTCCGAAGGGGTGCATCCTATTTAGGAAAGATCACAAGGATACAAAGTACTATCCAAAGTGTAAATCCTCTAGATATGTGGAGGTAGACAAAGGTGATGGCCAGAAGGAGCAGCTTGAGATCCCCATGAAAGTCCTATGGCACCTTCCGATCATACCAAGGCTCCAACGGCTATTCATGACCGAGGAGTCCGTGAAACAGATGACATGGCACAAGAATGGCATTCGATACAATCCTGACAAGATGGTACATCCAGTTGATGGTGAAGCATGGAAAAACTTTAATCGCAAGCATCGTGACAAAGATCTTGAGGCCCGTAATGTACGTGTTGCGCTAGCAACGGATGGGTTCAATCCTTATGGAATGATGTCGGCCCCATACACTTGTTGGCCCGTGTTCGCTATCCCCCTGAATCTCCCCCCCGGGGTCCTCCTTCAACGGCAAAACATATTCTTGACGTTGATAATTCCTGGACACCCAGGAAACAAAATGGGTGTGTACATGGAGCCTGTTTATGATGAATTGATCAGTGCTTGGAATGAAGGGGTATGGACTTACGACTGAGCTACAAAGAAAAACTTCAAAATGTATGTTTGGTACCAGTACTCCATGCATGACTTCCTGGCGTATGGGATATTCAGCGTCTGGTGTGTCTACGGAAAGTTCCCATGCCCGGTATGCAAGACAACACTGGAGTTCATTTGGTTGAAGAAGGGTGGCAAGTTTTCATCGTTCGATAAGCATCGACAGTTCCTCCCTCTCAACCATGCATTCAGACAAGACACCAAGAATTTCACAAAAGGTGTCAAGGTGACCGACCCTAAACCTCAGAAGATGACTGGTGCCTAGGTTCATGCTCAGATAGATGCTCTTGTGGTCAATCCACAGAAAGATAGTTGAAAGAAAGATAATATAAAGAAAGATTGCTTTGTGGGATATGGTGTCGAACATATGTGGATTCATAAGTCGGGCTTGGAGAGGCTTCCCTATTTTGATGACCTTCTCCTTCCACATAATATAGATGTAATGCACACTGAGAAGAATGTCACCGAAGCACTTTGGGCAACACTCATGGACATTCCTGATAAGACAAAGGACAACCCTAAGGCCAGAGTGGACCTGGCAACGCTATGCGATAGACCAAAGCTAGAGATGCTGCCTCCAAGAGACGGCAAGCCATGGAAAAGGCCTAAGGCCGATTATGTCTTAGAAAAGAAGCACAGGACAGAAGTGATACAATGGATGCAGACGTTAAAGTTCCCGGATGGGTATGTAGCGAATCTGAGGAGGGGAGCGAACCTAGAGACTGGCTGAGTCTTAGGGATGAAGAGTCATGACTACCACATATGGATTGAGTGGCTTCTTCCGTCGATGGTTCGAGGCTACGTCCCTGAGAATGTTTGGAAGGTGCTGGCAGAGTTAAGCTTTTTCTTCCGCCAGCTTTGTGCCAAGGAGGTATCTGTGAAAGTGGTTGAGGAGTTGAAAAAAGCGGCACCTCTGTTGCTCTGTAAGTTGGAGAAGATCTTTCCACCTGGCTTTTTTTTGTCGATGCAACATTTGATTTTGCACCTCCCGTCTGAGGCACGAATGGGGGGGCCCATGTAGAACCGTTGGTGCTATCCAATCGAGAGATGTCTAAAGACTATTTGCAAGAAATGTGGAAACAAAGGTAGGATTGAGGCTTCCATTGCTGAGGCATTCATTCATGAAGAGGTGTCAAATTTTACAACAACATACTATAATGAGAACCTTCCTAGCGTGCATAATCCACCCGCTCGGTACAACGAGGACAAAAATGAATCGACCCTTAGCCTTTTCAAAGGGCCACGTGGGAGAGCAAGTGGAGCGACCACAAAGACCTTGAGCTATGAAGAGTGGTGCAAGATCATGCTCTACATGTTGACCAACCTTGACGAAGTGGAAACGTATCTGGGGTAAGTTCTCAACGAACTTGTTACATACTCCATAACTTTTGTACATCCAACAACATTGTTCCTTGTCGGTGTAGAGAATTTTTTGATGAATCCTCGCATCATTCAAGGCCACCTTCTGACCATGAACGAGAGACCCTTCTTCAACATCGTTCGCCTGATTTCATTACATGGTTCCAAAAAAGGTACCGGCCAACTTAGCTCTTACTAAGTTTGACGTTCCAAGTTGCCTGATTTCATTTCTCTCCTGCTTGAACTTACAGTGCCAAAGAGATGTGTCTATAAGTGCTGAATTACGACAGGTGGCCAATGGCTTTGACTATAAGGTCTTGTCATTTAACACTTATGACATGAATGGATATCGCTTCCACACAACAAGGTACGAGCAGAGTCGTCCCAATCCAAGGACCATTAATACCAGAGTATTTATGCCGGGCACTGATTAGGAGGAGTATTATGGGACAATTGAAGAAATATATGAGCTCGACTACCGTGGTTCCAAAGCACTTAATCCTATCATATTCAAATGCCAGTGGTTTGATCCTGCAGTATCGAGAAAGTCCCATCAACTTGGGATAGTTGAAACTCGATAGGATTTTTTCTATCCAGGAGAAGATGTCTATATTATGGCTCAACAAGCCACACAAGTTTATTATTGTCCATATGCTTACAAAACCGACCCACATCTTTAGGGTTGGTATATTGTGCACAAGGTATCACCACATGGTAGATTACCTCGCCCAAACCCTGATGATTACAATTTGAACCCAAACATGCATGACAGAGAGTTCTATCAACAAGAAGAGGGGCTACCAGGGATGCTTGAGATAGACTTAATCAGAGAGATTGAAATGGAAGCAGACGAGGAATGGGTTGTTGACGAGGACGCTACAAATGAGGTGCATGATCTGAAGGACTTGGAAATGCTTGACGGACTACGACTAGGCAATGACAACGATGAGGATGAGGCTGTTGAGGATTTGGACAATCTTGATAGTGATCATGATACCTATCGTCCAGATAATCCCGATCATGAAGAATATTAGAAATACATGTAATACTATGTTATTTTGTAATTACATTTTCTTTATTTTGCATCTCTTACTAAGTATGTCTCGTTTATCTGTACTTACTGGTTTACTCTTTTTAATTGCAGGTGATGGGGCCCACTAGGAGGAGCTACCCTTCGGTTTATGCCAACCAAAGGGACATGGCGGCGGCTGAGGAGGCAGAGGCGTCAGAGAGGCCAAGGAGGCCGAGAGGCAGGCCTAGGCAGGAGCCGTTGACTGACCACGGGCGTAGCTCCTCACACGACCCTATGCACAACGACGATCTTCAGCACATGGTGGATGGGGACGGGGGTCCACGGATGGAGGATGAGGAGGCGGTTCTAGCGACAGAGGACGAGGAGGCGGTGACGGTAGGGGGTTCCACTTCCTCTGGTACGTCGAAGCCCTACCAGTGAGGTCCTGCAAAGCTCCCGAAGCGACCGATACCTGTTGAGAGGTGCCCACTGATTGCACCCAAGGGCGATAAGTAAGTAACTTTATATGTTCTTCATTTGATATGTTGAAAAATCATAATAACAACTAATAACTATTGTGGGCCACTTGTGCAGGAACTGGGTGCTTGTGGACCAGGTGGCCCCGGCACGCAATGTGAATGGCATCCTGGGACTTCTGTGTAAGGAACACTTCCCTAGCTTGGTTAGGAAAGGAGATCAGGATTGGGAGCCGGCCTAGACGTTCAACCACTATGCCCTCGTGCAGGATGCTCCAGATCATAATGGCATCCGCTGTAGAAACAAGGCAGATCAGGTGATTAGGGAGTTGTGGGTAAGTCTTTCTTGCACTACATTCCTTAATTCCTCGCATTCATTGGACATTCTTAAAATAAAATAATGGATACCTCGTGTCTTTATGCAGGACTTCTTCAGAATCCAGGAGGGATAGGAGGAAAGTGCGTATCAGGTGGCTTACGCTTCCTGTAAAAGGCGTGTCATGGACTTGCACTACGAGTCCTGCATCCAGACCCACATAGACTACAACGCCAAGTTCCTACTCAGGCGTGTCAACAAAGAGGAGGCAAGATGGATGACGCTGACAAGGGAGCAGTACATACAGGTAAATACAAAACATGAATATTCATTTCTTTTGAGATTAAGTATGCCTAATTTGATCTTCTGATATGTCGTCTGCTTGATGTCCTGTAGGCGATTCCAAGCTGGTGCGCCACCCACCTCGATTGCTGGGAATATATTGTGGACACTTGGTTAGACGGGGACTGGTAGAAGAAGCATAAGGAGGCCCGCGACAGGCGTTTGCAGATGCTAGGTGTACCTCACCATCAGGGCAACCGCAGCCTCAGCAAATATGCAAAGGCATATGTAAGTCTCTGCCATTGCTCTAATCCAGCCGTGCTCAATTCTACATCATTTCTAACCACATGTTGTTGTCTTTCTCGTAGTCGGATGCACACGGTGGCTAGCCAGTTGGTCAACTCAAGGCATATGCTCTAGCTCACATGGGCAAGGCGACGACCGACATTGAGTATGACCCAGATGCCCTGGTTTAGGCGTACACCAACTCTAGCGTCCACACCCGCCTCTCTTCGTAAACGGAGGCGGCAAGGTCAGTCCATGGGTCGAGCTACGATCCAAGAACCGAGGAGCGCCTTGATCCTTAGCTCGTGATGAGGGTGGGGCAAGGCAAGAAGCATGGGTGGTTTTGGATTGGTGACGACATCCTCGACACGGCCTCTACTCCTCCTCTCCACCAGCTCCGAGCATCGAGCACGAGCTCAAGCGTGCCCATATGCCAACGAGCGACCACGGTGTCGGCACTCTAGGTAAGCATTCCTATTTCATTCATTGTTCTTTGACTTTTACATACCTTACCTATGCATTATTGAAACATTGGGGTCAAATGTTGTAGCTAGGTGCAGGAACTGTAGGCCAAGCGGCAAAGGCTACAGGCTTTGGAGGCCCAGCGGGAGCAAGATCAGCGGTAGATGGCCGAGATGATCAAGTTCATGCAGCAAATTGGCCAGCAACAAGGTTGGGCGATCCCACAGACGCTGCTTGCTCCAGATCCACCTCCACAACGTCATGATTCTACCTCGGTGAGTATAAGTACGAAGTTTTACTTTCTATGCTGAAACTTAGAGAAACCTAGTGAAACCTAGAGAAACCTAGTGGTAGTGGTGGTGGTGGTGTGGTGGTCATGGTGGTGGTGGTGGTGTGGTGTTGTTGGTGGTGGTCACGATGTTGTGGTGCTCATGGTGGTGGTGGTGTGGTGGTGGTGGTGGTCATGATGGTGATGTGGTGATGGTAGTGGTAGATATTTATCTTGCATATTTATCTTTTCTCTTGTCGCTCACATGCAATCTCTTCTATTTTGTGCAGCATCAATCGAGGATGGCGTTGAACCACCTCAGAGGGTCGCCGGGATCGCACTTTGGGCCATCCCAACCCGGACTGTCGCTGTGAGCTTTAAATGGTAGCCGTTGTGATATAATGCACTTGTGAACTTTGTGAACTATGCTTGTGTGTTTGGACTTTAGACTTGAGAGTCGAGATTGTGATACTTGTATGCTATGTTTGTGTTTGTGGTGGATTGTGATATACATTTGTATATACTTGTGTGATATATAGTTGTGTTATATATATATATATATATATATATATATATATATATATATATATATATATATATATATATATATATATATATATATATATATATATATGATGTATATCTTGTTTGCAACGATGGAAGACTAAAAACCAAAAAAATTGATTTTTTTCACTTCTTTGCCGAGTGTCATGACCATGACACTCGGCAAAGCTGGGAATCTGGGACACTAAGCTTCCCAGCTTTGCCGAGTGCCATTGTCAAGGCACTCGGCAAAGAAAATTAAAAAAAAGACAAACTGCTTTACCGAGTGCCTACCTACAGCACTCGACAAAGAAAATCCAAAAAAAAGAAAACAAGCTTTATCGAGTGCCAGATTTAGGCACTCGGCAAAGCATTTTTTTAAAAAATAAAAAACATATTTCTTTACCGAGTGTCGACGCGTGGCACTCAGCAAAGGGGCCGTCACTGTGACCTGACCATCACGGCGGCTTTTCTTTGCCGAGTGCCATCGTGGCACTCGGGAAATCCTTTGCCGAGTGCCCGACATGCGGCACTCGGCAAAGAAGCCTTTGTCGTGAGGGATATGCCAACAGCTCTTTACCGAGTGGAGCACTCGGCAAAGGCTTTACCGAGTGCAAAGCCTTCTTTACCGAGTGCAATTGCACTCGACAAAACACGCGTATGCTGTAGTGCATTAATCGACAGTAGTGTCAGGTCACAGCCTTAGCTGGCAGTGACCGGTGGTATCATACCTATCAGTACCGATTTGTGTCTTATCTAACAGTGATATGTGTCTTGGTCACTGGGTGAATAATTTTCCCCCCATTTTGTAGATCCTAGACTTCTGAACCAACAGTGAAAACAATCATTTAGCCTGTTTGTTTCATCGTAAACGATCATGCTGGTTTGGTGTGAGAGAAAAATATTGTTCTAGTTTTATAATCCACGATCGTATACGAGCAAGCGAACATGCTTATTGGCTGCTCTAGCACAATTGCAATGATGGTCTGGCATTGCGTATATTATGGCGTAGTGAGTGGTATATCTTGGAGATACTATAAAATAATAATGGCACGCTTATTCTTGCGTATTCTGGCGAATTCCAACACCATGAATAATATTGATTTATCTTCTAAACGTATTCAATTAACCTAAGTTTAGGTTTTGCACCTTTATGCATTATGTTAGTAATAACTTACTCCCTCCGTCCCCAACAGAATACATATCTAGAACAGTGTCATGTTTTAGTATATCAAGTTTGACTAATTATAGATAAAAAAATATAGATATTTATAATATAAAATAAATATAATTAGATTAATATAAAATATATGTTCATAATAAATTGATTTGGAGCCATAAATGTAAATATTATTTACTAGAAACTTGGTAAAACGTGAAACGCAACTCATACACTAGTAGAGAACAGACCTTTGATCGAAGGGTCAAACCAGGTTCTAGTCCTGAGAAATATTATGCCCAGGACTAGAGAGACCTTTAGTCCCAGTTGGTGGCTCCAACCGGGACTAAAGGTCCCTGCCCAATGGCTCCTGCGCTAGGCTGTTGTGGCAGGGGACCTTTAGTCCCGGTTGGAGCCACCAACCGAGACTAAATGTCGACCTTTACTCTCGGTTGGTGGCTCCAACTGGGAGTAAAGCTCTTGTCCCGGCTAGTGGCGTGGCCTAGGACTGGAAAGTGACCTTTAGTTCCGGTTGGATCCACCAACCGGGACTAAAGGTCCCCCCTATAAATCCTGCTGGCCGTCTTCTTTCTCCCCGAGCCCGCCCGAGAGCTTAAGTTCAAATTTAAGCAGTGTTCTTGATCTTTCTCCATCCATTCTTCGATTCCTCCATTGATTTCTTTGATTCCTCCGTCGATTCTTCGGTTCTAAAGGTTACCAACTTTATACTCTCATGTTTCACCATTGTCTTATCTTATTTTGTTCACTATATATATATGGTTCTTTATTGTGGTTTTTTTTCATTTATAAGCAATTTGAGCTCAAAATTATTTCAAGCTTGCATATTTACATGAAGGAAGGTTAAAGTAGCTATTAAAAACTAGTATTCACCGTTCATTTGTAGTATGCATAGCACACTTCATTGTTTAGAGATATAGAGAATTTTAGAGTTTTTTAATTTTATTTGTTTATAAAATGAGAAATTTATAGTGTATTAAAAAATGAGTATAGAGAGTAGATGGCAACTGCTTCCGAGTCCTCAGCCTCTCATGGGTTTCCAAAGCGACCTAGGCCGAGCCTTCCACTCATTGCATGCGGCAAGTGTCATGGTTTTGCGGTTGCGTTGCTGTCTCTGTGCACTTCGCTCGTCTTCCTTATTTCTTTCTTCCACCGTCAACCTGCTGCATCTCGGTATACCAGTAGAGGTTTGAAGCACACCAGGGACTAGTGCCTCCGACTGGTATGACAGATGCAATGCAAGGCCGTGCAATAGGAAGCAAATCCATTCTCTTTTGACGATACGCCCGAACAGCCGGGCCTGACAGATTTGGTGGTTGAATGGGTCCGTCGGCCATCGCCGTGCGACTGTACGACAAAGAACGGCATCGATCGACCATAGTATTTTATTGTCCGGAGTTCGGTCCGGGGTGCAATGCAATGCAATGACAATTGACAATGCATTGCTAGGTCAAAATATGGTCATTTCTATGGACTCTGCGACTAAACATTTTATTTTAACTTTTTATGAAATGAAAAACTTAGAAAATAGTTAGAAAATTATAGAAAATCCGTATTAGTTGAACTTGCGGACCGTGTTCAGCTCGACGAGCATGTTCTCTGCCGAGCAGTAATGGACATCAAGGAGGAGCTTTGATTCTACGAGGGAGAGCGACAACGATCGTGGAAGACCATGTTCCCTTCCTCGTAGAATCGGAGCTCTTCCTTGACCAAGTACGGTGCCGTCCGGTGAAGAAATACTCGCCGAGAAGATCACGTAAGCAAGGTCAACTAGTACGGATGGTTATTTATTAAAACATGTTTTTGAGCTATAAATCCTGCTGGCCGTCTTCTTCCTTCCCGAGCCCGCCCGAGAGCTTAAGTTCAAATTTAAGCAGTGTTCTTGCTCTTTCTCCATCCATTCTTTGATTCCTCCATCGATTTCTTCGATTCCTCCGTCGATTCTTCGGTTCTAAAGGTTACCAACTTCATACTCTCATGTTTCACCATTGTCTTATCTCATTTTGTTCACTATATATATATGGTTCTTTATTGTGATTTTTTTTCATTTGTAAGCAATTTGAGCTCAAAATCACTTCAAGCTTGCATATTTACATGAAGGAAGGTTAAAGTAGCTATTAAAAACTAGTATTCACCGTTCATTTGTAGCATGCATAGCACACTTCATTGTTTAGAGATATAGAGAATTTTAGAGTTTTTTTTTAATTTTATTTGTTTATAAAATAAGAAATTTATAGTGTATTAAAAAAATAAGTATAGAGAGTAGATGGCAACTGCTTCCGGGTCCTCGGCCTCTCATGAGTTTTCAAAGCGACTTAGGCCAGGCCTCCCACTCATTGCATGCGGCAAGTGTTGTGATGAGACAAAGATTGTGATGGAGTACCGAGTGAAGAAGGAGGGTCCCAACAAGGGTCGCATTTTCTACAAGTGTCCGGATCGCAATGTGAGTTATTTTATCGTATTTAATGACTATGGTTAGTTTATACCTATTTTCATGATGGTTGTGATTAAAGTTCTAATTTTTTGTTTTAATTTCAGTGGGATGGCACTGGATGTTCAGGCTTCTACTAGGAGGAAGAGTATGTTGAACTCGTGCAAAAATATCTTACACAACAGATAGATATGGCGGCTAATGAGGCAGTGATCTAGCCAAAGAAGCCCAAAGATGTTGAACAAACAGGGGATCTGTCTATTGTAGTTGGGATTGGTCGTGAAATCCTTGTGCTGCTGAAGTGCATTTTAGCTTTAGTATTTTTAGTGGTAGTTGGGATTGTCTACATTGTAGCGAGGCTTTCTTAAATTTATAGCTTTTGTGGTGATATGCATGTTGTATAATTAACTAATTATGTTTTAGGTTTTAATACGGTATTTATGTCATGTAATGCAGATGAGTCGGCATTGGATGTACAATGTTGATCGTCGCTCCCAAGAGTTCATGGACGACGTGCATTCTTTGTTACGTGCGGCCGAGGCAAACAAACGCGATGGTTTCATGTGCTGCCCATGTGCCGTATGTAAGAATACGATGGAATATGCTAACTCAAAGACTCTTCATTCACACTTGTTCAAGTCAGGTTTCATACCAAACTATATTTTTTGGACGAAGCACAGAGAAACCAGAGTTGTAATAGAAGAAGGTGAAGAAGAACAATGGGGCGATGATGACATTTTTACTGAATATGGTGCCTTCAATGATACTGCAATGGGGGAAGCTGAAGAAGAGGTGGGGGCAAAGGAGAAGCCCACTGAAGAAGAGGTGGGGTCAGTTGAAAAGCAGCTGCGCTTCCACTGAGCTGCCAAAGCAAGATGATGCAGCGCTACGCTTCCCCGTGGATGATGTCACTACTCCAATGACATCAATTGAGCTACATGTTCCAAGGGGGAATGACACAATCAAGGTCATTGTCGGTGTTTTTACTCTTCCAGACCCTACCAAGACACCAAGAATCCATGGGGCACCAATACAACCTGGATATGCTAGGGTCATAGTGGATAAAGTGAGCAAATGTTATGAGGATCTAGCTCTTGACATTCCTAGAGGTAATAGAGAGAAGACTCTAGGAGAAGCAGAGAAGGCATATATACTATGGCGCAAGCGCTACATCATTATCCCTGGGACGTCTGCTCCACCGCCAGGAGACATTAGGTGCGGACAAAAGTTAACAAAACAATTTTTTGATAATTTTCTATGGGCATGACTAATAATAAGCATTTACTTATATCTCATTATTTTTTGTACTCACAAAGCAAGGCCTCCGCCAACCAAAGTCCAGCTGTTGCTTCTCCCGACCATCATAGTGCTCAGGGCAATGATGACGCCTTCGAAGGCACTGCTGCATCCCCACCATCTCCAACTCCTTCGCCGCCTCCAAGGAAGTCCACAACTCCTCCACCGAGGTCTCCAACGACTCCGCCGCCTCCAAAGTCTGCACTGCCTCCAAGGCGGTCTCCAACGTCTCCCCCACCTCCAAGGAAGCCAGCCCCCAAGAGGTCCGCCCTGCAAACAAAGCCGTTGCCCTACCCGCCGGCAAAGAAGTAGAAAGCAAATACTCATCCAGTTATTCCCCAAAAACTATCTTATGAGAAAAGTGAACATGAATTAAAGGATGCAATACAAAAAGAAGTGACAGATTTCTTTGAAGGTGCAAAACAGGCACGACGAGCGAGGGAGAACCCGAAGCCATCATACTTCTTCCTACCTCCAGATCAGCTAAGAAAAAAGTTGGAACAAAAAAACGGGATTCTCTTAAGAGCGCCGCGAAACAACCGATATCGGACTATGACCGCTCTCTCACCAAGTCATATGAGGCGGCGCAAGAAAAGAAGAGAGTAGGGAAAGGTGTTGCACATCTCGAACAACAATCACAACAATCAACCCCCCTTGTCGTTCCTAACGAATATGGTTCAAACTTAAACTTAGTGGCGGAGGTAGGCGGCTATGAGTCGTTTCTTCGGTTTTATAAGGAAATTGGTTTGAACCTTGCCGAAGTGCTCGCTGAAGGACCATCTGCTCCGGAAGTGGATCCTTACAAGAAATTTGTACCAGGCCAGAGTCTATACAACCCAGAGAAATTAGGTGAACTGGGTACGCAAATGTACCTGCAAAACGGGTGGTACATGTCGGCGTCTGATGCGGGACAAATCTGTCTTTCTGTCGAAATTAGAAACCACCATTACTTCCGTGGCAATGACATTATCTATGTCGAGCTTGCAGAATTACACCAACTATGCCACCTGGACTCTCTCGACAAAAGTCTCATTAGTTGCTATTGTCTGTAAGTGTGATTATTTTCTACTATATTCACAATTTCTTTATTATATATTCATAATATATATTCAAAATTTTCATGTATGCAGATATGAGATGACAGAACTTAGAAAGAGAAAGGATAATGATGTTGGGTTCATTGATCCGTATGTCGTATACAAACACCCTAACCCCCCGAAGGATTATAAGCCTCAACCTGAGAGAAATCTCATGAATTTCTTAGTGAACCAACGCGACAAGGAGATACTCTTCCCCTACAATTTCAAGTGAGTGTTATTATAAGTAATTAATGTCGATCATATATATGGGACATCAATATTTCCTTACTAGCTAGTTACCTCTCTCTCTCTCATACACACACACACATATATGTTTATGCAGCAATCACTGGATATTGATGGTCATCGATATGACCAATAATATATTGAAAATCTTAGACTCGTTGAGAAAACCGCAAACGGAGTATCAAGACATGATATATATTATACAAGGGTAATTAATTTAGTTTCTCTATAACAACATATATATAATGGCGCCGATCTCTCAACAATTATTAAAGGTTAAATTATTTTTTTTATTTTATTGGAAGCAGGGTTTGGAAAAAGGTTCATTGAGGAACAAAAAATGAAACATTGCAAAGCGTCACTGGGTGTAATCGCACACAAAGTAAGTACTATAAGTACACATTTATATTCAATTAACACCATATGATGATTTCAATTCACCCTAATTGATTTTTTTGTCGTAAAAGTGGGTTCTAAGGCAGGAGCAGGGTAACAACTACTGCGGATACTATGTTTGCGAGTTCATCATGGCATACTCAAAGAGAACTCCTGGAGAGCAACTCAAAGTACATATATAAATACTTTTTCCTTTATATTATTTCGATCATATATTTACAATTTCTTTATTGCTCTCATTTGTATAAGTAATTACATGAGCAATACACACACACACACACACACATATATATATATATATATATATATATATATATATATATACTTTTTTCTTTAACTTTTATTGAAGACTGAATGGTTGAGGAAAAGAGTCATACGACTTGACCAACTTAAAGCAATTCGAGAGACTATAGCAGGATTTCGAAATGACCAGGTCATCAACCCCAACGGCGAGTTCTACAATGACCCGAATGAAACGTGGATGCCAAATCTGGAGGAGTGAATTGCTAAGGACATAAACAATTTATATATCAAACCTTTGTATATATATATATGCACATATTATATGTACATAAAATAACGTGTGTGTATATATGATCATCATATATATATATATGCATGTACACGCGTATTCGTTTGTTATTTATGTATAAAGTTCGAACGAAAACTTACGCGTGCACATGTATATTACTATTAGCAGCGTATTCGAAAATGTATTTTAATATCAAAACTAATCATTAAATGAAAAAAGAAACCAAAAATAGAAACCAGAAAAAGAAAAAAAAGAGAGGGACATTTAGTCTCGGTTGGTGTTTCCAACCGGGACTAAAGGTCCTGCCCCGTGGCGGTCCCTGGCCAGACCTGGAGGCCCTCTTTACTCCCGATTGGTGTTTCCAATCGGGGGCGTCAAGCCCGGTTGGAAAATCAGGACTAAAGGGGTTTCCCAACCAGGAGCAAAAAGCCTTGCTGCACCAGTGATAGTTGCATCTTTTGGAGACAGAGGTAGTATTATTGTGAACCAATTAAAAGAACCACTTTAAATTAAACCAATATATTAGAATATAGGGTGTTTACTTTGTGAATCGCTTGTTAGTGAATGGGAAATA
Source organism: Miscanthus floridulus (assembly GCF_019320115.1). Taxonomy (NCBI): domain Eukaryota; kingdom Viridiplantae; phylum Streptophyta; class Magnoliopsida; order Poales; family Poaceae; genus Miscanthus; species Miscanthus floridulus. The sequence continues at coordinate 18,296,088 of NC_089580.1, forward strand.
AAATTAGCTGTTCCTTTTGGACAAAAAATACACATTCCTGGTGGGGATTGCCCGAGTTCCTGAAGGAGTTGAGCCATTTGCTCACGAAATTCTTATGATTTCCGCGTTTGAAACGTGCTTTAATCTGTACAGTCGGCCGAACTATAACTACGACCGCAGGAGTTCTGATTTAATTTGACACATGCTTCGAGTCAAAGCCTATGCATATTCTCACACTCCTAGAGCTGCTGCACCCGTGCCCCGACCGTGCCGCGTGGAGCGTGCTGCACGCACACGTACTGCACAGCTAGCTAGGGTTAAGCAGCTGCCGAATCCAGGCCTGCATCAACGCAAAGTCTATCGTCTACTGTATAGTGGAGTCAAGATTTGAAGCTGCGACCTGCGACTGCGAGCGAATCACACATGCATGCATCGTCCAGCGCACCCGCCTCTCCGGCCGGCGTGCTTAGGATTTGGAAGCAGGCGCCGAGAAATCTTCCTAGACGGTTAGACCCGTCTGTCTCTGCTTGCCTGTCGGGCTGCGTTAAACTGTTCTACAACATGGAAACCGCTGTTTATCAAACTGTTGATTAGGATTCCACTGACGCCTCGCAGCAACTGTCATCGATTTGATCTCTGCAGTACCGTACTATACGTATGCATCGTCGTCCAGCGCTCCTCTCCGGTCGGCGTGCTTAGGATTTGAAGGGCGCCGTGAAATCTCCCTAGACGGCTAGACCCGTCTGTCTCTGCTTGCATGTCGGGCTGCGTTAAGCTGTTCTACACCATGGAAACCGCTATTTATCAAACTGTTGATCAGGCTTCCACGCCTCGCTGCAACTGTCATCGATTTGATCTGCAGTACTGTATGCAATCGCAATCGTATCGATTCTTTATTTCTTTTGGTACTACTAGCTCCTATGGCTCTTCATTGCAAAGGGCAAACCGTGTTCACATGAACTCTACGGGAACCATATTTTTCTCTTCCAACAAATCAGCTTCAGCTAACTTATTAGCAGTAAAGATCATCAGAACTCCTCAGGAACACTTACTATTTCACTACTATACGTGATGCTAGCCAGTCTGATTTTTCTAACGAAGTGATCTCGTACAGTACGTGCGTGGTGCAGTTTCCACGCACAGCAGTCACCAATCAGATATTGCACCACGTCGATCGGAAGATCATGGATGAGGTGATGAGGATGCCAGAAGGGCCACGCACCAAACTAAGCTTGCCCTAGATACTGTAGTGAGTACAGCAAATTAGCATTCGGCATTGCCATGAATCCTTGCATGCTTCAAGCTGCGGCCTGCGGGTAGTGGATCTGTGGCTGTGGATGAGAGCCGACCGGGCGGAGGCGTTTGGAGAATTGGCTAATCGGACGCGTCCGCGCGCTCACCGGGATGGGACAGCACGAGCCTGTAGGGGCCCGCCCGCCCCACCCGCGCAGCCGCATGGGGGTGATGGGGACGGCCGACCGGGTGTTGCGCAGGCTGTGCGCGCATGTGGCGCGCGCCGCACGCGCCCTGGTCTCCCCCCCCGAGACGTCGTCTTTGTCCGGGGCCCCACCGCCTCTCTCTTCACGTAGGCATCTGCGACCAGGCCGGAGAGACCAGGACTACTTGCTGCGTCCTACTGTCAGGAGTCAGGACGGAGCAATGGCTCAAAACGCTACCGGAGAACCGAAGGATCCACACGAGCCGGGGTTTAGATCAGCCTCAGCTAGCACCAGTAGCAGCGGCGAGCATGCGTCACCGATCACTCCACTAGTCAGCCTGTTCGCTTGATCGTAAACGATTCTAAATTTTCAGTTGAAAACAGTGTTTTTCTCTCACACCAAACTAGTTAGCAGTAAATAATCCACGATCGTTTACGGTCTCCCGAACAGGTTGAGTGTCCCCGCCTCTGGATCCGTCCATTCTACATTGTGTGCCCGGAGCAGGCAGATACGGTTGCACATTGGATGCATGCAGAGCTTATTCTCCAGAGTCCAGAGTGGCAGTGTCCAGACGCACGGTTCTCGACCTCTTTTAACGAAGCTGCTCATCGGTATGCAATTAACATTTAACAAGATATTTTGGTACGTGGATACGGCAACACTAACTGACAGGAGGGTATGCAATTATATTAACAGGAATTTTGGTATATAGATATAGGTACAGATTTACCACATGGAATATGCGATACATCATACATCCACGCACCATTGCTTTCACTGACCTCATCTGCACGCGCGTATTGCCTTTTGATTATATGGATAATTACTTACGGCAATACTCTTGTACACTATGTAAATCACACTAGTCATATAGAACAACGCACCCATGTCTTCTCTTGCATTGTTCCATTTAGGGATTGTGATAATATAAGTTTGAATTTCAGATTAATGTAACAGCAAATTATTACGGTTTGGGTTAGTGATTGATCGGTGGTTAAGATAAATCTGAGGCTCCGTTTGGATCTTGAAATTAAATTCATTCTAATAATTATAATTTAGTCATAAATTAATTAAGTTAGTATGGTTGTATATGGAATATATTTTTATCTTATTGCTAGTCATACAAGGAGATACTTATATGTTGCATTTCCATTGTAGAGAAACGAGTTGAAGAACGTGCTATAAGTTGAAGAATAGAAACATAGCATGGTGATCTATAGAATCAATTTTCATCACCCACCCTATGAATTTGAGATATGCTTATACGTGAACTTAGAAAAGTTGTGGAATGTCAAATTCAAAACCAAATAGCCTAATCCATTAAATAGATTCCAATTCCTCTAAAATGAAAGGATCCAAATGACCCTAAGAAGAATCAATATGAATTTAAGTTAAGAATAAATTAAGAATAAACCAACGTGATTATCTAGAATGATACCAGCAGTTCCAAAAATAGAAAAACTTGGTATGCACGTATCAACAAAAATGACCCGTGTCAACCAAAATAACAGTGTGTTGGTGGGGTGGTGGGTGCTTGATTTCTATAGTATCAAACCAGTTGAGGCCTTGTTTAAATCGAGGGTGTAAAGTTTTGGAGGTGTCACATCGAATGTTATATGAGATATCGTATGGGGTATTTGAATACTAATAAAAAACAAATTACAGAATCCATCAGTAAACCGCGAGACGAATTTATTAAGCCTAATTAATCCATCATTAGCATATGTGTACTGTAGCACCACATTGTCAAAGCATGAACTAATTAGGTTTAAAGGCTCCGTTTGCTGGTCTGAAACTTGGCTGAAACTGACTGAAAACACTGTTCTGGCTGAAATGTTGTGAGAGAAAAACACTGTTCTGGCTGAAAAAAGAAGTCGAACAAGCCGAATTTCAGACCAGCCGAACGAGGCCAAAAGATTCGTCTCAAAAAGTAGTTGCAATATGTGCATTTAGTTATTTTTAGTCTATATTTAATACTCTATGCATGTGTCCAAATATTTGATGGGATATGATATAAATTTTTTTAGAGAACAACTGAACAAGGCCCGAGTAGAAGTACTGTTTGCAGCTAAGGAGGTAGGCCAGTGTGTATTCTAGGTCAATTGAGTTTGAGTTTGACTCACTTTCCGTGCTGATTCGTTCATGTTAGTTTCCAATTGAGAATCCAAACCAACAAAACATAAATCGATCTACTATTTTACTCTCTAGACCTAATATTTTCCATCCTCAATTAATGTTGCCGCTCCTCTCTTGATCCGACGACTAAGGACGGTGCCCTAGGCAAGCTTTATGACCTAGGGAGAAACTGTCACACCTCAAAATTTTCAATTTTAGGTTATGCATAGAAAACACTAAATAAAATAAATTATTTTAATATTTAGATAAGATTTACCAAGTTTTGTTTAAGCTAGCGTAAATTTAGTTATAGGAAAACTATGAATTTTTAAAGTTTTCTAATTTTGAAGGGCGTTTGGATGATGTGATGTTTGCTTGTTGCTTCTTTGTGTGTTGAGAGTGAGCAAAGTCTTTAAAATGTGTTAGTAGGTCGATTTTCTTTCCCCGGCACGTCTTTATCTTTTTCTACAATCAAATCTTTGTTTCTCGGATCAAGTTTTCGTTGGGAGCTTCCTAAAATCTTTTCTTTGTAACACAAATCACTCCTTTCAGTTCCTCGTCTGTCAATCAATCTCTACAAACTATTCGGGAATTTTTCTAGCTTTTTTTTGAACTTGTTCCTACTTGTCTGTGAGCATAATTTCATTTTTAGATCCTCCAAATTATCTTATCATGGGCTTCAAATACTTTATTTGGGTTCCGCTTGTTCCATAATGTCTCTGGAAATTTTCCCCGAATTTTCAAAGCTTTCGGAGTATTTTTCGTGGCTTAAATAATAATTGTAGAGTTTTCTAGAATTATTTTATCCATGGAATTCATTAATTTCGAAAATAATAAATCTCTCATTTTTCCCAACGCTCAAAGGCCATGTGCAATAATCCTCATAAATCCTAAAGGCCCATGCATTTATTTGTTAATGGGCTTTAATGATTATTTAGGCCCATTTGTAAATATGGAGGGTGCAACATCAATTAGTACCATATTGCTAGTTGATGTAGATGTGGGGAGTTTTTCTCCCTTTAAACATGTACCAACCCCTTGGGCAAAGCACACCAAAACTACCGTAAGGGGAGCCCCTAGTTTGGAAAATCCCTCGTGTAGTAAATTAGATTTTTCCCTCCTCGCCGTTGCGCTGCCCAGCCTGACCATCCTCTCCTTCATGCAACAAGTCAAGCCCACCCTTGCGCAACTTGCTTGCCGACTTGACATGCACTATAAGGCTTGTCCTTCTCAAACTTCACATCCTTCAACCCTCTCACCAAATCATTCTTCATAAGCTTCTTGAGTGAGCTCATCCCAATATGAGCAAGTCTTCTATGCCATAGCCACCTAAGTGTTGTTTTGGTGAACAGGCAAGTCTTCAAGTTTGCATCTTCAGAGGTGAAGTCCACTAGATATAGATTGTTGTATCTAAATCCTTTGAATATCACTTGTTCATCATCCTTCTTGGATACAACAACATTCTTCTCGGTAAACAAGCATTGGAAGCCAAGATCACATAATTGTCCAATGGATAGCAAGTTGAAACTCAATGAAGCAACATATAGCACATTGAAGATGGAATGATCATTTGATATTGCAACTTTGCCCAATCCTTTGACCTTGCCCTTTGAGTTATCTCCAAATGTAATTCTTTCTTGCCCATCTACTTCTTCATCTAGTGAGGTGAACATACGAGGATCACTGGTCATATGTTATGTGCAACCACTATCAATAACCCAATAACTTCCACCGGTCTTGTAGTTCACCTACACACAAGAGATCAAGCTTTAGGAACCCAAACTTGTTGAGGGCCCTTCACCTTCTCAACAAGTGACTTTGCAACCCAAATTTTCTTAGGCCTATTCTTATTGGGAGGTCCTAAGAACATCACTTTCATCTTTCCACTAGAATCCTTTCTAAGTATGTAGTGAGCATTGAAGGCAAAGGGTCTAGCATGCTTGGGCAAGGATTGTGGCGGTGGAGTTTGGCACTCATGAGCAAAGTGGCCTTCTTGTCCACACTCAAAATATCTCTTTGACTTTGGCTTTGGCTTTGATTGTTGTTGTTGAACTTGAGCCTTCTTCTTCTCTATATTTGCCACATATCCAATGCCACTTCTATCTATCTTCATGACGGTATTCATTAAGAGCTCACTTTGAAGGTGCTTGCCTCTTGTGAACTTGCTTAATCCAATCTCGAGATGCTCTTTTTCCAACTTGAGCTTTTTATTCTCTTCTTTGAGTGCATCACTACTTTTATCTTCCTTAAGTGCAACCTTGTTCCTCTCTTCCTTGAGCTTCTTGTTTTCTTCTTTTAGCTTCTCATTCTCAAGGACCAAGTTGTCATCATGATTAAAAGTTTCTAGCACAATGGTGTTGTGGGTTTTGAACTCTTCAAACTCTTTCTTTAGCTTTTCATTGTCATGCTTGAGCTTGACATACTTATCATAGTCATTGCACTCAACCACTTGCTTGCCTTTGCCACTAGATCCTTGCTCAATGCTCTCATCAATTAGATCATCACATGATGTAGCTATATCAATCTTAACAACATCATTAGTGGCATCATGTGGCTTATTGGGTAAAAATTCTCGAGCGATAACAAGGGTATCATGATTAATCTTAAGAGTAGTGTATTCATCTTTTAGCTTGTTATGGCTAGTGATGAGCTCTTTATGTACCCACTCAAGTTTATTATGTTTATCTTTGAGCTCTTTCTTAGAAGATTTGAGCTCCTTGAGTTTGGATGACATAGCATCATTTACTTCTCTAAGCTCAACACTAGCCTTTTCGGCTATCTCACATTTAGCTAAAAGAGAATCATTCTTAATTTTAAGCTTTTCATTTTTAGCTCTAGTCTTTATGATGATCTTAGTGTATTTCTTTAGTAGTTTAGCAAGATCATCATAAGTAGGTGACTCATATTCATCATCGCTATCACTATCACTATCATCATTATGAGCATGATCATCACCACTACTATCATCATCACGTGATACCTTTCGTTTACCTTTAGCCATAAGGCATAGGTGTGCATAAGATGATAGCGGTGGTGGCGGTGAAGATGATAAGTCAATAGCAATGGCGGCCACCTTCTCGTTGTCACTTTCATCATCGGATGATCTACTAGATGAATCAATATCCATGAGCCAATCATCGACGATATAAGCCTTTCCACTCTTCTTCTTCTTGTGGAAGTCCTTCTTCTTGTCATCTCTCTTCTTGTATGGCTTGTTCTTTTTCTTTTCATCTTCATCTTCATTGCTTGAGTCATCTTTCTTGCCCTTGTTCTTGTTTTTGAACTTGTCTTTCTTGGGCTTTGTGCATTGGTGAGCTAGATGACCAAGTTCACCACAATTGTAGCAATCCATCTCGGAGATTGGCTTTCTTCTTGAGCTTGTGAAGAACTTCTTCTTGCCATCGAACTTGATGCCACTCTTGTTGAGCTTCTTTAGCATCTTGGCGGTCTTCTTCACCATGAGAGTAAGGCTTTCATCATCAACTTCATCTTCACTTGAGCTCTCATACTCAAGTCTTGCCTTGCCCTTCTCTTGGCTAGTTTTGAATGCTAAGTCCTTATCTTTCTTCTTGCTAGAGGATGAGCCATCTTGTGGCATGATGTGCATGTACATTTCATGAGCATTGATCTTCCCCAAGATTTGTGTCGGTGTAGCGGTGGAAAGATCACCTTGATGTAGCACAGTCACAATATGCCCATATTTATCAATAGGGAGGACACTCAAGATCTTTTTTACAACATCGGATGGTTGCATTTGAGTGAGTCCAAGCCCATTGACTTCCTCTACAAGAACATTCAAAGGTGAATACATTTCATTAGCACTTTCCTTAGGAAGCATTTCAAAAGAGTTGAGCTTTTTTATGACAAGATGATAGCATTCCTCACGCTCACTCTTGGTTCCCTCATGGAGCACACAAACATCCGACCATAGTGCATGGGTATCTTTGTGGTTCCTCACCCGATTAAACACATCTTTGCAAAGGCCTCTAAAGATGGTGTTTTGAGCCTTTGCATTCCACTTTTCATAATTAACCTCATCGCCTTTTAGGTTAGTAGCATCCTGAGGTTTTGGGAAGCCTTGTGAGGCGACTCTAAGTATACCAACATCTAGAGCCTCTAGATACGCCTCCATGCGAATTTTCCAATACAGAAAGTCATCTCCCTCAAAGATAGAAGGAGGTCCATCCCCATGAGACATCTTGCTCTAGGCGGTTAAGCCTAAATACGTGAGCACGAGGCTCTGATACTAATTGAAAGGATCAACATACCCAAGAGGGGGGTGAATTGGGCTAATTCTAAATTTCTTTGCAATAAATAAATCCTATGGATAGTCCAATTAACCCCTTATGCCTAGAAAGTGTTTTTAATTGTTCTACTGCACAAAAGACTTGCAACCTAAGTTTCAATCCTACTCTAGCATGGCAATTCTAAGAATGTAATGACATGAAATGAATTGCTCAAAGTAAATGCTCAAAGTAAATAGAGAGAAAGGAACGCGGCGATGTTTTGCCGAGGTATCAGAGAGTCGCCACTCCCCACTAGTCCTCGTTGGAGCACCCGTGTAAGGGTGTAGCTCCCCCTTGATCCATGCAAGGATCAAGTGCTCTCTACGGGTTGATTCTTCGATACTCCGTCGCGGTGAATCACCCACAACCGCTCACAACTTGAGTTGGGTCACCCATAAGCTCCGCTGGGTGATCACCGAACTCCCAATCACCACCAAGCCGTCTAGGTGATGGTGATCACCAAGAGTAACAAGCACGAACTCTCACTTGACCACGACAAGCCTAATGAGAAGGTGGATGCACACTTTGCTACTCTTGATCTTCACTAATGAGGTCTCTCTTTGGATTCTCAAATCTCAATCACCTCACTAAGACCTTGCTCTTCTTGGCACTCTCTAAGGTGTTTCTCAGCTGTTGGAATGAGCAAAAGTACCCCCACATACGAGTGGAGGTGGTATTTATAACATGGGCTAAAAAATGAACCGTTATGTGCCTCTGCGGGGTGACCGGACACTCCGGTCATGTTGATCGGACGCTCCGATCAGTACACCCCGAACTCCAGGGTTTACAGTGTGTCCGAACGCGTCCGGTCATGATTTACCCTCTCTGGAACCTTACTGGAAACAACCGAACGCTGGCTCTCAGCGTCTAGTCACTTGACCTTCCAGCGTCTGGTCACACCGAACGATTTCTCCTCAATCAAATGAACTGACCGGACTCTGCGCCAGCGTCCAGTCACACCGAAGCCAGCGTCCGGTCAGTATTTGACCCTCCATTCACTTCCAACTTGCGATCATATGTAAATGAAGTTTGCTCCATTGGATCTTAGGCAAATGTAGGAGCTACCTAGCACTAGTTTAAACAAGTGTGCATCACACCTAACTCACTAGACTCACCTAGGTCAAGCTACCTGTTTGTACCCCCCTTAATAGTATGGCCAAAGGGAAAACAAAGTCTTAAACTACTCTAAGTGTCTCTCCAACTCCAATCGACACTTAGAACTAGTCTATCCTTAACCTTGTCGTCCATCCTTTGAAAACCGAAACGATTTCCATCGTAGGGGCATGACCACTTTGATTGCCCAATCGATCTCCATTATCATGACCTAACTTAATTGCCTCTGCAAAAACACACGTTAGTCATAGTAATCTTGTATTATCATTAATCACCGAAACCCAACTAGGGGCCTAGATGCTTTCATAGACCCTTGATTTTAAGGTGATTTTAAGTCAGTTCATCCAACGGTGATCGAGGGAATTGACATGGATCAATGATGTGGTGATTCCTTGCCCCCTACTCCACCTCGATTCCTTGCCCCCTACTCTACCTCGGCCTATATATAGCAGCCCCTACCCCCTCCCTAGAGGTATCCCTAAAACCCTAATTCACATCCTCCTCATCAGGATCAGAGCCAACTCTCTAGATATAGAAGTAGAACAGCTCTAGTTGAGAGTTAGGGAGAGATGAGCCATGCTCAGGTTCTAGAGAAATCTTCAGAGGTCGGGTATATCTTTGTATCTCACCTTTGCAAGACTTATGCTTTAATATATTTATCTTCTCTATCTACTTTTATACCTTTCATGTGCATGGTTAGTATAGTTATCATACCTTAGCATGGGATCTCCATTCGCATCGAGTGCTTTAGTTGTCATATGTGACTAGAGTAGTAATCCATAGTATAGACATGGTGTCTAGACATGGTTTAGTTTGTATACTAGTTAGTAGATACATGATGGTGAATTATCAACTTCTTTAACCATTGTTTCCCTGTGGATAAATACGATACTCTAGAATACTCCCAGGTGAAAGATACAATGGTATCCGTGCGCTTGTGGATTTATCTATGTGCATTTAAAATATACCAACAAGCTTTCTAGCACCATTGCCGGGGCAATTGGCGTAAAGATTTTGATATTGATCTTGATGTCTACTAATCTAGTTATCACTAGCTTTAGTAGGATTACCCCTGTTCTATCGAATTGTAGAAAAGACAGGACAACAGATGCCGTTGCGACCTTTCGGCAAGTTTCCACAAGAAAAAGAAGAGAGGAAGAGAAACATCGAAGAACCCAGGGTGTCTGAACATTCATGATCCATCAACACTAGAACCCTGCCATTTCACATGTATTGCATATACTAACCATTTGTAGATTGGAGAAAAGGTCAACATCACAAGAATTCAAATCACATCTCAAGTGATGGAAACAAATGCTGTACTACTCACAAATTCCATCTTATGAGTCATGGTAAGTATGATCAAGAAAGGTGAGATATTCTTGCTCATGGACTTTAAATTCGATGAGTAGTTATCTTTTAAATTCTTGCATTCCACTTGAAAGCCCTAGTTTGGTTTTGGATAATTGATGAAACCTAGGACTAACCTTTGATCTAGGTGTGTGAATTAGAAAAGGTGGCCCAAATCCAAGTGATTGAGCAAGATGGGGTCCATGGTGATGGAGGTGGACATGAGATGATGATGATCAAGCTCAACTTGGAAAAGAAGAAAGAGAAAAACAAAAACTAAGAAAATCAAGACAAAGGTATATGATAGGTTTTTGTTTTGCACTCAAGACACCATAGAGGGTGTGAGTGACTTAGGATCGATAGGCATACTATAAAGAGGGAATTTTTTTGGCTAAACGGTTTATCGAGTGGCACTAGGTGACATGACTTTTGCATATGCATTTAGGAACCTAGTGTGTTAACTTTGACCCATGTAAAATTCTTTAAAAAATGCTAACACACGTGCACACAAGTTCTACACTTTGTGGTTAGCAATTGGGAAGTAAGGTTGAAGTGATTGTGGACTTAGAAAAAGAGAAAGGAGAAGAAGTCCATGACTAGACGCTGGACGCAGGGTGACTGGACTCTCCCCGGGCACGTCTAGTCATTTTTAAACCATGGCGCGAAGTCTGGCTGAGAGCACAGGGGACGTGATCAAACGCTAGACCTGACATGGGGTAGCATCCGGTCATGCACAGCAGTGGAGTTTTGCTACCAGACACCGAGACGTTGATGTGAATGGATGTGTCGGGGACCTAATACCGGGGTACCCTAGAAGGTGGAACCAATAACCACCGAGCGTTAAAAACTTCTAGACGGATAAGGGTGCCATAATGTCTCTTGCTCGAATGACAGGAGTTTGGTTCCGCCTCGCTCGACACCTTTGGGGTGAGCTCGGTCTCGCCCGAGGGCTAAGGGATAGACTCCACCTCGCTCAACGCCTTTGGGGCGAGCTCGGTCTCGCCCGAGGGCTGAGGGATAGACTCCACCTCACCCGACGCCTTTGAGATAGCTCTGCCTCACCCGAGGGCTCAGGGCTAGTCTTTGTCTCGCCCGACGCCTTTGGGGCGGGCTTGGTTTCACCCAAGGGTTGAGGGATAGACTCCGCCTCGCCTGACCCTAGAGGGGCGGGCTCAATCTCGACCAAGAGATAAGGACTGGCCTCTGCTTCACCCAACGGCTAGGAACGAGCCTCGCCCTGCTTGATATCTAAAGACTGATTTTATCTTACCTGACAACTTCTCCTCGTTCCCTTATGGCGATGGGTGTAGGGCAAGATAAGACATTCAGGTCAACCATGGCTCCAAGGACCATACCCTGTGCCCTGGTAGGAAAAGTACTACCAGGGAATGATGGGACAGGTGCTTTAGACCCTTCCGGGCGCCATAGAGCCCAAAAGGTATTTTAGGTGCGTGCCCCTCGCCCTGTAGAGTTGTAGGCGCCGCCTTTAGCTCTGGGACACAGAACCCGATGAAGATATACGACAACCGCTACGCTCCAGAAAAGGATTTGCTATCTCCACGAACGATGGATATTCCATCACCACGCTATGGACCCAAGGGAGCTATGCCTGCTTCCTGAACCCTTAGGTCCACCAAGTCAGAAGACCTTGGCCACGACGCTACTCTGGACCCCGACCCTTCATCCCTTCGACGAAGACTCATAGGAACCAGAAGGCATGCGGAGCAAGGCTAAGGGAGACTCATAAGTCAAAACCACTGTAATGTAGCCCATACCCTGCATAGGGCAGCATTCTATAACCAACCTGACATTCTACAGAGGCATCGACAGTATCATAGGCGCTTATCTTCCTTCGCACTCATCAGAATGAAGAACCAGGCCAGGTAGACGTGAGCCACAAGACTAGGTAGAATACGCATCCTAAAGCCCTCACCCTTGTAAAGCTAGCCCCTTCATCTATAAAAGGGGATGTGCTTCCTCCACCAAAGGGATCGATCTTTGATGGCATAGTACACAACACTCACATAGTCAAGCTACGATCTAGCTCTTGGCCTCCTTTCAACCCTTCCATCAGAGACTTGGGACCAGTTCCTCTCTCGTTCGTTTGTACCCTCTACTACGAACCATTCACAGTGCTAATAACATGAGCATCAACAAACTGGACGTAGGGACATTCGGCCCGAACCAGTATAAATCTTGTGTCCTTTAGCGCACCATCCAAGCCTAACGCGCATTACTATAAATTTACTTGCTGGTGCTTGTATAAAACACCGACTGTTGGTGTGCCAGGTAAGGGAGCTTGCACATTCCAGATCAGGCCTCGGATGGCCACCCACGCAATCAGCTGGGCCTCGGGCGCACACGTGCGTTTCGGTGACCTAGATTTTATCATCACACTAGGAGGAGAACTAGCGCTGACCCACACGGCCGCATAGTCTCTCCCTTCCATCAACCTCAGCCGTCTAAGGCTTGAGGGCCCGCGGGGTGACTCCCTTGGACCCAGTTATCCAGGGAGCCCCCGCGCAGCATCACCCTTTTTCCAGAAGGCCCCATACGAAGCGCCCCGATAGCGTTTCCATTCGGTCTCCGCAACGCCGCAGCGACCGCTGGCTAGCTTCTAGCTCTACGCATGGTTCAGCCACCTACGGACAATGAGTTCGTGGGGGTAATCGAACATGATCCGGAGACACTCTATGGGCTCCTCGCGGAGGAACCAGAGTCATCCTCCAGCTCTGACTCCAACAAGGGGAGCCATCACCCTTCCCGGGAATGCTTCATGACGCAAACCCCCGAGGGGCACGTCCAAAGCGTCTCTAGAGAGGAGACAACCCCAACAGGCAACCCCGATGCCAGGATCGAGGCGAAGACGGCGGCTCCATCTCACGTAAGGATGGAGCAACTAAGAGCACGAAAGCTGGAGATCGATGACGCCGGACAATAGCTTGTCTGGGAGTACCAAAACATCGAGGAGGAGATCAAGCGTCATGGAGACGGTGGGCACACACGCGCCTCGGCCCATGATGTGCATCGAAGGATCCTCACCGATGATGGGACTCTCCCTCACTTCGCTTGGGCAAGCCAGAACATCGCCGCCGTGACAGCCTTGCTTCACGGCCTCCTAAAGGCCACGACGTCTGAGGATCACCAGGCCCATAGGGAGATTCACACGTTGCTTGAGCGTGCGGCGGCACAGTGGGCGGAAAGTTCGTTGTCTCGACGATGTGAACCCGACACCAGCCAGCGCACGCCCTCAGTGCGTCCCACTAGGGACGTGTCTGTTCACCAAACACCGCTAGGCGGCAGGCAGCCCTTCGCCGTCCCAGTGCATCAACGCCTCGGCCATGGCCGCGACGTACGTAGCATCATCGACGCTCGGAAATGCGCCCATGGCGACGATGGAGAAGCAGCATGCTGTGGCTACCATCCTCGATGTGGCGGACGCTACGACAGCAATGAGGACTGAAGCTAGAGCCTTGGCCTACCAGGTCCTTAGGCCTTTGGTCGACACATCCTCAACGCTGCGTTCCCCCTAAGGTATCGACCGCCTACCAACATCCCTAAATATTCTGGCGAAACAAATCCCAGGCTTTGGCTCGAAGACTATCGGCTTGCATGTTAGGCCGATGGAGCGAGTGATGATGATTTCATTATTTGCAATCTCCCACTGTTCTTGGCCGATTCAGTGCGAGCATGGCTGGAGCACTTATCGTCCAACGCCATTCAAAGTTGGGCGGATCTAACAGAGATCTTCGTGGGCAACTTCTAGGGCACGTACAAATGCCCTAGAAACCCATGGGACCTCAAGAACTACCGCCAGAAGGCTGATGAAACCCTCCGCGGGTACATTCGGTGCTTCTCTCGGTAGTGCAACGAGCTCCCTAACGTCACCGATGCCGATGTGATAGGAGCCTTCCTATCTGGGACAACCTACGAATCCCTGGTCCACAAGCTAGGACATAGGGGCCCGTGGACTACCAAGGAACTCCTGGACATCGCCACCAATCATGCCTCTGGAGAGGAGGCGGTCGGAGCCATCTTCGATCGCTTCGATGGAAAGACGAGGCGGGACAAGGACGCCGGCGAAGGCACCTCCAACCGTCCCACCAAAAGGAAAAGTAAGAAGCAACGGTGCAACAACTTGCTCGTGGCCACCGCCAACCACAAAGGTGGCTGGAAGTCCATGGAGGGCACTCCAAACCACTTCGAGAAAATGCTCAAGGGGCCATGCCC